>NC_047531.1:63054332-63372695 GCF_012275295.1 Melopsittacus undulatus | reverse complement strand
CAACAGACTCTGTTGACAGACAGAATGAGAAACTCAAAGACAAAAAAGAGCCCATGAGTTTGTGTCTGTTCAGCCAGATAGACAGATCTGCAATCCTGCAGAACAAAACCTTTTTCCCTGTCCTTTTAGTCAAACCCAAGCTTCCTTCTTCACTTCAAACCTTTTGTACAGTCAGAGTGACCTCTCACCTGGGGCTTGCCTGCCCAATTTGTAAGCTCTTTAATAATGATAATACATTATCCTACTTTACACATCAAAACACACACAGACTCCTCCCAGACAAGAGAATTTAGCAGATGAACCGTGGGTAAAAAGCACAATCATTTATACAGCTGATGCTGTTCATGGGTATCATTTTGCTCTTTCTCCTCAGCAGAAGGAAAAGATTTCTCCCCCTCCAACTCTTACAGAAGTAGTGTTTAATCACTGTAGTATTAGGTTTATCCAGACACAAAATCATTCTGCTGTGGATATACCATGTAGTGAGGATGCAGCTGTCAAAGCCTCGCTGTGCCCCAGTGTCTCACTAAGTCCACTTTGGAGATGGCCTGGAGATGGGGTCTGGATCAGATTTTCCCTCACTGCAGTGCTGTGTGGGGTTCTCTGCAGTGCATGGTAGCCTTTGGCAACTGCCCTAGTTTCTGTCCATCTCTAAAGATAACTCAAGCTTTATGGACTTATGGAGCATCTACCACAAGAAGTCTCTTATTTGAGCTGGAGATTAGCTCTCTGTCTATGGCAGATTCTTCATGGAGGAAGAATTCATTCCAATTCATGGAGGAAACAAAATGATCACATCATGTTCTGACTTCTCTGGGAGATGATAGCTCCTGGTATCATTCTGGAGCGGGCGGTAGGAAATGGCAGTGGATCTGTACACATTGCTACAATATGGTATGTTAGAGCTCCTTCACATCCTGGAGCTGAAAGAGGGGGGTCAGACAGAGCACACAGTGGATATGCAGTACTCTGCAAAGGGGTGGAAAGCATTGTCACTGCAAATACATGGGCTGTTCTGCACAGTCCTTCTCCATTACATCATGGCACTTGAGTTGGCACAGCTTGTCATACTTGCCATAGCATTAGCATCTTTTAGATCTATGTAAATTTCAGTGTTGATGAATTCAGCAGCTTCCTCTTGAAAAGCTTTATTGGGTGACTTTCACACTGCCCCCACAGAGCCCTGTTCCTTGAAGTCAAGAGGAGATCTGGGTGTGGTGAAAAGTCAAGATCAGACCTGTAAATCAGATGATAAAGAGAAGTGAATCAGTAGGAAATGCTCTTGGGGAACAACATATTCCTCTCCCGTCAATTAAAAGCACAGGGAATGGCTCAGGAATAGCTCTCTTCCAACATGTATTTCAACAATATGATGGTCTAATAGAGCTTTCTCATAGGCTGAGGACATGAAAGCATAGTCGTGCTAAATGCATTGTTCAGGCCATCTAATACGATGTGTTTCTGAAGAAGGCTATGCAAATCTGTGTGGTTAGGCCAAGGATGTGTTCAGACCTCTTGTACAGTATTAGCATATCCTGTGGCAGAGCACAGTCCCCAGCAAATTGACATGCTATGTGCTGTGCCCCAAAAATGTTTGATGTGGCTATTCAGGCCTCAGGTGCTCAGCCCTAGGGGACATCTTCTGCTCTATCCCAATCTCTTAGGTACTCTGAAAGCCTCCCTTATTCTCTGGCTCCTCCCAAAATATCCGTGGCATGCCACTGGGGAAATTATTTGCTGTTTCTGTCCTTTCAGTTGCTGAGTTTATTAATGTTATTCCAGCTTTCTTCCTGACTTTCTTCTCCCTTCATTGTTTCATAAGCCAGTGGTATTTGGCCTGTTGTGGGCCATATGTCATCAAAAGGTTGCGCATGACATTACTGCAAATAAAAATGAATAAAAACATGCCCATGCATGCTGATAACCAGAGCCCGGAGACGGAGACGGGAAGTGAATGTGTGCATTTTCAACTGACAGCAAGCACAACCTTCCTGGTGCTCTTTGCTCACATGAGCTGTGGTGGCTCCAGCTGGCTTTGTCCACAGAAGATGAGGTGGGCTTCCCTTGAAAGACAGACTGAAAAATGCCTGTGCCCACGCTGGCCATCACTGCTCACATTGGCTGCATTCACAGCATCTGCCATGCTCCTACCTTTGTCACCTTAGCTTTGCTCCTGCCACCACCCTTCTTGGGACTTTCTGTGTGGCTTATGGGGTAGTGTTAGTGGAGCTGGGTGCCTTTTCATGAGCTGTTTCATAATGTCGTTTGACTCTCGAACAACAGCAGGGCTCATAAAAGAACCTTTGAATGCTCTGCAGATGGAAAATGTCATACTAGGAAAATCAATCCACAGATCTACTCTTTGATGGAATTGAGCTGCAGGTGGATGCTTTCATGTACGGCAGCATCTTCCTTGCTCACATTGTGTTTGGTTGTGCAAGTCCTGGGATAAGAAGCTTATCACTGCAGCACTTTTAGAAATACAAGTTGAGTTCCTTTCTCATCCAGTCTGTGTCCCTTTTGAGGGCTTTGGGATGGATGAGAGGGAAAACAGACTGGCAGTGCCCATCTGAGTCAGTAAAACTAGTTAGTGTGTTCAACAGGGGGTTCCAGGAGTGACCTGTTCGGTCTCCTCTCTATCCAGGCCCCAACACAATACAGGCTGAAATAAATGAGATGATAAAGCAAATATCTGGCATGTTAAGTCACTCAGAAGAAAAGGCAGGAAGTTGGTTTGTCAGCAGTTCCATCTAGTCTCCTCACCACTTTTAAAGTGAAAGACCAAAGTACAGCTACCTCCATTGCTAGGAGTGAAACTATCAGGATCAGGTAGGAGCTCTGTTCTGACAGCAATGGTCAGGACTTCTCATCAGAAGATGAGACACACTGAAACACGTTGTGATACTTTCTTCTCTTACTCATTATTGCATTTATACCTCAAAACAGCATGAAACTCCCAGCAGTCCAAGTATTACACCTGCCAACCTGCAGAGAATCTCTATAAACAGAGAAAAGGGCATCCCTTTATACCTGCAGGTCTCACATCACACACTGAAACAATAATAAACACAACCTGTGAACTCATTACATTTTTATGAGCCTACATTTTGGGCAGGAGTTTCTTCTTAGTGAGATTTTTTTAGTATCAGTTTCCAACAGTTAGAACTAAAAATAGTAAATTACCACCTAATCTAATCTAGCCTGACTTAGTGACTTTCTTCCAGGTTTATGTGGTTTTTATCTCAGTCTCAGTTATGGAATATTAACAGCCTTCACAAGAGAACTGCTAGAGAGCGAGTGCCAGTCCAGGTGAAGCTCAGGAAATACAGTGGCTTGTGAGGGGTTGTGAGCTTTGTTAGTGAGGCATGAGTCTAGCAGCACGGACTACCTCCCAGAGCACCTTCCCAACCCCTCTGCCTTTAGAACCCCCTCACCTCCACCTATAGCTGTCCCAGACACACCTTGTGGCAGCAGGAAAAGGCATCTATCTACATGGCAAAGCAGCACTGGGATAGTACTGGTGTGCTGTGTCCTTTGTATGAAAACCAAGCAGGTTTTGGCCTTTAAAAAACTTGTGGGTTTTTTTGTGTTTGTTTTTTTTTAACTTCCTTATTTTACTTCTCATCATTCGTTTTCTCCCCCTTTTTCTGCCTTCAGCCCTGGAAGCTGGTTTCCACCAGGAGGTGTGATTGTGCATTGCTCACAGAATGAGGGGCTAGCTCTGCTCTACATCACTCATGACAGAGACTGTTGAAGAGGAACGAGCAGAGGGAAATTACATCCAAGGCCTTTTCATTCAGCCATCCCCAGATTCCCACGTAAGTACTGCTACTATTTAAACCCATTATTACCATTTGGCAACTCTGCTTGGGGCACAGCACAATGTCTATACACATAATAGTCTGTCCATCTTTTCTGCACAGCACTTCAGTAACTTCCTCGTAACAGTTTGTTCTCTTAATTGTTTTGCTGTTTGTTCTTCTAAAGTGCAGAAAGGTTATTTCACTTCAGATCTCAGAGTTAATGGCAGACAAAAGGAAGTGGGTGTGAAGTAGCACTGTAGAACCTGGTGCCCTTTCTATTTATAGCTCCATTTGAACTTTCATTCATTTAGTTGCTATTTTGGTATGGCAAACATTCCATCTCCAGGGGAAAGTACGTTAGCAGTGCAAGTGAGCAGGAGGGAGAGCACATCGGTCATGCAGGCAAATATTTAATGGTCTAGAAACCATTTGCTGTTCCCAGAAAGCATATATAACCAAAGCGATACTGAAGTAAAGCTTCCCTTGCACAGTCATTCAGCTAATAAGCAGAGCAATGTTTGGAAGTAAACCCAGCCTTTTTACTGACTTCATATCTTCTGTTAAATTTTAAATCAAAGGAATCTTTAGTGTTTCTGTTCTCAGTGGAACATGTTTGCCTGATAAAATAAATGCCTTTGGTCACTTTGTCCCATGCTATGCCTTCTGGGTAGAGAGCTGGCTAATAAGCATTAAAGAGCTACAGGTGGGCTTTCTAGTCCTGGCCAAGGGGGTGTCTTTGCTGTTCAGTGTCTCACATCTGTGTGTTACAGTGCATCCAAGGTCAGCCAGGAGTCCAGGTGACTGGACAAGTCCCTAGTGAGCAGGCAGATCTGAGCTCAGGAGGGAAGGCAGCCCAAAGGTTGGGTTCAGTACCCCCTCCAATGAAGTTTGCTGCTGTTCTTCTAACACAGCTAAACTGAGGTGGAACAAGTTTAATTCCCTTGGGTAGGACAAAACAGAGAAATGTGTTTCCAGTGGTCCACAACCGCTCCCCGGGAGAGACACCTGAACAGCTTCATGCCTGGATGGTCTTACCAAATGGCACCAGCAGCACACATGAGCATGCGCTGGCTATCTCCAGCT
The DNA here is from genome assembly GCF_012275295.1 of Melopsittacus undulatus. Classification (NCBI taxonomy): domain Eukaryota; kingdom Metazoa; phylum Chordata; class Aves; order Psittaciformes; family Psittaculidae; genus Melopsittacus; species Melopsittacus undulatus. Next base: position 63,367,809 of record NC_047531.1, on the reverse strand, counting down.
GCCATTGGGCACTCAGCCCAAATGACCAGACACTGGCTGAATCTGTTTGAAGTAAGAGTAGTGTTTGTCTCAAAACAACCCTCTGAGTCACGGTTACCCAGAGCTATGCTTTAGAAACAGCCTCTGTGACACTTGAAAAGTAAGGGATTGTCCCCATACTACTTTCTGGTGGCAATGGTGAGACTTCAAAAGAAGGGGATGGTTGGAAGTGGGTACTCCAGAGATTAGCTGTCAGCTGGAAACAGATGACAATTGCATTGACATCGTGTGTGTTCCAGAAGGTGTGAGAAACTCTTTGAACCCCTTTGCCAGCAGGTATGAAATGATCTCAGTTAGAAGGGCTGATTAGAGGGACTCAGTCTGGTGACTGAGATAGGCAGGACAGGTGTCACTGGCACAAGCTGTCACTATAGTCATACTGCATGTGACAAGTGCAGTTGCAATCTATAAGGGAAGGTCAGTTTCACAGCAGATGGGCTGGCATGAGCCTGTTCTCAGCCCAGCATCCTTTGGACTACATCATTAACTGGTGGAAATCGCCCTCTGTGCACCTCTGATTTTCTCTGGCCAGAGCTCCAGCATCTGTTTAAAATCTCTGTAAGTCTGGCTCATTTCTTCTCAAACACAAGATGGATAATTTCAGGTGAAGTCCACATCCCACCTTTGCTGCATACCACGATTAATGATGCTGCTGTCCTTGGAGTAGGTGGCCAATTTGCTTGCTGGATCTGCTGTGCTTAAGGATTTCCCTGAGTACCTTGGTACTCCTTGGCTGTACTATAAGTATGTTTACCATTAACACCTTCCTTCAGGTTGTCATTATTTAGCCATCATAGTCATAATGTGAGTTATCTTAGATTATTCTTTTACTCTCCCACTAAGTTAGCTAATTAATAGGTGACACTTTAAAGGAATCCAGAACCCCCTTTTCCCCATTTTGTCTAGTAGTATTTGTATCCACCAATACAGACCTTGCATACTCACATGCCCTCTCACTGAATGCTTTGTGGACTTCACCAATGTTTACCTGCTGAAGAAATAGGGCTTCATTCAAAGAAACAGTCTGTGCCATCAACTTCAATCAAAGTGATGAAAGATTCTGGACATGGTCTGGTGTGGACATACTTCAAGGCCTTACTGCTTCAAGGCCATAAATGAGCAGGTAGAATGAAAGTTCATTGTGAGTTTTCAGTGCTTGTCTTAGCAACCTCAGTAATACTGCAGGGGAAGCGGGAGAAGGAACACATGACTTCTCACTGGGGTTTGAGGCAAGCATTGCCAGAGAATGTTTGCTGATCTATACCAGGCCAGTCTGAGCCCCACTGAATTCAGTGACAAACCCAGAGAGCTAGCATGCGTTAGTTACTGCCTGACAAGTGGGGAAGGGGAGTAGAAGACTGCTTTCCTAATTTATCACCTTTACTGGCTTTTCCTTGGAGCACAGAGAAGTCAGTAGAAAAACACATGCCTTAGGAATAACCTGGACTAGGAATTGATGGTTTAATTCATTGCTAATAAAGAAAACCCAGAGTGACAAACCGTTTGAGGGACCCCTCAGTGCTTTTCAGACAGGGACTGGCATCTGCCAAAAGCACCTTCCCTTCCTATGGGAGAGGCACTGCTTGCCACGTTCTTCGCACATCAAATACTGCCTACTCATACATACAGGTCTTTGCTTACCAGAGCTGCCATTACAGGCTTAGAGCAATCACTTCAATCAATGTTGTAGCGAGGCTAGGAGCCTAGTTGTAGTGCTCTAGTTGTACTGACTGCTGCTGAATTTCTTCCTGTAGCTCAGGGGAAAACACCTACTGAAATGTGAAAATTCACCCTGCAGCCATTTAACTGTGGTCTTTATGTCAGCTCAGGGTTCTGCAGGACATGCTCTGGGCCTGCTGTGTTAGCACCAGACTGCTTGGTCTCCTGCTCCTTCCAGAACCCACTGGCACGAGGGTTTAGGTGCCCCCTTCACCCAGTACCCATCTCAAACTTCTTCCCACCATCTGTTCCCTTGCATTTTACTCTTGCAGAATGGTTTCTGTGCCTCAAGTGGGACAAGAAGGAATTCACAAGCAGCAACTACCCTCACCCCTTCAACCTAATAATGAGTTTGGACTGCAGCTGTCCAAATCTGCTAGTCAGTGAGTCAATTGACTGCTGTTGATACACATCTTTTGTCTGGGTATGAATGCATAATAGGAAATCTTGGCCTGTTCCTGAGACATACTGAAGACACAGGTGTGAAATGGCATTTGCATCAAGCTGCTTATTTCTTTATAAAAAGAAGCTGAATACACTCAGTGGTTTTGACCAAGAGGAGCCTCTTTCTAGTTCATACAGTGAGGATCACCCAGTCATTAAATAGGAGATAATATAGTGGAACCACTAGTCTCCATCTGAAGAAAACGGAGAACCCCTTACTTTGATCTCTTTCTAATTGTATGTGTGTTTATCTGAAGAGGTGGAAGATCTTCCACTAGACTGGATAATGAATAGAGAATTCCATCAATCCTTCCCTGCAGTCAGTTTGCAGAAGGAAACATCTTTGCAAGTGCGTTGTTCAAAAAGCGTCGTGCTTACTCTCTCCATTCCAGGCCAAGACCTGAGAAGCAAACACTGAGAGAGCTGTCCTGTGAGTAGAAGTGAAGATGTGTGTATTGATACTGACATCTCCTATGGCTTGTGCAATCCTGGCCATGGGGCGAGGTCATTCACACTTTCATGTGTTAGCCAGGGAGCTGAATTCTCACACCCTTATCTATTATACTGGCTAAGGCGTCGCTCTGTTTTCTCTTCTATATGCATAACGAGGTGTTGAGCAACTGCAATGTCATTCCAGAAATTCTGACTGGCTTGGGTGTGTGCTCCTCACAGGAATTACTTCTGGGAATCACTCTAGAGAGCCAAACAATATGGTTTCCAAAAATGATGTTACTGTACAGCATGCACTGAAATGGATTGCATGATGTAGCCAAACACAATCCCTCTGTTGTACAGTAGCAGACTCCTCTGCCTGCTCTTTCAGTAGGTGATCAAGCTCCTAGGAGCTCTGTGCTATTTGCATGGTTATGATGTTATAATGTGTGTATGTGCCATCAGGGAATTAGGGTTTATTTAATATCTTCTCTTGTTCAGAATTGCAGTGGCACTCTTCATCCTCCCACAGCCCCATGACTTCAGCCCTATCATTCATTTCACCCAGCTACAAGCAGGACACGTTCCCAAACGGTAGTGACACTACAGCAGGCACAGGTGCTAGGAGGGAGCAACCTTCAACATAGTTAAACTCTCCTTTCTGTGTCTCTGGGCTGCTGGCTGGGCACTGATCTCCCTGAGTACACGTGAGGCAGTTCTCAGGCAGAGAGAGACAAGAGGGTTTTGCCTCCACCGCATCAGTGAGTGTCTCCCTCACTCATCATCTGTACTCTTTACAAGCTGGCTGCACTTTGGCCTTCACCCGGAGCAAATCAACTCACTCTCCAGGGACAAAAACCCACTCCCCAGAGTGAGAGCTGGTCATATAGAAGCCCAACCCTTTCTGGCAGTGTGGCCATCCCTGGCTGTGGGAAGCAATGAAGCCCAGAGTGTGAACAGCTCCCAGAAGGCACATGAGAGTAGCTCAGAAAAACATAAGGAAGGATTCTGCCCTTTTTTTTCCCTTTTTAAGCATTTTTAGCTCATATTTTAGGGGAAGCCTGGGGATCTGGCAAAGCAGCCAAGATAAGAGCAAAGCTCAGAACTCTTTGGGTGCCTGTCATCAAAGTGTAAATGAGCACTGGCAGCTCAGGGGTCAGGGCACAGATAAGTGTCTCCTGAGGGAAGTGCCCTTCACACTTCTGGTGGCAGGGATCAGGCAGCAGAGAGCTGTTTGTTGTTCATCACAACATAGAAACTAAGGGTTCAGTCTAGCTTGTGCATCCAGAGCTCCATTGAAATGTTATCTGATGGCCCTAGGATACAGCTGGCCTTATATTTTAAATATGGTCCACAGCTTGTTTATATAAGGACAATCAAGAACATTTAAATGAGGCTAAGACAAAAGACAAGAAAACAGGGGAAAAAAGGAGAAACAGGGCCTAGAAGAGGGCATAGCTCATGTTCCCATAGCAAGCCAACAGGATGAGGTGGCTGCTCTGCCTCAGAAGAACTGATCAAATCTGCAGGATGTGAAAGAAATCCATTCTGTACTTGTGTGCAACAAGGGTTTAGAAATTCTTGTAAAGGTGAAGATTTCAATTTTCTTAGCATAGCTGTGCTTACACTCACTGTGGTGAGTGACTGTGCTGCTGCCTCACCGCGATGGCTTCATCGATGCTTGTGTGGCTTCCACCTCTTCCAAGCATGCAGCATTTAAGCAGAGAATTGTGATACAGTTAGTGGCATGACTTTGTGACACCTTGAACTGTGGACCCTTTCAGGCCATTTATAATCCAAGCTAAATTCAGCTGAAATGGTAAGGGAAGGTACCGAATTAAAAACGTTGACTGGCAGTCATACGTCATGTAGCTGGTGTATGTTCTTAGCTTACTGTACAACCACATTTCAGCTGTGTATTATGCAACTGCTATTAGCATTAATGACTTACAAGGCTAATACACTGATACTGTTCCTAGAAACAGCCTGCCCAGAATGCACTCTTTTGGACCAGAGAGGGCAGTTAGATGGAGCAGAGGGGACCTGTGAAATTCCATGCTTTATGGGATACCTGTATCCAAACCCAGATGTGGGTATGGTCTGCAGCTGTGAATTTCCAAGGAAAGAAATAAAAAATAAAAAAAAAAAAGCTGCTTCTGTCCAGGGTCAAATTTGGGTTCTGGTTAGGAATATTGTCTCCCAAATGCTAATGAGTTTGATATCCAGCCTAGTATGGAGGAACTAGTGGTCAAATTTAAAATCAGCTATTTAAAACCTACTGACTCTTTAGCTAAATGAAATTCACCCCCAGACCATGAAGATAACTGGCTGTGGAAATCTCATTTAATCCTTAGCTTGAGTGAGATGAAAATCACTGGTAAATGGTAACATTTCTAGTACTGGTGTACAGAAAATCCTCTTAGAAAAAGCCTCCAGCCCTAAAAGGAAGATCTGCAGGGGCTGTGAATGTAGCTTCATCCACCTCTAATAGATCACCGATGTCAAGAAGTCACCATTGGTTTCTAGTGACTGAACTTCTTACTTAGTTTTGGGCTAGCAAAGTAAGGCCCAGCTTTCCGGGGCTGGCAGACATGAAACTGAGATGTCAGATTTGTATTGTCTCTCTAAAGGCTGCACTTGCTCTCGCCAAGGACTATTTGCATGTCCAGACTAAGCAATGGTGCAGCCGTGTACTTAGCTGCACAAACCGGTACTGATTTTGCTTGTGCAAAATGCAAACACCCTCAATTACCTGTGGAAAATCCTTGCCAAGACTTGAGACGTCTGATCTGCTTGGATGTGGCACTTCCTATGTGGTAGCTGCACAGGTCTTCACTTGGAGCCTGGAGGGAGACAAGGGAGAAGATGGTAGTTGTAGTTGAAAGGCAAATGGATCAAAGGCAGGTGATTAGCTTCAGAGCCTCTCATCAGGACAGGGTGTCTGAGTGCAGCATTGCACCAAGAGACAGGTCACTCCTTTGTTTGCATGAAAGCCTCTCAGGTGCAGAGCAGCCTGTGCATGGATCACACATCAAACAAGCACAGGCAGGAGCCCAGACCAGCCACGTGACTGGGACCAGCAAGATGCAACTGGAGATTCCCAGGACGCTCTCAGCCAAACACGAGACCTGAAAGACTGGTGGGAGGCAGGCAGGTAACTGGAGAATAAAAGCTGGGGTTCTGGAGCACATAAACAATAGAAGCCACAGAACAACCACACTTGCTCTCCAAAACAGCACTGCGCTTGTGGGACCAAACAGCTGGCCAGATGTTCAGGCTTAAAAGGCAGTGACTCAAAGCCAGCACCAGCCTCCAACGTGCTGCCTCGTGCCTGAAAGCCACGACATCCTCAGAGCTGAACGGAGTGGTGTCGAGGAGAAACTTGCCCTGTTATATCTTTGTTGTCTGCTTTCATGTTGGTGATACTGCGTGACAGGCTCCCATGCTGAGCCTAATGCTGATCTAGGGATATAGATCAGGAAGAGCTTGGGGAAAGTAAACAATTATTCCAGAGTAAACTGGGAACAAGGAAGAAGTCTGCAGACTTCATTCACACGTTCTCACGCTGTTTTGCAAGCCTGAGCAATCCTGTTTTCTGGTAGCCAGACTGCAGAAGCACTTTAAACTGTCTGCACCTAACTTGGTCTGCAGCACCCAAGTCCCCTCTGCTACTTCAGGGTGTTTATAAGGATTTAAGGGCTAAGGGAAAGCATCAGAGCATGTTAGGCACTCCAGGCTTGCTTAAGTGCTGTCAGTGCTGTAGTAGGTGGTGCTTAGAGGAGACCCCCCCCCCGAGTAAATCCACTGTTTCTAGCATCTTGCCTTTGGGTTAGGGGAAATATCTTCAAAAAGCCATGCCTGAAACACATAACCCCTGGGCTGCCTTTCTCTAATTACCTTCTTTAGGCCCCACAGGGTTTATAACCTTCTCCAGGTAGAAATCCAGCTGTACATTAATGTGGTCCCCATAGCTTTGTAGTGCACACTTGGTACCCTAGCAATAGCCATCACAAGAGGGGACATTGGGTCTTCGCTGGTTATCTGCTGTTGGTGGAAAGGTGGTAGGTTCATCAGAAGGCAGTTCATTGCCCTGTGTCAGATATAGCTCCTTGAGGGTGAATCTTCCCAAGCTGGAGATTGCTGTACTCCCAGAGGAGGCTGTGGACTTCCCACAAGTACTATTTTCCTGAAATATGCAGCACATGTGGTCCTCATTGCTCTCAAGCATTTATAGCTTGGAAGTACTCTTGTACTTGAATATTGTAGGGGGAAATAATGAGAAAAAAAATGAAAGAGAATAAAAATGGGGGCAAGTCTCCTGTAGGGCTGGGCATGTACCTTCAGATACCATTTGGAATATCTGCAGCCCTCCATTCTGTGTATGGCTGTGGGAAATATTCCCAGATCTGTGTACTTGTGCACAGTCAGCATATACAGAATGACACGCAGATGCCCAGTTCCCATTGTCAGCAAAAAGAACATATGCTGAGTGTTGTCTTGGATTAGACGTGCTCTGAGGCACATGTCTTTGGTCTGAAGTAAGCTAGCTCTCCACAAAACAGAGGGTTTGACTTGTAGGTCCCACAAAAAAAACTCCACGTTCAGATGGTTTCATACACCCTTATAGCTACTGTTCAAAGGACTAGGAAAATATGCTGTTTCCTTTTCTAACTTTTGGGAGAACATGATCTATTCATTGCAGAAGTACTAGTAAATAATGGTTTATTGGTGGCAACTTCCAAACTTCTTAAAGTTGCACAGCTCATAATTGCAGGGCTGTGGACAAACAACATTCTAGAAGGTGCTACCTTACATGGTTTTCACCAGCCACCAGGTCTCATGTAGTACAGACACTCAGTATGGTGTTTCCCAATCCAAGAAAAAGCAGATAAATCTGTTACAGTGGTGTGTGTTGTATGTGCAGAGCAGTGAAGGAAGCACTGAGAGCAGACTGGGGAAGGATGGTCCTCCTGAGGTCCAGATGCTTGACATTAATGTGCTTGCTTCATGCCCAGTTAGAGCTTGATGCTATGTATTCTTTTCTATGCCAGTTTCACAGTCTTGGATGCAACCTAAAAATAATTTAGGAAGGAATTATTCATTTTTCTTTCTCAGAGGCACAGATGAAGCTTAAAAATGCTTCCTATGACTGACTGCCCAAACAAAACCACCCCCAAAATTAGAGGGTGTTGTGGTTTATGCCCAGAGGGGAAGGAGAGAGCTTTAGCAGAAAACCTCTCCTGGGTTCTGCAGATCTATGGTGATAAGCCACTGGCTTACTTTTCCCTTGTTCCTTCTGCAGTTTAACTCTTGCTGCCCTGCTCTTTGATGAGGCCCCCTCCAGCTCTGTGGTGGAGGCCAGAGCCTGCATAGGCAAAAGGTCCACACAAAAAATGTGTCTGCTGTGCTGCTATGTTCCAGCCCAGAAAGCATTTGCCTGCATGCTTCTGTCTTCCTGTGGAGCTTGTGGGATATAAAAGCAACTCCCTCCGCTAAGTAAGATGTTGCAAATGGAACACGATTACCTGCAGGGGCTGGCTACAGGAAAAATCAGCTTACAGGTCTGAGGGAGTCAGAGAAGTGGCCAGGCTACACTGGCTTGTGGTTCCTCTGCTCTGCTATGCTGTCACTGCACTGGTGACAGTCGGAGCCTTTTCTCAGACACAATTTCTCCAGATACTAGCATGTCTTGACCTCAGCACATCAAACAAGCTACTTTGGTGCCTTGACCAGTATGGGGTATGACCTGCGTTTGTAGAATTGTCAGTATGGATAGCAACTCCTGCTATGCCTGCACAAGAAGGTGTAAAGCTGCATTCTTTTACCCTAGAAGGCCATGGCCAAGCTTTAAATTCAGCAGCAGCTTGGCCATCCGAGTGCCCTGTTTGTATTCCCTGTAAAATCCTTGCACAGCTCCAGACACCAACAACCTTACCAATAATTAAGAATGGAGATTTCATTCCCACATGCTCTTGGATAACCAGGTAATTTAAAGGAGGTATTTTTCTTAGCCTGTCAGATACCTGACAGGACGTTGGAAAGTTGCTTAGTTTGTATGGGTGCCGTGCTTGGGGTGAATACTTGCCTACAACAGAAGGAGGAGTCCTGTGTTCCTCTGACAGAGGCTTCTGTGGGACTCTGCATCCCCCTTGCTTGGGTACAGTGTTTAAAAGCTCCTACATGATGTAGGATTTCTCACACTGTTCCTCAGCCAGGCCCTGTTGTGTGGATGCAGTCAGAGATTCAGGGGCTCAGTACACCTCACTGAGCTGACCAGGCTCTGGAAACCATCCCAAGCATTCGTGACCTTCGGGAGGAACCTTTCCAACTAAACCAGCTCACACTAGAGCTGCCACTCAGTCCCTGCTCTGAACTAGGGTCTAGCTCAGTCCCTTTTGTCATCCATGTTGCAGGATTAAGCTATCCCTCCCTTCAGCTGGATGGCAGGCATGCCACAGGGAAGAGTATAGAGAAAGGAAGAAATAAGACCTTTTGTGTGAGGTCTTTTGTGGGTGGTATGTACACCAGTGTTATCCACAGGCAGGCAAAAGTGTTGCATGGTCATTCTGGGTGGGCCGGGCACTGAAAAGCAAAGGTTCCTTTTTCAGTTAGCTTCTCTTCAGTAATCCCTGAGGTATACATTCCCAGGAATCCAGCTGCCTATAAACGGCAGGCAAGGGCTGTCTGATTGAACCCCTTCAACCCAGATCTGCTCCTGTCACCCCACACTCAGTGTTACAGCATCAACACAGCCAACCTGAATGTCGCTGAACCAAGACAAACACACTGGGGCTGGAAGGTTTCCCCAGGTAGTGGGTGATCAAGGAATACCTGGGTTGTGAGAAAGAAAGAGTGCAGGAGCAGAACTGTGGGTTCTCCAGAACCAGTACTTACTGAAGAAAGGAACAAGGTACAGGGATTAGCTGCGATGTTTGCATTTAAGCTGTACCTGCTCCTCCCAAGCAGATGGGGATGAAGACAATGTTGTGAATGGAGCAGGCCATGGAAGACGGAAAATGGCAGTGAAGTCAAATCCCCACTTTTATCATAAGTCCCCTAGTAATCCTCACACCACAGCTGGCTCCCTTTGGAATAACTGCACCAGCAAGACTCTCCCTCTTCAGATGGGAGAATGGCGGTGGGACTGGGAGCATCCCAGACCCAGGGAATGTCATCTTGAAGCAGGCTATCTGTATGGTTGTTTCAAATGGGAGTCTGATAAAGAAGGAGCAGGAGATTGACAGAAAGTGCAAGGGCAAGCAGGTAAAGCTGGCAGGAGCGGATTGAGAAGGGTTGGGAACTGTTATATCTGACACCACCCCTGTAACTGGATAGGCCATTTGACCTTTCTGCAGACAAAGTGGGTAGAGTAAAAATCTCAATTTGTGGTCTTTTCTGGGCAGTGCTTTCTTCGTGACGCTCAATGGACTGCTTACAAAGCATTTAGTGAACCCCAAGGATTTCCATTCCTAACACTCACCCTGCAGAGTCCCTTTGGAGCTGCAACTTTGAATTTTGCAATCTGTGGTGGCAGTAAGGTGGCCCCAGGAAGGTCCTGCCAACCCCCTTACTTCAGGCAGCTTTTCACCCAGTCATTATCCATGCCTCAGTTTATAGTTGAGCAGTGTCACCATGTTGGGGGCTCCACAAAAGCCCTTGCATAAACAGCAAATCCCCTGTGACTAAGTAGTCAGCAGCAGTTCTAAAGTGAAGGTGTTTGAAAGATTAGGACATGTTTGACTGTGCAGAACAAAACTAAACGTCTTCTCACTCATGCACTTAGTAGCATTTATAGATCTGCATACAGCAAATTCTTCTGCTTTGCGTCTCTTGTTTTCTCTTTCATGGTAATAGCTGGGCATGAGTTTGTGGGTATCCGTGTTTGCTTTTAAGGCAGTGGATGGAGATGGAAAAGGTTTTCTGTGCAGGAGGTGTGAGCCTATTGGTTTAGCTCTGAATAAGGGGATTACAGAGTCAAACATGGGGAAACCCTGTTCTGGTAGGTCCTGTACACATCACTTCAAACTCTGTTGGCATCTCTCCAAAAACAATGGTGATTTATGTAAGGTATTTTGAGAGAATGACATGAGCATGAGTATAAATCTGCCTCTTGGTAGGAGGAGAAAATATGCTTGCTATTTGATTTAAGCTTGTTCAGGGATAGAGAAAAGGGTAGGCAGGCATAACACTGAGTAGCAAGTCAGGCGTTGCCAGTCTCCACTGAGGAAACCACGAAGGTTTCTCACGTTAGTAATGGCTCCTCCTCTCATTTGCAGGTGAACAGTTCAAAGATGCACATCTTGACACTGCCTGAAATTTTAAGAGCTTTAGGAAAGGGGTCCTGTATCACAGTTCAAATCAAAACTGTAATGCTTAAGAACACTTTGGCTTTGAAAGGACATGAAGGCCAAGGCTGCGGTTAGCTAGGCCATTCCAGCTGTAGCACATGAAGAGGCTTCTGCCCCTGTCACTCAGTCTTACCTGGTGGAGGATGCTGTCCCCCACCAAACTGACTCCTCAGGCCTAGTTTCTCATCTTGACTACAGGAAGAGTTGGGCTGAAAGCAGCAATTTTGTTCACCTTGGAGTTCACTTTTGGAGCCTCCTCTGTGTCCAGACCCCACATCAGGACCTTCTCGTTTCACTTCCCTTGAGGAATTGGGTGGTTTTCATGGTGAAAGCATTCCCCTCTTCATGAGCATGTGAGTTACATGCCACATAAAGCTTTGCTAGGTTCTATTTGCTCCCCAAACTGTCCCTCTCCCAACACACAGCTCTCATGGACTCAATTTTCACCCCTGCAGCAAATTTTCACTCCAAAAAACTATGAATAACTATACTGCTCCCTATTCCTGCTTACCATACAAAGGAGCTGTGATTCTGTTGATCCAAACCTCTTCCAAAGTGCCAAACTCAGTTTGTCATTTCAATTGCATGGGTTCTGCATAAAGATCCTTTGGGGTATACTGGACCAGAGATGCTGGCGCCAAAAGAAAGGCCACTTGTTGTCCTGGAGATCAGTTCTTCTAGCACATTGTCATGGGTCTCTTCACATCTGGAGTAAAGTCTGACAGCTAGCAACGTCCAGACTCTGCACTCTGTGCCAGGAGACGGGTGCCTTCCTCCTCAGCCATCCCCTCACCTTCCTCAAGGTGACAACTCCTTGCAAAGTCCAGGTGAAGGCTGCCACCTGCTGAGTCACCAGAGCTGCCTCTATGGACACCCACCCCATCATGCCTCTGAGGTTCCTAAGCAGGCAGCACAGTGCTCCAGGGGAAAATTCCTGTCAGTGCAGGATTCTGCAGGACACCTGGACTGGAGTTTTTCACAAGCAGCATCCATCTCTTGCGCTGTGTTTATATTTGGACATATTTCATTTGGATGGAAGGACTTTGGCCTGAGTTTGCTTGAGGCAGTCCTGCCTCTTATCATGGTTCAAACCAACCTGTGTTCCTCAGAAGGAGGAATCATCTTGAGAACCACCCCAAGGATGTTACTCTGTAATACCTGTTCATAACACAAGGCTCCCACTGCTGCTGAGAGTTACAACCCAGATGAAACAATGAGGAAGCCAACTGCAGAGTAGGGCAGGTAAACACTCCTGAGCTTCAAATGCTGATGGTCTGGCTAAAATGTTGCTTGACAATTTGAAAGGATCAGAAAAGAAGAGGAATTTTCCCCCCTCTCAATTGAGATAAAAGCATTTGGTCCCCAGGAGCTCTCATTAATCCCTATCAGTACACACAGAGACACAGAATAATTCCTGTGTCTCCAGCTCTCCCAGATGAGTTTCTAACTCTGAGGAATTCATTCTGCTTGGGAAGTGCCTTCTCAGAGCTGTGTGCTGCCTGGTCTAGTCATGCAGATCATTAAGTGCTGAAATGTGCAGATTTCTCTTTCTCTGCCACTCATACACCACTTTATACCAGTCAGGCAGATGGTACTGATCTCCCCACTTGGAGGCTCTTTCCCCACTGTTAGGATGAGGCATTTGTCCCCTCACACTTCTCACATCGAATACTACCCTGAAGCAGCCTTCTGATTATTGTCATACTCAGATTTCTATGATTCTGTGCACATAAGGTGGGCTTTATTGTAGTCAAGTTAAGCATCTCATGCCTATCCTCTGTTTTAGCCAGCAGGAACATCTCCAGTTGGTGATTCATCTGGATTATTTTTGTTACCTAATTTCAAATTAATTTCCCTATAGAAACGCCTTCTCTTTCACTATCTCAAACAGCTAGCTGAAGTTTGATGCCTGCCCGCTCAGTGGGTAAATACAGGGTGGGTGAACACAGCATTAGTTCTACAGAGAATTCAATACCTTAAAGCTCACTGAAGTAAAAAAAAACAACACAAGGGCTAGTCTGACTTTGTATAGCAGTGGAGAAAGCCTTAGCAAGTGAAGCGTTTAACATGACTGGTACTAGAGGCCAGATTTACTAGAATCATATTCTTACAGCAATTAAGATCTGATTGTATAATGAATGAATTGGAGACACCACAAAGCTATGAGTTTCCCACCCTTGTTTCAAGTTGCAAAGACCTGGGATCATCTCATTTAAGCATCATCTGTTGCAAGTACAATTTATTGTGCTGTTGCTGGGAGGATGTTGATAAGGGAACAAAGCTGCAGAGTTAATTAATTAATGGAAGGCAGCAGTGGGTGGGGAGCACTGCAAGGCTACAGGGTGCTCTGTGCCTTTCGCAGGCCTCTCAGGAGATTCCAGGTTAGCCTGGAATGTGCTCATGGTTGCTGCTGTGAGGTATGATCGGCTTTGATCTGCAGTCACAGGCCTGCTCACAGCCATTGGGTGTGTTAGCACTCTTCTGTCAGGCTTGATGGAAGGCGCAATTAAACCCCATTTATGTAGGAGATAGCCTTGAAACAAGAGAAGCCGACACCCTTAAAATCACATGGTGTGGTCTGTGCAAAGCCTGGCTGGAAGGGTCTTGCTCCTCAGCTGACATTCACCAGAGGAAAACCCACTGTTGCTGTCTGTATTAAGTGAATTTGTTTGTGAAAAGACCATTTTCCTTGTTTTTTTTTTTTTTCCAGTCTGTGTTTTTAACCAATAATAGACTAAGGCAAGACTGGTTTTAGGTTTAGTTGAGTGGAACCCTACTCTGATACCTGCTGACAGAGGCAAGGCTGGGGAATTCTGAGTGACAGCACTGAGAAGGGGCTGATAGACTTCAAACACATCACTTTATCAAAGCGTGATTCAAGACATCACTCAGCAAGTTTCTACAGACAGAAGTTATCATCTGAATACCAAGCACATTCCAATAACTGCCTCTGAAATGAGGAGAGTATATTCCTTAATATTGGTCAATATTTTTGAAGACATGTGAGAAGAACTTGTTTTCTTAGCAAAGATAGTAGGCTTGGGATCTTCTGGAAGTTGTGGGAACTAGCAAAAGCTTTGAGCCTGAAAAGCTCAACATATAAATATGTGCTTAGTTAGAATCATAAAAAAGAATTACAGAACAGGTTGGAAAGGACCTTAAGATCATCTAGTTCCAACCTGCTGCCATAGGCAGGGACACGTTCCAGTAGATCAGGCTGTTCAAAGCCCTGTCTAGCCTGGCCTTGAACACTGACAGGGATGGAGTAGAACCATACAATGATTAGGGTTGGAAAGGACCTTGAGGCCATATAGTTATTTAGAAAAATAAACAAAGAATATTTGTAAAAACTATGGCAGTCCAGTGAGGAGTCTGGACTTCCAGAGGCAGAGAGAAGCCATGAGGACAACATGATCATGAAGATCACCCTTCCACATCTTCCTCCTGTTTGGAGAGGAAACTGCCTAAAGTTGGTGTGCCCAAGTGCTTTGTGGTACAGAAACATGTTGTTACTCAGGGAAGCTATAGGCCTGCCAGCATGCTGCAGCAACATGCAGTGCCTTTAGCTTATTTTTCTGAGGAAATGAGTCCTAGCTGCATGTCTCTCTTAGTCCCCCTCTAACAACAGGCCAAATTCAAGAACACATCAGGGAGCTGAAGGATATGATGTTTGTGTACAGCTCCGCTAAATGAAAACTGGCAGTGCAAATGCTCCTCAAAGAGCATGCAGGGTCCAGATTCCAGTCTGGAGGAAATCTGAGATCACTCCCTGAGGAGCAAGTCTTTCAAACAGGCAGCACAAGGACAGACAGAAGAGTTGCAGTAAGAAAACTGTAGGAAAATCCTTTCTAAAGCTTGAGCTCATCCTTCCTTCATTCTGGCTCTGATCAGGGGATTTCAGCCTAAGGAGCTAAACTGGTTGGCTCTTCACTTAAGCAGTTGTCAGCCCACTGGCTGAGGGCACCCACTGGTCCAGCAGGATGAAAGGTTACTGTAGGACTATGGTCTGGTTTAACATTGCTGACCTGTGTCAGCAGCACAACGCAGAGAGAAAGTCAGACAGACTTTTCCCATCACCTTTCTCTCTGACATCAAGACACTGTTTTATTTGTAAGGCTCAGGCAGCTAACCTCAGCAGCAAAGCACAGCTGAAAGTGGTCAGAAGAGAGTTCAAATACAGCCATACTTTAAGGAGCACATCAAGCATGTAAAAAAATAAATGACTGGGCCTCATAACCTTGATACTGCAGAGAAAATGTATTACTCTCACAAAAATATGTATTACAGACACTTCCTTATTTGCCAGCTGATTCCTCTGCTTGTTGGATGCACCAAAGTTGCGTTTCTTTTTTATTGTCCACAGCCCTGAGGGAACAAAACCTGCTCAAGGAAAAAAGAGAGTTCTGCCTCATTCAGAAATACCCATATTCTGGGGTCTTAGGGAATATTCAAACTACTGTCAAGCTAGCAAGAAATGGCAATTCTAAGCCTGCTGTGTCAGAGAAGCTTGCATGGATTGTGCGTACATATAGCTAGCTTTTCATCTCCTGGCCTGCTTGAAATTCACTGATGCCTTGAATCAAGCTGTCTGCTCATCTTGGAGAAGCAACCTTACATATCTCACCAGCAGTTTCCTCCCTCCTCCAGCCAGGGTCCACTTGCCTTTAAACAACAACTGCGGTTCAAAAGAATATGTGTAGGAAAAGCATACCCCTGCTTTCACTAAATGTGTTGAATGGGACTCTGTGGAGATCCACAAAGTTCGTCAAAGCACACACAGATCAAACTATGTGTCCTTTGAAGAGCTTCTCTAGAGAAGATAAATTTTGTGGTACAAGACTCTGTTCTACTTCTAGTTTATGAATAGCAGAAATAAGCAGCATCCTAGCTATGTGTTTGGTGGGTGTAAAAGAATGACTCATTAGCTTAATAGAGAGTTATCTGTGTAATAAATGCATGAATAAGTGAACTGAGTCATCATTTGATTGTATGCCTGGGTGGAACGGATGCAGGTACCATTTTGCTAGGGATTGGTGTAGGGCAGAGTTCAAGATGGGTTCAGGGAAGGTAGGATGCTTTTTAGTAGCTTAAATGAGGACCTTTAGCTGTAAGATACAGTTGCCAGACTTCTCTGAATTCACTCTACTAGCAGCATCACCCAGCTAAATAGGCTGTCTTACTGGATGGAAAGCTCTTGGAGCTACTTACCCAGGTTTCCTCTGCAGGAACTCTCTGCAGGGTCTCACAAAAAAATCCCCGTCTTGTCTAAAGCATGTCAAAAACAGGAGCTAGCTCTATTAGCTACTTTGGTGCAAGTTGTGCAGAAGTACTGAACTGCCAAACAGTCCTGCACAAGCCCTCCAGGTTACTGTGCTCAGATCACCTTGGGCTGAGCAGCAAACCCCTCTGTATGGCTGCTACATCTGAGGCTGGAGATGCAGCCCCCTGTGTACCACTCCACAAGCTGGGGAAGAGATTCTCGTGACCCCACACTATGGCAGACTCTCCAGTTTGCTTGTGTCCCCTATTGCACTTGCACAACTGGTTGCCAGCTGGCAAACATGCTGTGGAAAGAGCTTTTGTGACTCACCTTGGGCAAGCTTTGGCTCCACATCACAGCCTAGGGCTTCTGGAATGACCCACAGCTCTGATGGCTGTTATGAGGAGGAGGTTTGGGGAGGAGCATCAAGCATGCCTGCCAAGATACCTCAATCTTAAGTGTCCAGCAGTCATGAGATCCTAAATCACTAGTTGCTTTTTAAAGCTCTGGCCTGGAATTTCTGATGAATGGTAGATGCCAGAAAGTGAAATTAACTCTTGTGATCAAGTGAATCCTCCCAGTATGTGAGGGAGTTACCAAACTTCACTGGCACCATTACACAATTGCAGCTAGTCTGGGGAGAGCAGTCTCCACCCTGAAGTGTGATCTCTACCACTGTTCCACTCACATTTTTCTAGGGACTGAACTGGATTTGCAGGTGCTGGTGAAGTTGCTGTATATGAGGCTGTGCACTAGGAAGGGGCTGCAAACTGACCTGGTTGAGATAACCATGAAAAGAGGGCAGCCAGACCTGCTGGCGCAAATGTGGATGTAGAACTTCACTTCTGTATGGTTACATGAGCGTTTCCAGCCTCAGACTTAGCGCTGATTTCTACAAACTCATGTGTGGCCAGTACCAGTGGGGCTATGGTGTCCTCTACACCGGCGGTGTAAGTCCAAAATCACTATGGACCACGTTAACCCCATATGGTTTAATGGAGAACCTTCCCATCGTTCATCAGTGCAGCGACATCTTCTTAAGGGATCATCTTCCATCAGTGAGCTGAGTCCCAGCAGAGAGTAAACAGGCAGCACAATCCCCATGGCACTTGGAGTGCCAGTGTTTGATGTGGCTCACGGCACTCGGGATAGCAGGACAAACAAGCAGAACCAACATGGCAGTGCTGCCAGGAGGTTTGACACCAAGGAGCTTGGGTAATCCACAGTGGAATAACAAAGACAGCACCAATGGAAAAAATACTTTCCCCCTCTGTCTAACAACTCTGCAAAAGCCAACAAACAGTGCAAAGGGACACACTTGGTAATTGAATGGAATCATATGGCCTTGTGATGTCAGAGCATAGAAGTCTATAGGGCAAATTGCTCAACCCTCACAGCCTCTTTCTGTGTCTAGGGTGGCTCCTCTTCCAGGGGAGACCTGCCAAGGGTATCTAGCAAGGAAATGACAAACCGATATGGCTTGCTAAAGCAAATACTTTTGATCAAACCTCAACATTTAGGTCAACATTTACATCCATCAGTGCTCTGTGTGTGTGTAAATTGTGGTGTTAGTGTAAATATCTAATGAGTAAACTTGAAATACAGACAGAATGATATTTCCTCCCCCTGTGCCACATCTGGGCAACATCCAGTGAGGTCAGGGAGCACTTTTAGTTAGATTTACCTTTATTTAGACTTAATATGTATTTTAGACTTGGTGTAGGAATACAGGAATGGAAAGTAATTCCCAGTGCAACAAGACACAACATTGTTCCCTGGAGTTGTGTGCCTCAAAGCTCAGTAAGTGTGATGCTGCCTTAGAGATTAATGTGCAAGTTAAGGATTCATTTTTAATAGTGCACTTCTCCTCTCTAGGCTTGTTTTTTAGCTATTTTATGTCTGTCCTCCATGCTGGACCCTAGTAACTTTTGTTTGGCAGGTCATGAGCAAATCGTCTGTAAGGTGCTTGGTCCACGAAAAACAAAAAGGATGTGAAATGCTCATATATATATATGTTTGGGGAGGTTTCTTTTTTTACAAGTCTTTATGTACCACAACAAATGTTGTGGTTTGTCATTGTAGGATCTTGTTCTTTCTAACTGCTCAAAGAAACAATGATAACATCAGTAGACTGCAGAGGAATAACATCATTTGATGTCTGCCACTGGGCTGGTTTGTGTGGAAGGATACAGTCTAGCTCTCCTAGTACAGCAGTTCCTACTCATCTCCATGAGGATCAGACCAGTGTTGCTAAATACAGTTTTCTGTGGGCTTTTAAAAAGCCCTGGACCCAGGAGTATTTAATGTGAAGCACAGTCAGTGCATGGACAAGTCATTTGTTTGTGCTCACAGCTGCAAATCAGACGTGATGGCTGTGGTAATTATGGACTCAAATCCAGTTGCCATTAAAGTGGGCATTTTCCACACAGCATAAGGTTTCCCATGTGATCCAGTGTGAGTCTAGCAGACAGAGTCTCATCCACAAGTCCATTTCATTCACCTCTGCCTTTTCTCCTGTGCCATGGAGAAGCCAAGAGTAAATTACTGGGCCTAGTATGTCTACTAAACAGCTGGATAACTGGGGATGAGGAGAGGGAAAGGGAAAGAAAGAGAAAGAGGGAAAGGGAGAATGAGAAGAAGAGGAAGAGGAGTAGCAGACATAAATAAAAGTCAGGGCCCAAGCCTTTTACAAAGGAAGGCTCAGGGCCCTTTCCAGAGATAAAAAAAGAATAAACTGTTCTCCCAGTGCTACGCTCTTCCTTTCAAACCTCTCCCCTAAAAAACCCAGGTTACTCAATTTCAACATGATTTAGCTCACAGCTGCCACTATGAAATGCTTTCCTCCTGTCACCCTTGTCTGCCCTTCACTATTTCTTAACCACTGTCACATGCTTTACATTGCATGACTTAATCGCTTGAGACTTTGACTCCATTTACATATATAAACACATAAAAAGATACACACCTGCAGTTGCTTTGGCCACCTGGCAACTGCCTGAGCAGTAGCTGCATTCCTGGATCATGACATTTAGCAGGGCAGCAGATGTGACTTACACAAAGTCATTCGTAGCCATTGGCAGTAATTGGTGCCTTTGCTCTCCTTGGACCTTCTCCCAGGAAGATGAGGTACAGCAAGGAAGGCCCAGAGCACCAAATCCAGGCATGTCTGCTCCTTTTCGTGCAAGCACCTGCACCAGCTCCAGCACGCATCCCAGAAAATTTGACCAGTACTGCGAGAGTGATTGGAGTCTCCATGCAGGAACTGAGATTCAGCTGCATCCCATTTGTATGCACAGGTAGCAAAGACAGGGCATGGTCATGAAACCTCACAGCTTGCACTGGGAAAAGAGAATTGGAAGAGTAGCATAAGAGAACAGACACGTAATGTCAAACCCCAGTTTCCTCCAAATGATTAGCAAACCTCCCTTTGTCTTCTGTGTGTGGCCAAAAGACTCAGCTATATGGTCTCTATAATTTGAGCCAGGAAGTTGTGTCCCTACTACATAAACTGTTAGAGCATTTTATTTCAACTGTAAGCTTATATACAGCTTGACAAAAGTGTCTTACCATCAAGGGCCACCATGAAAGCATCCTGATAGTTAAGTTCAGTCTGCAAATGTCAAAGCTTGGCTCCTGTCTTCACGTTTTTTGGCAAAAATGGTTCCAGATATTACAGACCTCAACTGAATGTGGCTGAGAGGCAAACAAAAATCTATGGATTGCTGTTGCACTGACAAAATCCAGACATTTCTTCCTGAAAGAGTTAAGGGAAAGAAAGATGTAGCTTACACCCTACTTAGTTTCAGGGCTGCATTAAGTGCTGAGCACTTTCTGATGAGTGATTTTGAGTAGGACATAACTGAGGTTAATAAATAATCAAACATGCTTTTAACAGGTCACATTTATTGGCATTGTGTGAAAAGCATTGGTAGCTCCTGTGGCAGGAATGAGAGTGCCCACATATTTTAAGTCAGGCATCTGTTTGAACACTTGAGTCAATGAAAACTCTGCGACAGTGCAGGTTTCATTAATAATAGTCCAGTGTTTTACCACAGGATACTCTAATTGCTCCTCATGAGGAAGATGTGATCCCAGGGCTAGAAAGTTTAAGCTTTTAAGAAGCTCAGATTATAACATTCAAAGTGCTACCCTATATCATAATGAATTGCCTGTTCATCTTGTAGACTTTGAAGATAGCAAGCAAAACACATGCATGTTGGGCGGCTGGTTTTGGGGACAGATGTCCCCTGGATTGCAGCAAATGGGCAGATAACAACCTATCCCAGTTTAAGGAGTCCCATTACATCATCATACTTGGCTCTTACAGTTCAATTTCCATAAGACCCTTGGGAGCTTTGAAACCTGATAATTAAATCTCTCCACTCTATTGAGAAACAAGCATGTAGGAGCAACACGGTATCTCAGTGTAAGCAATGAAAACTCTAGATGATGGATGCGATTTAGGAAATCCTGTGGCATCAGTCCTTGGTCCCAGGTGATAGCTCTTAACTTTACCCAATGTAGTCATCCTTGCCACAAGGTAACTGCAGAAGGCACTGAGCGATTTTGGAAAGATCAAATGAAAGCAGCAGAGATTCTCAAAGGAGATCAAGACTGGCTCAGGGACACCTGGGAAAGGCTTTCTAGGACAAGATTCATTCTCTTCACCTAACCCCTAGCCACCCTGGCCTTCCCTCTGTACTCTGCTGCTTGTGACTCAAACAGCTTTAGCCAGGAAGTGTGCAGAAAGCTGTCTGGAGCCAGCATGCAACGACACGAGAGACCAATATGTGGAGTAACTTCTCTCTCTTTGTTTCTCACATTTAGGAAACCTCTCCCTGCGCATTTCCTCTAATCTCTGTTGGAGAACTAACCATCCCCTGCATGCTGCAGCATGAGGTGAGGTGGGTGAATACCCATGACACAAGTGACAAAGCAGATCAAGCCACTGATCAGCACAATCCTTTCTCATTGTGGCCCCAGAAGGCATTCACTTCTCTTCCCTGAAGGTGACATTTGAGAGCAAGTCCCTGATGGTTGTTTTCTGAAGCAAAGACAGTTGATACTCTTGTTAGCACTCTCACCCAACAAGTTACTCCTCTGGTAGGATAGTATTCTAAGCTAACACCTAGAATTCTCCTGATCTTCACATGCAGAGGGTTGTAGCAAAAGCCATGTTACAAAGACGAAGAAGAAAAAAAGAAGTATTTGATTGCAGTAGTGCAAATGAAAGGGAACTCAGCAAACCTGTGAAAGTGCTGGGAGCTAGACTGAGGAAGAGGAGAGCTACAGTGATTCAGGGGCATGGAAAGAGCTCCCCAGACGTGTATGGTGCTGTCCAGAGTAGGCTGTGCAGAAAGGAGATACCCCAAAGGAGTGCTTACAAATTGATGGCACAAGGAGATCACCTGATGTGGGTAACAACTGGAGCGTAGCATCATGGGCAAGGTAATTAGCTAATTAGAAAACACAGGATAAACACATGATAGAAACTGATAGGAGGATACGTGACAGCAAGAAGATGAAACAGATTCAGCCTCGATGAAGGGCATTCACGAGATTTATTCGAAGGGCTGGGCCAGTGGTACACTCTCCACGTGCTGTCACCTGTGTCACCCTGAAGTGAGGGGCCTTCCTGTCAAGCACTCTTTGGAGTCTATCCTGATGGCTAGGAGAAGTTGGATCAGAAAATATCTCTGGAGCACTTGGGCAGGAGCAGCTGCCAGCTGGGTGCTGACCATGGGAGCAGCAGACCCTGGAAGTAGCAACTACCAGCAGCACCGTGGCATGTCAGCACAGAGCACCTGGGGACCTGGCTGTATTGGCTCACAGTGACAGCAAATGTGCCCTTCTGCATTGGGAAGAACTCCAGGGATCAGGCCTCACAGATGAGTGGCTGCTGTCCCCCTGGAGCCATGCGGTGCACAGGGTGAGGAGGGGAGCAAAGGGAAGCCAGGCAGCAATCAGAGTCTGTCCAGACCAGTGCTGCAGCACTGGGAGCTAAGATGTTTTCCCAGAGCAGGTTAAAGCTGGACAGAAGTCAGCATTAAAGACAGATCCAGAGATAAAAAAAGCTCAGATTTACATAGATTGACTTTACCACATCATTCACAAACACACTTTGATCTTGAGTCATCTGTTGCTATAATTACTGAAAGATGGTTGATGCAAACACACTTCCCACTGGAGCTGGGTCACTGGAGCGGGGACTTGCTCTGTAGCAGTGACCCAAGCCTGTGTTCCCATTCCTTCTTCTGTTCAAAGGGCTTCATGCTAGGGTTGTTCACCAAGTAACTATTCTTTAGATACCAAGCCTTCTTCTCTCGCTAGTCAAGAAGTCATTTAGCCCTTCACCATGTACATTAAGCAGTTGCCATGGAAGGAGGCTCCAGTATAAGGGGGAGCTGTAGAGAGCTCATCACAGGCAGACAAACTGTTCAGCTGTGCCTGGGGGTAGCTCAGGATCAGACAGTTGGGGTGTTTATCTGTGGATTATCACTGCACCTTTTGATGTTCCCCTGCTGCTGTTTGGACAAGCCCATCCAGGAGCTGTTCCAGAGAAGCTGCTCCAGTTTACGGTTTTAGCAGAGTAAGGCAGGATCTGATCCTCCATGCAAACACACCTCCAATAAAACAGGTGCATTTTAGCTTCTGCAGCTCTCTAAATCACAGCCAGACAGGTCAGTGCCCTGTGCCTCCCGTGCTCCCTCTGCCTGCCGTGGCATTCCCATAGGACAGGCCACAGCTTGCTGATTTCTTTGCTAAAACTTGCCATTTCCTTTGATGCTGCCTGCAGGCTGCAGAGGATATACCAATGCAGGAAAGAAATGTCTGCTTCATGGAAAAGGGAGAAGGGAAATCACTGGGTGTAAGGATTACAAGAGAAGTCTCTAACCTCTGGGGTACAAGAGAAAAAGGAGGTACTTTAGAAGTTCTGTCTCCCTTGAACTGGCATACAGTCATCAGGGACTCTTCATCAGGGACTCTAGCAATAGGAAAAGGGGTGATGGGTTCAAACTGAAACAGGGGAAGTTCAGGTTAGATCTAAGGAAGAAATTCTTTACTGTGTGGGTGGTGAGACACTGGCACAGGTTGCCCAAAGAAGTGGTGAATGCTCCATCCCTGGCAGTGTTCAAGGCCAGGCTGGACAGAGCCTTGGGTGACATGGTTTAGTGTGAGCTGTCCCTGCCCATGGCAGGGGGTTGGAACTGAATGATCTTAAAGTCCTTTCCAACCCTAACCATTCTGTGATTCTGTGACTCTATGAACCATTATTCCAGCGGCTGAGTTTAGTCTTAAATAAAAGCAGTTGCAGACTCCAAGCACCCTGATAGAGGAACCAGCATTGTCAGTTTTTTTGTCTTGAGATATGATATGCCTGGTGTAGCACAGGCACTGACACAGCCCTGGAAAATAGCCAGCAGTAGGAGAAACCATCTACGCAAGCACTGTGGCATGGCCTGCTGAGGAGCAAGTTGTATCTGTGGAGAGTCTGAGACACAGCCACATGTGTCCCTAAAGGCCACCTGAAATAAATATCGCACCACTCATTCTGGACACAGGACAGAATGAGATGCAAACATATCTGCATTCAGCAGGGAAGAGACAACACACACTCACACGTGGAGCCTTCCTCTAGTAACCACCTCAGTGCTAAAATACTTCCAACAAAATATTCTTCTCTGTCTTAGGCTGGATACCTCCCTAAGTCCAAAGGTCTTTCACCATCTCCTAAGCATGATGAAGCCCTGCAGAGAGACTTGTACCCAGGGTGAGAAAGAGGATTTGTTCCCAGTTGTTTTCTGGGGAGGAGTTTTAATGAGAAGGTGGTCAGGGAGACAGGACCTCCCTGCCTTTGTAGAGTTTGTTGTGTGACAGCCCACCCATTTTGAGTTAGAAATTGCCTCTGCACTCACTTCTTTTTCCCTCTTGCTATGCCAGCAGCAGAGTTGACATCAGGGGCACTGAGTCATGAGCAAATGCGACTCTGCCATGTTAGCCCAAATGCTGTGCCCTCTGGTGTTTTAAAACCTTCCTAAAGCAGGTTTCTGCCACCCACAGTGAAGGCCAGTTTGCCAGTGTAATGCATTGCCAGGCAGGAAAGGAGAGGATTTTGACTGGATTTATCAGTTTGCACTTTGCCAGATCAGTGGTTTCCCTTCTTGCCCATGCAGGCTCACTTGCTCCTAGGGCAGTTACAGTCAGATTATGTGTGTTAGCAGTTGCCACACAGGGATCTCACTGAAACAAAAAATGTAGCAAGTAGCACACAGGAAAATGAGAGGAGAAAATATTGATGGAAGTATAATTCTGGAGAAGCAGGCCACTTAGGGAAGTTTGTTTCAGGTGTTTTGTTTGGAGGTGCTTTTGCTTATATGTTACCTAATTTCTGAGGCAGGAGAAGGGGGGAATTCCTCTGTAGAATAAACTCTATGTTTTTAATAATGAAACTACAGAAGAGGCTCAAATGGGAATACAGGCTTTAAAAGACCAGAAATCCTACAATCTCTAAAAAGAGGTGCCTTTTCCAGGTTTCTTTTGTCTCAGATCAAAATCTGAATAGCTCTTTCCAGTAAGTCATGGTCCAGAAAACCTCAGTACATCTTTGATGTCCTGGGCAATGAAATGTGCACAATGAAGCCTGGTCAGTCTGTGATCTCGAGCTGGATGGGAGTTCCTCCCCTTCCACCCATGGCTTGAGGGTAGAGGTTCCCTCAATTGTTCTGCCGTTGCAGTCCATCCATGCCAGTGAGGACGCCAGGGGAACTAAGGTAGCTGTCAGCAATCAGCAGTCACAAGCCAGTCTGCAGGTATATCAACTGAGCAATGCCATTCACTGTTGCAGCTGCTTGAAATCCAAGTCCCACTTTGCTCCCACATCACCCAAGGCAGCTCTGCCCACTAGAAATCAAAACTATTCCTGCAGAAAATCTCAGGAGTGAGGTCCTGAGGGAAGGCCTCAGCACAGCACTGCTCCTTCACTGCTTCCTGCTCCTCTCCCCATTCCTTCTGTAGATCTGCAGCTTTCTTAGGGCATCCTCAGTTTCCTCTGTCTGTTTTCCCACTGTAACAAGACAAGAAGGATCCTGGCAGCTCTCTCCAGAGCCAGCCCTTCCAGCAGAGCAGTTCTCCCAGATCTGTTGCCACACATAGGAGTCAAGCCGCTGCTCCTGGGACACCAGCTCTAGCTTGTCTTCTGGATAGAAAAGGCAAAAAAAAGACACTTTCTGCTCCAGTCTTTACTCTTCAAGGTGCACAAACACACTTCCTCAAGGCAAAATGCTTTCCAGGGACAGCAAGTTGAGACATATGCTGGGCTGGGGACTTGCTCCAGGAGCGTCTCATGTCATGGTGCTTGTGTGCCCCTGTGATGACCAGGATTGGTCATCTCCTCATCAGCCAGCCTCTTGGTTTCCTAGCCATTTTCTGGTGCAGGGTAATCCTCCTTCTCTTCAGGTTTCCTGTCCATGGGCACTGTTCCCCTTCCCTCATTCTACCTTCAAAGACTGTCATTTCCATGAATTTCTTTGTGTTACAGTTTGCTTTTCAGTTGTGTTTAATACTGTCTCAGATCTTAAATGCAGTGTATCATTGCTACCTTTTGACAGATAAATATTTCCACCACTGTCAAAATGAAACACACTGTTATGACAACAAAGCAATTGCATTGCCAAAACAAAAAGTTTATGTTCTTTAGGATTCCCTTTCTGTGGGAAATTGACAGCTCTGGAGTTTTGCTCCTATCTGACCATGGGAAATGTTTGAAAGTCACTGCTGAATGAAAAGAGGCTCCACAGACTTCAACTTTCATGTTTTCGAGACATCTCCAGTGACTATTAACACAAGTTATTGAATCTAGGTCCATTCCAATTCACCTGCAGGTGCTTTCTGGAAGGAAGGAACATCTGAGAACTCTTGTTACCTGAAAATAACACACTGTGCATTAACATCACCAAACCACTGAGGTATTCCAAGCCAAATCTGACCTCTGTCTCTGCAAGGATCAGCCTAACCAAAGTTCAAACAGGTCATAACAGCCTGGTTACCTCCTCCCTGGTAGGAAAGCAAGTGGAAAAGTACTGCCAAGGCAGCTTTCCCTCATCCCCTCATCAAGGGCCGATGACACAACCCAGCATGCCTGGTATCCTCCATTTCTCAAGCATCCCCTGCACTAGGGAGGGACCTCTTTAAAGTCTGCAATAGATGGATCTGATAAAGTGTGCCCACAGCAACTA
Organism: Melopsittacus undulatus; assembly: GCF_012275295.1. Classification (NCBI taxonomy): domain Eukaryota; kingdom Metazoa; phylum Chordata; class Aves; order Psittaciformes; family Psittaculidae; genus Melopsittacus; species Melopsittacus undulatus. Next base: position 63,341,332 of record NC_047531.1, on the reverse strand, counting down.
CAAGGAGTTGGTAGGTCACATGAGGCATAGCTCAAGGTGGCAGCATCAAGAGTTAGGTCACATTTGGCTGATCCATGTAGCACTATCTTCACTGCAGAAAGGATCAAAGCATCTATAAGTAGTTTAAGTAATCTGTACCCTTTTGAAGGGCTGTAAGGAATACTGGGGTTTAGGTCACAAAACAAGCAATTATAAGCCAAGAGGGAAGAGTCCAAATATTTGCAATGCATAGTTGCTTTTCTTAATTTCATCTTCATGGTGTGTCAGTTCCAAAGGGTCGATTATGTTTCCAAGAGAGACATGTTTCTGTAATTGTGCTGGGGCTCCAGTTAAGCCAAGATGTGCCCAGCACCCTGACACTTGACAATAGGAAGTGCTTCAGAAATGGATACGGTAGGCCATGGGATAACTCATGGGCATCCTCATGTACTGAGTGCTTTGCATTCCATCTGGTGGCTGCTCTACCTTGAGAAGCCCCACAGCTTACTCAGGCTATGAGAGAGCCTCTGCTCCATGCCTGGATCATTTCCCAAAGGCCTCTTGTAATCTAGAGTCCTTTCCCACTTGCTTCTGCTCAAACTATGTAGTGCGTATCTGGCCAGATGTGCTCCTGAGATGCTGGCCTCATCAGATATGAATAGTCCTGCTTCTGAAAGGAGTCTTGCTAACTGAGAGAGAGGTAATAAACAGCAACCCACCCCGTGAAACCCTGTTTACTCATGGCACTGCTCTTGCAGGTTAGGTAACTCTTCAGGCTCTGCTTTGAGACCTGCTGCTCCAGCCTCTTTTGTCAGGATTTGAGGGTTTTTCTAGGGCTTTTGTGTGATTCCTGAGAATGTTCTGCTGGGAAACAAAGATGGGAGAAACCCCCCTGCCCCTGCTTCCACCACAGGGAGAGCCCTGATGGCAGGAAGGAAAGGATTAGCAGGTGGCATTCAGTGCTCCCACTCACAGCCAGCCCTTCCCTACCAACAAGAAGTCCTCCTGCTTTGGAGTTTATTTGGAAAGCTTTAAACATACTTACTAATTGCCTTGCATAGACCCATTGATATACAAGGAACACTTTACAGTGTAAATATGCTCCCTTGGGTACAGTAACAATTAGATAACAAGACCAAGGTTATACCTCTTGTAGGAAGATAGCTCCTCACCCCTGAAGACTTTGTCTCCAGAGGCCTTGAATTATTCTTTTGCCTTAATTCATGGTGAGTGGTGTCTGTGCTGAAAAAATGACATGTGAAATGTGTATACTTGATGTCTCTCTGATCAGTTTTCTGTCCCATCTGTAGCACCAGCCAGAGGACTCTGAGGTTCACCCATCCCAGTCTGTCTTTGACAGCAGACAGTTAAAATTAGTTCCCACTTCCAACAAAAGCATACCTGGAGAGTGAAAGGAGTAAATGGCCATTGTAGTTACACAGTTCTTCCCTTTCGGTTGTAGTGCCTACCTCATGGGTGTTGGTGCTGATTCAGGAGCTGGGAGCTGTAGTAGAGTCTCTACATCATGGTCATCATGGAACACAACAAACTGTAATGGAGCCAGGTGTCGGATGGGAGAACATCCATAAAACAGAAGACGTAAGTGATAGATTGTTTATGCAAGATAAATACACACAGAGTTACCAGAGACCAGTCTGAACTCACAAGGGCATTCTGGGTCAGGGGAGGTGTGCGAATAAGGAAGTGAAAAACTGTCACTTCGTTGTAATTCAGTGAAGATACGTTACTCCAGCAAAGATTCAAGTGAAATGGGATGCCAGGGAGAAAAGTGTGGGACCGTGTCCCAGGCAGCTTCCTCCTTGTGGCTGTGTTTACAGCTGTAAAGTATGCACCTCTCTCTGTTGCCCTATAATCTTTGTCAGCTTTTGGGTCTCTGTTAAGGAATAGTAAAGATGGGAACAAAGACATTTTACTTCCTTGCTACTCATGGACATAATTACCTTTCCTTATCCCTCGGCCAGTCCTGACTGTGACCCAGCTTCACAGGGAGATACTGGCTGCCAGAATTGCTTCTTTGACACCCACATCACGATTCAAAGAGACTAGGATCAGGTCTTCAGAGAGAAGAGAACCTACCAGTTAGAGGAAGCTGGTCAGAGGAGATAGCAAGGGCTGATGTTTTACTCATTTGATAGCATTACTGTAGAGCTCAGGAAACTAACGTCACTCGCATCCAGTCATTTGCAAATAATCAACCTAAAGTAAACCATCCCCCGTTACTTCTCCTTCTGGTGCAGACAACTTCCAGGTCCTGGCTGGGTGGGGGATTTCCTGTCTGCGTTTAGTTTGTACCTCTTCCAAGGCTTGCCGTTTGCCAGGTGGTTTGTGCCTTCCATCAACACCTGCGGATGTAGTAACTCAGGTTTAATTTTACCACTGGGGAGGTGAGTCCTGACTTCTGCAACTGGTAGAATTCATCCTGGCACTTGAGGCTCTGTGCTTCTGCCTTTTGTCAGCTCTGAGCCAGAGGGTTTGCTCCATTTTGTTGCACTCAAAATTACCTTGATAGTATAGAAGGGGAAACCAAATAGGAAGGGAGCAATGCAGATGCATAGCTTCCAAGTTAGCTTTGTTCTTTTGCCAACAGGCTATGCAAAGCCTGGCATTCTTTCTGCAGGTTCTAAAAAGCACTCTTCACCCTCCCAGACAGAAAGTAAAACTCAGGAAACCTTTCCAGTCTACACATGAAGCTGGTACATGAATCTGGATCAGTGGTGCACTGTTTCCTGAGCCCAATGAAAGAACCAAAATCTTCCATTTTCCTAAACCCCAGGGAGCTGCTAGTAGTTAGTACACAAAGACAGGGTGTATTCTGCACTAACAGGGAGCCAGCTTAACCCTCTTTTTACCCAGCTCCAAATCACACAAGATTAACAAGACCAGCTACAGTAGCCTACTCTTTGAAGCAAGCAGGCCACAGAAACTTGCTGGCTCTTAGATGCAACTGGCTGCTTCACCAAGCAGAGCTAGCCCTACATCTCAGTCCATTTTCAGCTGAGCAGAATAGAAATATTTAGAAGATAAATTTCAAAAGCTAGGTTGAGAGGGGCACTTTTCTTAGGAAGAACAAAAATAAACCCAAAGAAAATACCGTCTTGTGCATCAACCTGTAAGCGTATATTCAACTGAGTGAAAGGAAGACTCCTAAAGACTTTGTTTGGTGTTGAAACAAATCATTGCCTTTTTCAGCATCTACTCCTAACTATTTTCACCACAAACACATTCAAAAAGGAAAAAATCCAAAGTGTTTCCTTAAAAAGAGATCAGATTATACAAAACCAAAATGAAACAAAAATGAAAAAACATCAGCCCTTCCTCGGCCTTGAGTCAGTCAAATGTATTTACTAAATCCAAGTTACAATCTATGTTTCCTGAAAGTGTATTTTTTGAGTGTATAAAGCAATTCACCAGATTAAAATAATATCAGTGCATCTAGTGGTATTATTTAAATATACTCTTGACACAGTTTCTTTTCAGGTTTCACGCCACAGTGAAGGTCTTGATGGTTTCAACAAATATGAAGCCATAGGCTTCTCAGAATGGTGGGGAGTGTGCATTAGATGTGGGGTTTGCTGGGAATGTCCCGGATATCTCTCTTTCCAGCTGGATACTGAAGAGCAGCTCCCCCTCAGTACAGAGTTTGTGACAGAGAGGGAGTCCTTCTCCTGTTGATGCCAGCTAAGGTCTTGGCTTGGAAGGCTCTTTGAGCACTTGGAGGTGTTTAATTTGACCTGTAGCCATGGCAATAAATTTTAATTAGAGTCCAAGTGTCGTGGCTTAAACCATGACACCCAGGCAGTTTAAAGGTACAGTCATGGATGTGTGTATCTATAGTCATGCCAACTCCATCTCTGAGGGGCAGCATTTCCATCACGTGCCATAAATCCATCTTTAGGACACATGTCAGTCCTGTATTGATGCTATGCAGTTGGCAGGAATTCAAACAAGGTGCTTTTTAAGCACCACCTTGAGCCCCATTCAAAGCTTCCTGTCAGAATAATGATAACAAAATGCTTCTGTGAGGCCCCTCTTGTAATGAATTTTGTGAGAGGACAGATTCAAACTGGAAGGCATTAGCTGACAGCATCCTCGATACGCAAGTCAAAGCTCCCACATCCAATTTCCTCTTGCTAAATCCAGAGCAGGCTCATTTTGGCTAACGTGTGGCTTTTCAGCAGGGTAAGCAAGTGTGTGTGTGTGTGTATACATACATATAAATACTGTAATATAATATATATGTAATTGGTTTTTGGAAAACTGTGAAGTCAGGCTTGGGAAAATATATGTTCACTCAAGTTTCATCTCTGCTACCAGGCATGACTCCAAAGTTCTGGTGTTTGGGTTTTCGCAGGCCTCCCCACAGCAGAACACAGCCCAGACACAACAAAACTACTCAGGATGAAGGCAGAAATCCCACAGATGAGAAACACACCAGAGCTGCACTTGCCCTGTGTGCCATCATGGTATTTAGAACTGCCAAGTCTGCACCTCCCAGGAGTCTGAATGCTTTGAGGAATCAAAAGCCATGATATAGGAAAGGCAAAACTGCTTATTGTACCAGACACTATACTCTTCTGTCAGCACAGTTGTGCAGGATGTTAGCATGGAGCCATATTAACTGGAAGTCTTTATTCATTTAATAGAATCACAGCCTGGTTTGAACTGGAAAGGACCTTAATATCATCCAGTTTCAACCCCCTGCCATGGGCAAGGATGCCTCACACTAGACCATGTTGCCCAAGCCCCTGTCCAACCTGGCCTTGAACACTGCCAGGGATGGAGTATTCACCACTTCTTTGGGGAACCTGTGTCAGTGTCTCACCACCTTCACGATAAAGAACTTCTTCCTTAGATCTAACCTGAACTTCCCCTGTTTCATTTCTGCAGTGTTTGGAAGTTTCTAAAGGAATCCTTCACCCTTTCAGGCTGAGGCACAGCTGAGTCAAATCGCAGCTCTGCTACTAATGTCTGTGTGGCATGGGAAGAGTGGCCAGGTGGCTGGGCATGCTTAGCTCACAGGACAGTGGAAGTGCCTGGATCTATCCAAGCACCCCAGGCTTCCCAGCTGCCTTTGTTCACACAAACCAATCAGCTTCCCCTCACCAATGGCAGCAGGACAAACCCCAGCTCCACACAAAACAAACAGCGGAAGCTGTGATTTGACAGAATACCTGCAGCTGCCAAGATCTCACAGGAGATTGCTCACCATTTACTCAGTAGATAGAGCTTGTCTTTGCCCACTTGGTCCTGTGCCAGGCACACGCTGGCACTGGCTGCTGCCCATTGCTTCAATGTGCTGATTGCCTTCCGAAGTATTACATGGATCCAACTTGCATGGGGCCAGCTTCTTCCTCCCTAATGTGCCTTCTGCTTTGATCCAGAACACCCTGAACACGCAGGACCTCTCCTGTTTGGCTGAGGTTCTGGAGCTGCTGGGCAGGAAGGGGCCATGAACAGGCCATGTGAATGACGTTGTTAGGCCACAACTGCAAAGTGGTCCCCATTTCTCTCCCCATTAGGGTGGCTTTTCCATCACACCAGAACCCTCTCTTGAATGCTCTTGTTCTTTGGACAAGAAATGTAAAGACACAGGGTTGAAACTGTTCTGCTCTCCTCTTGCCTGTGTCTGAGGGAACTGGCCATAAGGGGCTGCTGTGGAAAGCACGTGTGTGGCACAGGTATGATTTGAGACCTTCTAAGAGAGAAGTCATCTGAAATGTGGGTTTTCTTCCCCCTGTTTCTTTCCTGATGAGTCTAAGGCTTAGGTGTTTCTCTGGGGCATAGACGGATGCAAGACACACACAGACACCTGGAATTCTGCCTGGGAAACCACAGACAGAGATGCCAGGAGAAACAGAGCACAGGCTTCATTCTGCAAGAGCTCTATTCCCTCCAAGCTTGCACCTTCCCTCCAGGCAACACCACAGCCTCCAGCAGGTCACTGGCACCATGTGTGAGCAGACCCCCAGAGGCAGGCCCCAAGAGCTTCAGTCAGCTACTGCACATTGCTGAATGTTGGGTGCAAAAGGCACACATCTTCATCAGCATCCTCCAAGGAAAAGGGTAGTGCTTTCCCCTTAGCAAAAAGGACTGGATATAAGGAGTGTCTTTGGGAGAAAGCAGTTTTTGCAGTTCCTGGTATCACCTTGACTTACAGCTTCTGCCAGTCCTGTCATCTCTTTATAGATGGAAACATGTACTATATCTTCAGTCCCATTGCCCTAACACTCCATTTGAGAGATTCTTCAGAGAAATACAGCAGCAAATCTGCAAGTAACAGATATTTGTAGGTAGGTCATTCCTGAAACAGCAGGTACCTGGAAGCAACTGTTTTGACTAATGTGCTATCACATACCATGAAGCAGCAGGGCAGAAAGAATAATAGTCATGTTATCTGATTGATCAGAAGTTGGCACAAACCTCTGATGGGGAGCTGGGAGCATGACCAGGAACATTTGTACAGGAGTTGAAGGCTGAAAACAAAAAATACTGTATAGCCAGACACACCATAAAAGTTGCATTTCAAGGGTAAAAGCAGAAGTGGGGGGAATTTCTCACTTGGTCTTTTCTTCCACCTGCTGAGGTCAAAACAGGAGGCTTCCAAAGCAAAGGGCAGACATGACTCAAGTGTATATGAAACTTCACAAGGAAGTTGTCTCAAGTCCCACAGGAATCACATCAGAGCACCTCATCCGCAGCACTGTGCTGCCCCACTCAGATGCTCATACACTGTCTGTGTGCACAGGAGGAGCTCTTGTTTTCAGATGGCCAAGTCAGCAACGGGTGGGGTGGTGCACCCAGCCTGAAAGTGCTTATCTAGAGCATAGCTTGGGATAAAGGCCTTGCTCCACTGGTGCAGTCAGGGCAACCTGTGCATTTGGGCATCACTGCCACAACAGTGATGCCTTACTTTAAAAGCAAGCCCTACAAAACAGATACGTATACACACACATTGGTTGTGGTGGAAACGCCATCAAAGATGCCTCTACATGTGGTCTTGGATTAGGAATAATTTTGTGAGGATGATGAGGCACTGGCACAGGTTGCCCAAAGAAGTGATAAATGCTCCATCCCTGGCAGTGTTCATGGCCCCGTTGGACAGAGCCTTGGGCAACATGGTCTGGTGTGAGGTGTCCCTGCCCATGGCAGAGGGGTTGGAACTGGATGTTCTTAAGGTGCTTTACAACCCAAACCATTCTGGGAGTCTATGCTAATGTGTTGAAAATACTGTTACCTGTTATCCTTGTTCAACAGAGCAGAAAGTGTAGGTCAGAAGCAGCAGTGGTTCCTGGGCCGTAGTAGTTGCAGATGTGCTTAGGCTGCCCAGAAGGTGGCAAAACTCCTAGGGATCCATCCTCTCAGCTCCTCAATGGTGCTGTGGCCTGCATGTGGTTAGAAATCCTTTGCAAAGCAGGTATGTGGGCCCTGCCAGGAAGAGGCTTGACTCACCCGATACCTGCAGGGAGGTTGCTCAGGGTGGAAGCTGGATGTCAGTTGCCCAACCGTCCCCTCCAGCCTTCCCATTGAAGTGCATAGCGTGCAAGATAAAATCATCTCCAGACAGCTTATGACAAAAAGTGGAGTATAGGTGTCTGGGAGGTTGGAAAGAAAGAACAGAGAAAGTTTGTTCTTATCCAAGTGGATTTCCTGGAGTGATGAGTGTGTCTGGCATGTTCCTGCTCTACATTTGTACATCTGGGTGGGCTGACACCACCTCCATTTTTACTGAGAAGGGAGCAGTTATCTTTCCAAGTACTCTATTAGAGCCTGCTCTGGCATGGCCTCTACTGCACCAGTCCCAGCACCAGCCCTTGTACACCTTCAGGAGGGAGCATGGGAGAACTGACCTGTACTCACCTGTGACCGTGGCAGACAGGAGAAGCCCTTTGCTCATTCACCAGGTGTCCTAACACATGCTGTCTTCTCTAGCCAAACACCCAGGAAAGTGTTTTTTCCACCAACAGATGTTTAAGAAAACAAAAAGAAACCCTCCCAACAAATAAACAACTTTCTGAATTTAAACCTTTCAGGCAGCCTGTTCTGCTTACTGGTGCTCATGTGAGCATAAACATTGACACATTTTACACTGAAAAATGTGGAAGCATTAGCAGTGGGGTTATTTCCAGGTTTGATTGGTTTGATTTTTTTTTTCTATTTTGTGCTTTAAATCAGCTCAGAAACCTTAAACTCTCTCCAACACTTTCCCTGCCACTCACACCCTGGGTCATGTCAACATTTCTGGTCAGATAAAGCTTTTCATTCAATCTGGGTGAGTTTTTACTAGCAACTCCCTGATTTCCTGAGACATAAGTGAACAGCAGCCCTCCAGTCACCTCGCAGTGAACTCAGGAGCAGCAATTTGACGCAAAGGAGCCAGGAAGGGGAGGACGGGGCTGGGAAGGCAGCACCAGTGTCCAAGCTTGTCCTCAGCCTGCACGCCAGCTGTGCTGCCTTCTCACCTGCAGGAGTCCCATAGCCTGAGATGTTGGGTCTATGTCCACAGACAGCACAACGTGCATCAAAGGAGTCTGCAAAAGCCCAAGCAAGAAGGTTGTGTGGAGGTTGAGGCAAATCAAGCTCTTCATCTGCAGGGGTTGCACAGTGTATCACTAACAAAACAGGCCTTTTAACTTGATCCAGCACCCTGCCTGGATAAGATCCTCTGTTCATTCTCCATTGAAGAGTGGAAGGACAGGCCTTCAGGTTTCCATGTGGGCAGGTTTGAACCCAAGTTTCCTGTTCTAACTAATGATTAGGGACAAGGGGACAGACCACCTCACCAATCTGCACTGAGGAATTCAGCAGAAAAGCCTTGGTTGCTGCTTAAGGTGTGCACCAGAGAAGCCCCAGGATTTGAGTTACTGCACTGGCTGTGCTCTTCTGTGGGTGCATCCTAGGAGATGGCACAGCTTTTCCCTCTGTAAGTTATATTATAGCCCTTAGTCCTACAGCTCTGTTTAAAAGGAAAACTAACCATGTGATTAGCTTGGAAACCCTAAACCCTTCCACTCTTCTAACCCCCGGGTTTCCAGTGTGAATCTCAGGGCTGCTCTGGTTCTATGCCGTGCATGGGAGCACCGTGACCTCTGGTGGCCACGCTGGAGCTCGGCAAGCGTTAGAACAGCTGCTGCCGTTCCCCCGGAATCGCTGTGGTAGGTTCAGATGGCTACAAAGATGTCCCTAAGGATAAACAAGGTCTAACTAATTGCCTTAAGAGCTTTCTCCCTCTTGAGCCACAGAGAGAAGAATGCAGCCTGCAGCAAACCCACTGTCCCTTGCAGCATCGTTTTGGAGGCTGAAGGCATGCAGAGGAGAGTCAGGGATCCCTGTGGAGGGGACAGCTTGGGACTTTGTGCTTTCATTTCCCAGCGTGTTTGAGTCATGAGGGAGATGACCTGAAGACAACATTTGGCTGTACTTTGCTCTCAGTTTAGCCTGAATTTTGTTGTGAGTGTCCAGCAGCAGGTATTTCAACCAGCTGAGGTGCAGTGTATACTGACAGCTTAAACCAGTATGTGTTTCAGGGCTCCCCTAAATAAGTGGGGAAACTGATCTGAAGACATCCCTGCTCATTGCAGGGGGTTAGAACTAGATGAACTTCGAAGGTCCCTTCCAACCCAAGCCGTTCTATGGTTCTATGATTTCTCCTTTGCCTTTGAACTGTATGTGTATCCGGGAGTGGAGCTCTTTACCCAGTGAAATGACCAAATCAGTGATGGATGTACTGGTGTGAGTACACACCCCAGGGGGAGCCAGTACAGCCAGAGATGTGGGGTTGCAGCAGCCTGGGCCTTCCTCCTCTGAGGCAACAGAGATCCTACCAGTTTGCACCTATTTTTTATCTTAAGCTGCAAATAGCAGCTCTGCAGCCCCTTCATTCCACTCTGCACTTCAGTGTGACAGAGGAGGTATGGGTAGACAGGACAGGCTAAAACGGGGGGTGAATCAGATATAGGTTGAATAAGAAAGGTCTTTCAGGTAACATTGCTTTACATGTGTTAAGATACAGGCAACAAATCTGTTCACAGGGCCAGGAGCAGTGGATTGGGAGCTCAGGGAGCAAATGTAGAGTCATGCAAGTGCCAGCAAAGCTTCTCCTTAGACTTCTGCACTTCCACAGGCTGGCTCATGCTCCATCAGAGCTCTGGGGCCAGCATGATTAGGAAGTGCATAAGCACCAGCTCTGCCTTTGGCCCCTATGTGGCCCAAATGAAGAGTCAAGAAGCTGAAGAGCAAGCTGATTTCCTACTGTGAGTGCAGAACTTGTGTTCCTCGGGCTCGTCACACAGCTCCTGGGGTAAGACAGGATGTGTAACAATCTGCCCAGAGCCTTGGCTACACCAAACAACTCAAGGGCCAGCAGGGAAGCTCTAGGAGCCCCTCACTTGGATGAGAGCCTTTTCACTTTCTGGATGTGGGGCACAGTCCTCCTGTTGTCTCACATGAGGGCAGAGAACACAGAGCTGGTCACATATCAATACTTTCCAGCTGGTTTCCTTGGTGACACGTCCAGGCACAGCCAGAGACTTGCATGAAAGTCCAACTGTTCTTCCCTTGCCTCAATGGAGACACAGCAGCAGAAGGCCCAGAAACGGTTCATTCCTGTAGTGTGGGACTGATTTTGTGACCTGGGTGCTGGGTACCACCTCCTTGAGCTGGGGAGCACTTCTCTCACCCAGTGCGGCACGTAGGCTCGACACTGGGGTCAGTGAGGAGATAGTGATCTGTCTGCAATGGCTGGGGAAGACTCCTGTCCTGTGCCTCAGGTCTCACCAGACATCAGGGCTGAACTCATCTGTCACTTACTGTCACAGGGCTCTGTCTGAGGCCCCTCTGTAGCACTGATGAGCTTTCTCAGGGATCATCCTGTGTGGAAAACAATGACCCTGGTTTTCTTCATCAGCCTGAAGAGCAAGGGCTCTTCTTGAGTATCTCCCTCCAATCAAGCAGGCTGTCTGTCCTGTGATTTATTATCCTGCTTCTAGTGAAACATGTCCTGTCTGCTGATGGCCACTGGCTGTTCCCACTTTGCCCAGCAGTGAGATTTTCAGCTTCAAGGTGCAACACTGTGCATCGTGGTATTTTCAGCCTTGGCCTGACCTTCACATTAGCCTCAGGGTCAAAGTCTGTTGCATCAGTTTGCTGCCACTAGAATGTCCTTTATCAAGAACAGTGTCATAAGGTTATTGGTTTCTTATGTAAGTGGTAGGAAGTGATCACAGGCTTGTCCAGACCCATTTATTGTTTCTGAAACATCAAATAAAGGTGACATTCATGGCAGAGAGCAGTTTGTAAATGCCACAACTACCCTCTAGTGACACAGACTCACCACTTACCCCTACAGATACACCTGTGGTTTCTCAAAGATCAGTTTAGTGGGATCTGCATGCCAGGTGGGGTGTAACATATCCTATGGGGACTCAGGCTGTAGGTGGCACTTCCAAACACCCGTTTCTTCAAAGGGTCACTGACAAAGCTGTTTCACACACACACACAGAGTGGTGCCATGAGGTAGGAGGTGGGATTTAGAAACATGCCAAATGCTGGAACAGATTGAAATCAGAAGTATGACAGAGTCCCACCTTAGATAGCAAATATGAAAAGTGTTTCCCTTCTCTTTTCACAATGGAGCCGTACTGCAGGAGAAAGCACCCACCTCAGCCAAAGGGACATGGCTCTGGTTTTATGGCAGTTGTCTTTTTGCAGCTGCTGTCCTTTTGCTCCTGAATGCACAAGGCTGGCATAACCCATAAAGTGGAGATGCTGTTTGGTGAGCACTTGGGCACTCAGGAGGAACAGGAGAAAAGGTCCTGGTTCTCCTCCAAGTGTCTCTTGCGGCTGAGGGAGGAACCACAACTTATTCCTATAGTTTAAAAAGTCATAGAATCATAGAATAGTTTGGATTGGAAAGGACTGTAAGATCGTCCAGTTCCAGCTCCCTGCCATGGACAGGAGCACCTCCCAGTGCACCATACTGCCCAGGGCTCTGGGCTTGTACACTAAAAAGAACATTCTTCCTAGTAAAGTATTTTCAACAAAAGAAAAAAATCTAAGTGCATTTGCACTGCTGAACACTTTGTTCATTTTCTAGGAAAAACTTCACACAAATGAGGAGGGTTTGGCAGTTTTTGAGCTTGCAGAAGACCAGCAGCAGTCAGAGGCTGCCTAACACAGGTAAGGCTGCTTTTGCTTCCCTGAAGCCCATACTTTGCAAACAACTGATCCAGAAAAAAGGTGTAGCAGCTGTATTAAAGAAATTACAAAGACTTTCTGTGTTCAGACCAAGCAAGCCTGGACTTTCCTAGAAGCTCTTCCCATATGAAGGGACTGATACTGCCTGGTCTGGACATGGAACCTAAGCACCAGCTCTGGACTCCAGGTGGGTAATAATGTTCTACTGTTAACATACAATAATCAGAACTACTTCTGATGTTCACTCCTGGTATTCTCTGCAGCTCAGCACCTCTTGGCCTGTTTACTTGTATCAGTTTGTGCAACAGGCAAGGTAGAAGTCTATTGATATATTCACCTCCTCAGTGCCATCAGCTGCTTGCTTTGACAAAAAGGCTATGTGGAAAGGATCCAGACACTGCAGAGTGAGGAAAACCACCCTGGATTCATTATGTCCCAGTCATGCCGGGACAAGAAAAGATTCCAAAAATTCAGAATAAATCTTAATTTTCATGACACAGCCGAGAATTCACAGTCAAGTGAATACCTTCTGGGCAAAAGCCACCCATTTGACAACAGTACAGTTATAATCCAGACACGTCTACTACCAGCAGGAAGATATGCCACTAGGATGGTGCAATGAAGTAAGCAACAAAACAGGTTTTCTAATTGGGAAAAGCATTTTGAATAGGCTGCTTTAGAACCTGTTTGTAACCAGTTTGGCTGTCTCCTGAAATTGCTACCCCACCTAGTTTTCTCTTCCCTCATTTTTTTGCAATTTCAAACATTCTGAAGTTGTATCCAAAAGGAAGAACTTCCCAAGTATAACACTGCAGAGAAGTGCCACAAAAAAGTGTTGTAGCATACTATCATTTGGGAGTGGCACTGACATCCAGGTGAGGTTGGCAGATAAACAGCTCCCAGTCTAGATCACACCAAGCTAGCAATCACAGGCCTTGTGCTTTCACATCCTGAGTCTGTGTTTATGTTTGCTTTTCAAGTGATTCTGTCTCATCAGTGTAAGGAAAAGGTGAGTTTCTTTTTCCTCATCTTCCTTTCTCTTATTCCACTTCCCTCTGTTCTGGAGAGGCATGCTTGCTTCCCAGGGCCTGATCACATACTGACCAACAACTTCCAGAAATACCTGTTTATTTCTGCCCACAGCATTTTTAGAGACCTCTCAGAAAGACATCCAGAAGACAATAGAATCAAAACATCTGGGACAATATAAAAGGTGAGTAGAACAGAGCTTGCAAGGTCCCAGCTCACCTAGCGGACACAGGTAGGGAAGAGCAGGTCTCCCTGCTCATCCAGTTCTACAGGCCATATCAGCTTGCCAGGCTCTCCATCCATGACAAAGCCACGAGGCTTCCTAACATCACTGCTTCTCCACTGCCACCTTGGCTCTCTAACTGAAGGAACCAAAACTTCCAAAGAAAACACTGCTTCACGGGACAGCTGACAGTGATGGGGAAAAGGTTCAAGCAGATGTAAGTAGGTTTGTCCTGTCCGAGTAGGGTAGGACAAACTGTCACCAACTCCCTGGGGATGGTAGCTGCAGCAGCAAACAGCAATACCAACGCCCACAGGGTACCTGGGTTGAAGCTGTCACCCTCTACTAGCGTACATAAAAAAAGGCATTTTTAAAATTGACTTCCCAAGGCATGCATAAAGGAGCTCCCATTTCTTCAGGTGATAACACTGCTGACTGAATCACCCAGTGCACATTTGAACTCCCTAACAAGTGAGCATGCCCTTCATGGTGCTATTCAGACCAGTGTGTGGGTACAATCACCTGCCTAGCAAGCCCAGCTGTAGCCCTGGTTACATCAAACCACTTCTCACTGACCTCTAGGAACCCTCAAGTTAGGCTCTGGGTTAGAATAAAACTCTCACTGCAATTCTTATCAACACCATTTATGTAAAAGACATTGGAATTTGCAAGACAGCTCCAGCCCCAGTCTGATTCTAATTGTATGCTTCAATCATGCTGGGATAACAATCAGGGAGAATAGATAATAGGTCTTGCATCCACGTGGTAGCAAGTAAATACAGCAGTAAGCAAGACCAGAACTATCTCATGATTAAACACACCGATAGGAGAAACTGAAAGGCACACGTCTTCCAACACTCAGAAATAATCTAATTTAAAGCTTGCAGAAGACATTGTGATTACAAAATTGAACTTAGGCAAGTCTAGCTTAACCTGAGTGCCAGAGGACCTGACAACTAAAATGATCTAGATCATTATATAAAATCCACATCATGAAGTCCAGATTTAAAGTCATTGTTCTGTCATTAACACCATGCTTAAAGTCTTCCCTGCATCGTGCCTGAAGGAGAATCCCAGTCACAAACAGAATTTTCAAGGGCTAAGAAATACTAGCCTATAACCATGTACACAGTGAGAGCTGGGTAGTTAAATTCTTCAGCTATTTGTAATACTCCCATCTTGTGACAGTAGTATCTGTGAATGAGGATGGCAGCACACCATTGCACCTACTTCATAACTAAGTCCCAACACAATGCTTGGGCATTAAGTTACACTGTGTTTTATTATTATTCCCCCTACTAACTTCCAAAGTCATGCCTCACTCAATTCAGCTTAACGCAAGAGCTCCAGAATGCCCTTAGCAAATCAAACACCCTTAACACCTTTGCACTGAAGAAAAAAAAACATAAATCAAGTCCCATTAGCTGTTACACTGCTATTGTACCACCTTCCACTCAAACACTGGCCACAAGGTATCTTCTTTCTTCTCCTTCATGTCAAGAAGAAAATACAGTCATGCTAAGAAGAGAGTTTAAGTCACTAAATTGGGCTGAATTCAAGCCCTGGCTTTTCTGCCTTTTTCTGTGCAGCTCCTGGTTTTAAAAACAAAGTGTAAGAAAAATGGAAGAACTGCCTCAGAATCAAAATGTTATATCTCTCTGCACAAATAAATGTGGCAAAGGCATCTAGAGGGGCTTTTTGGGGCATCCATGCTTCTGCCCTCATTGGATTTTGCATAGAAAAAGCAAAGCTTGACAGGCAGTGCCTCCAAGCTACTTGCTCTAATCTTGCAGGTGCGCAGTGTTCAGCAGAACACAAGTCACACTGAAGGAAAGAAGCAGGCCTTGTTGGATGGAAGACCCCACAGCCACATCATGCTTCATCTCCTGTTCTGCTGCTTCTTATCATACTTGCTCTTCTTTCCCCATGCCAAAGAAATCTGCCCAAGGATGGAGTGCAAGTGTGGAGCCTATTTAAAACACTCCCAACAACTACATGTTAAACACACACCGAGGGTATGAGGTACCTTTAGATGAGTCTTTTCTAGTATTCCTGAAGGGATGGTGATTTTCTAGTTTAAATAGCTCTGAGGAAGTTAAGCAGCTACTGGTCTGTACAGCTAAAAACACAAAACCTGAGCCAGCACCCCTATGCACCGATGTGATGACAGCCCCAGTACAGGGTATATTGCTACTGGCATCCACTGCCCTACACTTGTGTTAGGTCACTTTACCTGTGTAATAAAATATATTTTATTAAAGCAGGATAAGTCACTGAATGAGTACTACATGGACATACCTATTTTTATTAAAAAAAAGAACAATTGATGCATGTACTGTATTCAGTCTTTTAAAATTTTTATTCACTCCTCAAGAGTCAATAAGTTATATAAATCATAGTAGTTTTCATTTCCTTACTGAAGTAGTCAACAAGATCTTATATTTATGCTGAGTCAGCAGCACATTAGATCTTTAGAAAGAGTGTGTTGGGGTTTGGTTTTCCAGAGGTTCTTCTTAAAAACACTACCTCTCTGCATGAGTTTCCATGAAACCTCTTTTTCATTGCTAGCACAGCACTGCAGTTCCCCAGGAGGTTCCAGAGCCACTCCAGGTGTCAGTCACTTGGCCCTGTGCAGGCCCATTCCCACCTGGAGAACCAGCCCTGAGGCCAGCAAAGTGGCAACCACACACCACAGCCACCCAAACCCTTCCACCTTGCCACTGCTCTTGGAAGGAAGTCACAGACTGCACTGGAGCTCCCTGCTGAAGGTAGGGTGAATGATTTCATTTGACAGATATTAAACCAAATACTTTTGTATTTAATTAACAGTTCCAGAAGGTTAAAACTGTAGATGAACACACAGAACTTCTGTCAATGACAATGAACTGAGGCAGTAACATTGTCATCCCCATGCTTTAAACAGCATCTAAAGCAACTTCTAAGCAAGTATAATTTGGGATACTCTTGTAGAACTTAAGCAGTGATTTCTGTTTGCTTTACCTAGTAGGAAGGGTTTTCAAACACTTTAGTAACTTATAACTAGTCCCACAGTTGTCATTTTCCCATCTGCTGCTCATAAGCAGATGTTCTGCGTTGTATACCAATAATAGATTTCCCCCCCCATTAACGATGCAATCTAGTTTTCGTGGTAACACACAAATGCATTCTACTCTTGTTCCTCTTCCTCCACATCCTCATCTTCATCCCCTTGATCTCCAGACTCAATATCGTCTTCATCTTCAACCTGAAATTAAGGAAGACCTGTTGTGAGCAGGAACATCCCTTACTCCATTCCAGTCTTCTGAAGGCAAGGCAAATGCTAACAGAGCAAAAACAATCTTCAAGCTAATGTAAAGTTCTCATGGAGTATCAATTAGTGCTTAATAAAAACAACTGTCATCTTGTCAAATCAACTGCCCATAAGGCTCCCCAAAACTGCCCTGACAGTTCACAGTGCTGCTTAAAAAGCAGACTAAAGTTATCTAGTTATCACTTGCATTATTTGTGGAACGATCCTTAGGATTGTATCACAGCCATCATCTGCTTTCGAGTTAGCAGCCAGAATGAGCTACAGCAAAGCATTATTCCAAACATATATGTGAAAAGTGGTTTTCCTCACAGGAGTTTGGCAGGTACCTCTCAAGATCCCTAACTTGAGAATGCAGTGGACCTGTTATTTTGCTTACCGGTACACCAAGATCTTTCAATTTGATCTTCAGTGCAGACAGTTTCTGGTCCTGGTCAGCCAAAAGCACAAGAAGATCATCTTGTTCTTTCTTTGATTCTGCAACTTCTTGCTGAAGTTTAATTTTCTCATCTTGCAAAATAGCAACTGTACTGCTAGATGAATCCAGGTGCTGTTTCAGTGATTCTTTTTCCTCAGAAAGGGCTTTGACTTCACTCTGGAACAGGAAAAATACCCTACCAAGTTACACCATAAGCATAGTAACAGCTAAAGCTTTGTTTCCTACAAACATGTTCTATGCGCTATTTATAACAGCTCCAACTCCAGCAAGTGCCCTGTGGCCTTCTCCCACACACTTCCTTACCCAAACTTCCCTTATTACCAACTAGGAGTAAGGTGTAGGTGGAAGGGTAGGTGGAAGTCTTAGTAGTGGCCACCTTCCCCCAGCTATACTGGGCTGTCCTTGTCAGAATAAAGCTATCTCCTAGACTGTCATCGCCAGCTCTTTCAAGGTAGACAAAGCTTGCATTTCCCAAGTGAAAAAGATGCATCCAGCTACCCCTGCACGGCCTGAAACATGTAAGATGTTCGTGAAACAAACCACTTCCACTCAAAGCCTCTCCTATCACAGAAGTCCTCCAAGTGAAGACTGAGTATAAAATAACTTGGTTTAGTGTTCATCTGCTACCAACCTTCAATTCTTTGATTTGCTGCTCAAGTTGTCCCTCCAATTCAGAGCTGTGTGTTACTATTGCACCACTGTCTCCTAATACAGGATCTGCAGTTGTGTTCTGTGGACACAAAATTCAATAGAAAAGCACTGAATGCCTCACAGAGAAAGACATTGAGCCGAGTAAGTTATACAGTCAGCTAGAGAATTTACAGGCATATTTTCTTCTTACAGTGTAGCCAAAGTGTGGCAGTTACAGACATCCTGGCCTGCAAGGCATCAAGAAAGAGGTCTGTGCTTCCTGGGGTCCCAGTAAACACATACACATGCACAAAGAAGAAAACAAGGAGTAAGCTTTATTTCATATAAGCTATGCTCTTAAGAGACAGGGTTTTTTTCTGGGCAGACCCTATTTATTACAGGCCTTTATTCAGATGCTTTCTAAGTGCCAAAGATTTTGCTTTATTAGGCTAAATAGCCACAGTTTTGTATGTGACTACTAAAAAAGGCAAGTAGTTCAGTCTCAGCCAGCCCTACCCAAATTCCAAAATGTGGCAGCTGTCTTTGACCTATAACTACCCTGTGGCAGGAATTCCAGACAACTGCTTCTCCAGTGATGCCCTGTTTAAGCCAAAGCTCTAGGCAAGGTCTGGAGGGTGACAGTGAGCTGCTCAGGCAGCAGGGAGCACTCAAGAGGCCCCTCTCACAGGCACACATGGCCAACACATGTGCAACAGCATTTCAGTTCACAGCTGCTGAGACTTGTGGCAATACAGGTGTTAAAAGCCTTCCTCTCTGCTATCTGTCTGTTAAATTAAATACTCAATATTTTCCCCACACAACTGCTCAAATTTCATATTTGGTGCACAGATCAGAACAAACCAGCCAGAGTAATAGAATCAGACTGGTTTGGGTTGGAAAGGACCTTAAGATCATCTAGTTTCAAACCCTTGCCATGGGCAGGGACACCTCACACCAGACCATGTCGCCCAAGGCTCTGTACAACCTGGTTTTGAACACCATAAGGGATAGAGAAGCAGCAGGAGTTGAAGCAAGTGCATCTCTCACTGAACAGATACCCTGTTCTCATTACAGCAGGGTTGTCAAGCAGGGCAGTCAAGCAGGGCACACCACAGCCACCCTTGTTTTAGACCACATTATTTAGCTATTCTGTAAGGCTTTACGGTCTCATCTTTTCAATGCACAGCATGAACAAAAACCCAATCAAATTCTGGAGGCATTTGGAGGCTGCACAGATGCACTTACCAACTGCTATTCAACCATATCATCAACTTCCAAATTAGTAATCCTCAATTGTTTGCAAGAGTAAGAATCCCTCTAATGTCCATGGTATCATGCAGTTGTGCCTCAAGAGCCTATTTCCTTTGATTAGAGTGAGAGCTTAAATAAAGTGCTGAATAGTTGGCATTCCTTTGTTAAAAAAATACTAAGGACCAGTGGTCTTATGGAGCACTAATTGGTCTGCAAATCCCCTCTTCCCCCATGACAGACCTGTCTAGGGAACATGTTACTTCATTTACAACACTCTGGGAATCACTTGCTGATGCGTATTCCTAAAACAAGGCTGGGTTAGGACAAGGGCTACAGACAGCATGCAGGAAAGCGAAGTCTCCAAATTTAGTCCCCAGAAGAGAAAATAAGTAACTTGGTCACTGGTACCATTACTTGTAGCTTTTGATTCTCTATCAGAAGCTGATTGATTTCTGCAGACTGTAGTTGTAGCTGACTCCTGAGCATTTCTAACTCCTTTGGGAAACAAAGACAAAGCCATACTGTTAATTTGATAAAACAAGATAATTATTCACAATACATTCTTCTTCAGTTAAATGTTACCTAACTGTTTCATACTAGCATATGCAAGAGAAAAGCTGCAATCATTTCTCTGCAAGACCAAACCAGTCCCACCATTTTCCACCCCGCTCTTAGGAACTCTTTTCTATGGCATGCCCAACCAAGGCACCTGTGTGAGCTTCAGTCTCCCTTATTAAGGTGTTTCACACCACTAGCGCTCCCATTAACCTCCTCCACTCATTACTGTTCTTGGTGCAGAAACCCATTATGACCAATTAATCCAGTCACATTAACTTAGTTCTCTAATCAGAGAAACTCTGCTAAGTATTTATGAGCACCAGCTCCCACAAATTACCCAATGTGCACTTGTACAACATTTACTCCATGTTGTACATTTAATACCTGGAATCTTTCATATGGGTATTTAAAGATACGCTTTTGCAATGAATAAACTGATTTTGCAACTCTGAAGCAGCAGTTTGTCTTCTGCTGCCTCAAACCTGCTTAGCGGAAAAAAATGTTTCACTTTAGATACATTATCTTGATGCTCCAAGATGCGTAGCATCATCACAGGAAGGTACACCATCAAAAACTTCAACATGCTCAGGGATCAGTGCTCCTCCCTACAGTGTGACAAAGCTCCCTGCCTGTCTCAAGCTGCCACTGCTGACCACAGCTTTGCTGAAGTACCCCAGCTTCACCTTTTGTAGCTCATTATTGTGCTCCAAGCCACCAGATCTGCTGTTCTGGGAAGACAGCTCTGTTGTTCCTATTTCCAACTGTGAAGACTTCTGCAATAGCAAAAGGGACATCAGCCATAGAAGTAGATAGTGTAAATACAGTCAAGTTGCTAGAACCCAGAGCAAATTCTGTGCTTGTATAGTCCAAGTTTCCAACATAAAAGGTTAAGAAATGCACAAAGCTCTCTGATTACATGAGAGCAGCTGAGTAGTCCTCTCTAAGGTGGATACAAAATCATCTTTCACCAACCCAAATGTGGAAGACAAGTACAAAATAAAAGCAGCATGCATCATCTGAATTTTGGCAAGCAGGCCACCATAAATACAGTTGTATTTATTAAGTAGAAGCTTAGTTGGGGTAATGCCTAAGAGGCACCTACCATTTTTTTCCCACCCAAAACACCCCAAAACTCCTGATTCTACAGTATAACAGGTCACACAAATTACTTTTGGAAACAATGGGAAGCAGGAAAGGCTTTGCTCAAGCCATCTCCCATCCCATTTCCTATTATCAGCATGCAATCAGTTAGGATGCTTTGACTGCCATCATAATGAGGACTTAGCTTAAGGCAGATGACATTTGAAAATATCATTTGGAAGCTGCAGCAAGTTCTGCAGAGACAGCACTTACCAATTTTTCAATCAGAAAATCCTTTTCCCTTATCTGCCCTTGCAGCAGCTCATGCTTGTTTTTCCATTCTTCCAACTCCTCTTTTAGTTTGCTCACTTCTTCCGTCTGAATGCCATTCATCTGAAACGTATCCCCATGGGAATTGTGATGTTGAATGTCCTTTCCTGAAAGGCAGAATTTATTAAACTAAGGTCACAAACACCATTTTGAAGTTAGCTTCAAACACACCAATTCAAGATTTTATTGCCCGTCACACAGGGCAACACAAGGAGTTCCAACTCAAGAACCAGAGCACAGTACTTAGGAATTCTCTATCAAAAACTAATAAAGAGCTCTATTTTGTCATTCCTTCAAGCATGTATCTGTGGCTGCACGAGCATGCTGCTTCAGTTGTTCAGTTCATCCAAAGTAACATCATAGACAAATCATCCTACAGAGGAAGGATGTCCTTATATATAATTGTAATAGTGAATAATTGTGAAGGCAGAATTAGTTTTGGAAATCATCACATCCAGTTTATCAGGCATCTTGACCTTGCAATAACTTGAATATACTGTTCTGATTCAGACACTTAGCAATCTCTCCAGTGATGGTGCTAAGCCTCATCTTGCACATCTGCATACAGTTCTTCCTCAATTCATTATTTTCATCCACAGACCTGAGTTCCAAGACTTAAGCACAAAGCAAGAACAAATTTTACCTCATGCACATTTTCAAGCTGTCCTGTCCGATTTCAGTGCTTTGATTCTTTAACTTTAAAGGCAGTTAAAGCAAAACCTAATACTTTTAGATAACAAAGCAAATCTAATGCTTCAACAAAATTGCTTGAAATGCCCAACATCAGCCTGAAAACAGTGTATTTAATCTCTGGGGTAAGTTTTTCATATGCTGCAGAACATACCACAGCATGTCTGAAGTGACAGACTGTATTTTTTTTATCACACTTTGAGCCTACCTAGCTGCACTTTAAGGAGATTATATTGGTCCTTATGCTGTTGGATCTGTGACACTTGCTGGGTAACTGTTGCTTGGAGCTGTTCATTTTGAGACATTAAAGTGGTAATTCGTTGTTTTAGTTCTTCAAGCTCCTGGTCCTGTGAAAGAAAAAAAAAAAAAGCACTTCTGAAGACGATACTGTCAGGAAGTCAAGTAAAGACAGAAAAACCTCAACTACAGCATGACACACTACTAGTCCATGCTACCTGTATCTGATGAGCAAGAAATCCTCAAGCAAACCTAGATAGCTATTCCAAGGAAAAAAGCTTGGGAAAGACAGGAGAAGCCTACTACACCAGACCAATGCATTCCAAGTCTTCTGGAGGAAACCTCCAGCAGCCTCACACCAGAGAGAGCACAAGAACAAGAAATCTATGAAGTCTGGTGACTGTAGTTGTTCACTACACCATAACCTGCATGCATGTGGGGCACTTCAAGTCTTCCAGGAAGTTGTGGGAACTGCTGTCACTGCAAGTTCAGGAAAACCTCACCAGCAGTTCAGAAGTGCCCCTTAAATCCACATATACCACTGTGCCCCCTGTCCATTCCAGATCCCTGAACTCAACACACCTGCTTCAGTCCCCATTAACTATTATTAATTAATTATTATTAATTATTAAATTAGCTTTGCTCTTCTACTTTTCCCTCTAAGCTGCTGCAACTAAACAAGCAAATTCCCATTGGAAAAAACAATTAGGAGTTCAACCACAGCAGGTATACACAAAACTTCACTAACTCCCATTCTTCATTCAGCCACACTTCATCTGTCATCTTCTCAAAAGTGAGAGCCCAGAACTAAGAGTTGTATCTCTCTGTGAGGAGCTACAAGTTCTCGAATTACTCATTTGAGAAGACTTAAACACAGGAAAGAACAGATATATCCCAGGAAAATGCTTTATTTTATCCAGTATTTTAAACATTGGTATTTAATTTGAACCAGAACTTGGTTTAAGTGTTTGTAGAAATGTTTCTGCAGTGCTAGTTTCCTGGTTACTTCATTTGGAACACTGGGTATCAAACTGCACTGGTGCCTCTGAAAGCCAAACCAACCAATCACTGAAGGCACATGTACAGCATAACTCCCTCTCACCTGCTCTCTGATGACTTTTTTGTATTGAGTCACAATGTTGTCATGCTGTTCCAATGTCTTCTTGACCTCCTCCTCCTTTTTATCTTCCTCACTGGACTTGTAAATAGCTTTACTTATGACACCTGTTAAAAAGAATTCACATTTTTGCCTTACATCTATCTCACAATCCAACCCAGCTTAACTGAGTTCAGGGCATTAGAAACTAAACCTCCACTTCAAAACCAAAGAGATTTAGGGAAACTGACATCTTTTATAGCAAGGTTTGCAGGCTCGCTGCTTTACGCAGATTCAGAAAAGCAAATGCATGTTTGGAGTCCTCCTTATCACAAAAGGTGGGGTTTAATTGTTATGGCTCCACCCCAGCTGCTGCCCAAGTGCTTGTGCAGTTAAGTGAAAGACATGGGGCTGTCAGGGCAACATGCAGATGAAACGCAATTGGGCAAAACCATCTTCACTGTTCCTGCTTTTTTTTCCTTCTGTAGACTGATTTGAGTTGGGCAGTATTACTAATCACAACATCAGTTACACTTTAAGAATGATGACAACCAGTTTCTTTAGCGAAGGACAGAAAACACTAAACAAAGGGCTTATCATTTTTGAACAGGCCAGGAAATACAGCATTCATCATTTTTCTTCCTGAATCAGATAGAAACAGCCAGTACCTAGATTGCTTACTTCCACAAATGGAGCATCTATGACCATCACAGGCTCAATGCTTGGTCTCTGTGTGAGCACAGGTAAATACACGTCCTGGCCACAGTATGAGAACTCAAAGGATGTAATAATAATCCTTTCACCTAAAAATTAAAAGTTAACCAATCTGTACAAGCCCTGATTATAGGCTTGTACCAGGAGTTAATACTTCAACTGTGAAATTACGTGCACCTATTACAGTAATATGTTTTTCAGAATACTCCATTTTAGTATTATCACACTACTTTTAAGAGTGTTACATTCAGCACATTCAATAGTTCAGGCATCAGCTTGTCACAAAAACAACAGAAGCAAGCACATCATCTCACCTTCCAATTCCTTCACAAGCTTGGTAAATTCATGATCAAACATCATGTGCTCTGGGCTGGAAAAACCAGGCTGGGGTTTCTGAGCAGCTCTGGAATAAAGTTCATGTTTGCTAATGAAGCCAAGCTTCTCAATGAAGTTCTCCCTGCCAATCCTCTTCTCAATCAGTTGCTTCAGCTTCTCTCTGAAAAGATAAATCAATCACAGTGCAACAACTGAAAAGTGAACCCATCCTTCCCTCAGTGGTTTTTACAGTTACAGCTCTTGAGTATCTGTCTCAAGTCTGAGCCACAGCAGATGCTGCATTCATAATGCCATTTTACAGTGACCACTGGCATCTCTGTTCCCAGAGCAGGCACACACAGGTTCAGAGGACCTATACAAAAGAGCTACCTGCTTTGCTTAGCTAGAGGTGGGTCAGTTGTTGTGCTTCCCATAAGGAACATACATAAAAAACATGCAACCAAATCTATGCTGCACTGCTCAGTTAATCCACCACCTGCCATTCACTGAATCTTTCCCAACAGTCCTCTTCCTTTTACACCATACTTACTTCCTATAATTTTCAAGGGAATTGTCATTGTAGTAGATGGAAATGCCAAGCAAAAGTGCACACAGGCCTTGGACGAGTTGCTCCTCTTCTCCCAGGTTTTCAGCTATCTGCCCTGTGAGCTGGACTCTTGTTAAGGATATTGGAGATACTTCATAAGCACCATACATGTAATTTAACATTCTGTGTATAGATTCCCTGTTAAAATTCTTTGCAGAGATAAACCCAAGCTTGATTAGGAAGCAGGCAAAAGAGCTGAAGAAAGCCTTGCAAAGCTAGCTCCTGTCATGGAGGACTTGGGTAGTCAGTGGCTTTCCTGACATTTCTTCTCTGTCTGCTCAAAGAGATTGAGTTGTTCCAAAAAAGGCTTGCTGTTTAGATAAAGTGACAACTTCAGCCTGATGTACTTTAGCCAGATTTCTTCCTGAAAAGCAAGCAGAGAAATACGCTTCACCAGAAATAGGGAGCATTCCTCCTACCTCCTGGCATAAGTCACCCTGAAAATAGTAGTGGGCTTGCTGCAATCTAAAAACTGCCTTTGCTTGGCAGAACACAAAGAAAGCAGGTCAAGGATACAAAAGGTATATTGGCTGGATTGTGAAGGAAGTGGGTGACAGCAATGGAGCAGTTGCTGAGCCAAGTGCAAAGTAACATCAGAAGTCCAACCCTGGTCTGGACTTTGCTGCCCTGGAAGAATAAACCCCCCCCATCATTAACTTTCCACAGTGGAGGGCTGAAATACCAAAAAAAGCCTGTACTGCTTCAGAACTCACCCATTCACCATTGTAAAAACCATGTCTTTCAAAATACCCATTTGTTAGTTATACTGAACACAGCTTTAGTACTTTGGTGAAACAAGTATTAAACCATTTGTATCTGTTTTCAGAGCAAACCAGCAAGCAACACAGATATGAAATATGGCTCAGTGCAAATTAGCACCAGTATAAAAGTCATAACAAATTAGTTCTGCATTTATAATTCACACTAAGGTAACACGGAGAAATGCAGAGACACCACCCTGTAAAGGAGCAAGGTGTAAATTAAGTCAGGTAAGGATTCCCGGTAAGAAGGCATGCATCACTAAGACTTCCCCTGCTGACTACAAATTGCTACGTCTTCCTAATGTTATTTTGTAAGTCAAGAAAGATACTGCTGTAGTGGCTTTTGGTTCAGACAGCATGCAAGGCAGCAAGAGGGATGCTAACTGTAGTATTTGGCTTTGCTAGTTATCATCTGCCAATTGCCTATCTTCTCGCTTTTATCTCCCTTGTCTTTGCTGCAGGTACTGTGGACATAGCAGCCTTGAGACAGGCATACCTCTCTTCCAACAGTCTGTATTCAAAAGGCAACCAAGAAACATGTTCCCTGCATGAAAAATAGAACTTCACACAAGCACCCATTAAGTTGGGCAAAGTAACTGGAAGCTGAAGTCAAGTCTCAAAGGGACGATGAGGCACACAACTGCTGGGATGGCTTCACTGGGGGCAAGTAGAGCAGGCACAGGGGGAAAGGCAAAGAGATGGTCATCAAAAACAAAGAGCCTGTGCTTGAAACACTGAATTTCCATCCTTGCCTCTGATATACTCTAGGGCTGAAGGCAGTGTTGGTTTTAACTTCAGCTAAGCACTTAAAATAAAAGCCCCCAAGATCTCTGAATAAGCCTGCCCACTGAAACAGCTGGTAAGCAGCAGTCTGGCAAGATGCGTTTCTGCAGCTCCCAGCTCCTGACTGCGAGACAGACTGGAGTCGAATCCAGCAGCTCTGGCAGAAGATACCAAGCTACCGAGCTCTGAAGCAGCTGCCTTCAAGGACTTCCTTCTGAGGTACTGTGATTTGCTGTAGTACATCTCCATCATTAAGACAAAATGATCTCCTTAAAGGAGGAGAACAGATATTACAGATATCAAGACTGTGGCAGTCATCCCTAATGCTGCACACACAGGTAAGCCAGCATCTGGTCATTTTTCATAATTATCACCATCATTACTTCCTGCGACCCAAGTGAACAACATCAGAGCAGCAAAGATCACACCCATCACCACCAACTGCACAGCACCTGACTGTTGTGTTTCACGGCAAGTACTTCATGCCCTACCAGCAATTCTTATTTAGTCTTTGTTATAGGTTTGCCTGCAGCTTTGCTGCGATCCTGTCGTGCTGTTGTAGTAACAGAGATTATCTTGTTGCTGCTGCCCTTCTACCTGAAGGTCATGACTGGTTTCCACTGATCTAGACCTCACTGTGAGCTGTGTAGCCACCACCAAACTATATGCTCCTCTGGCCCTCTCCTTTCCTCTGGAAAACACCACCACACACTGATATACTATGATAGCACCTACTGTGACAGATTACAGCTCTCCATGGCTGTTGTTTTGCAGTTCAGGGCTGGTAACGATATAACCCCACCCTGCAGGACAACTGATAACCAGCTCAGCAGTGAGTTAAGTAACACAGCCTGAAAGTCAAACAACTCACGTCAGGTATTATTTGCTAGTAATGAGATCCTTGCTATTCACAACTAGTAGCTCAAAGATTATAACATCTGCTGGCAAGTACAACCTACAAAGTCCCCAGGAGGCAGGTTAAACATGGATTTTCTTTTAGCAGTCAGGAAATCAGCAGCACATTCCCGCTGCAGGTTACACCAGCTGTTTGCTACAGGCCAGTCTGAAAAAACACCATTTCTAGCAGTTTTAATTTTCCTTGCAAGAAAGCTCATCTGTTAGGTGATGAGATAGTGAATGAGTCTGCCCCACTGGAAAGAAAGCACCAGTGCTACCCAAGATCCTTATCCCATAGTTTTGTGGAGAGAATCCCCTGGAGACACAGAAAGAGCTTGTTATACTACGGAAAAACCCAAACCCAACTGCAACACAAAGCTGTAAGTGGAAACACATCAAAAAGCAGTTAAAGAAAACCTCCCCAGCAAAACCAAAGGCAAGAGAAAAAGGCCTGCTTTTGGCAAGAAAACGCCCAAGCTGGGCCAAAACATACATACCCGTCTGTCGATCTTATCACCCTGCAAGTTACACACATATTACTTGAGAAGCTTCAAGTACAAGACTGTTCAGAAACATTCCCCCCCAAAGTTTCAGTCCCTTCCATCATGTAATGGTAAAGAGCCACAGGCAGTTTTGCTGACTCAAATTTACCTCACACAAAAAAAGCCACGAACAGGATAAAAAGGAGCACTGTCAGTTTTCAGGTCAAGCAGATGAAAAAGTCACACGAACCAATTCAGAATTCCAGCATTCTGCTGGAATTATTATCAATTGCAGCGAAGTCTAATAGCTGCCAGAGTTATCCAGCTCCTCATTACTGTAATCATTCAGGGAAGAGTATCCAGAATAGAAGCAGATGTCCCAGGGAAGCATGGGCTCACAGGTGAGCTTCACTTGCTCAACACAGGCAAAGCTAACAAGCAAGCTTTCAAGTTTTTAACAGCAAAACCAACTGCAACCAACATATGAAAGCCTGGTATTCTCCAGACATTCCCAGTTAACAGTTACAGGTTAAATACTATGCAGGAACCCTTTCAACGACACAATGCCACTGGGGATCCTGCCAGTTTGCCTCTTCTTTTAAACCAAGTTTAAGGTCTAAATGCTTCAGAACCCTCTACTTAAGAGTAAGCAACACCAAGGATCGATCACTGATGAAAAAACAAAATGTGCTGCTTTTCCCCCTAGAGCATAGGGGGGTTTTAAGCAAAGCTTAAAATGATCTGCAAAAGACAGAGAACCCTCATTCTCCTTAAGCTAGATGACTAGATGGCTGTCTAGATGACTAGTCTAAGACTAGGTGACTTTTGAAAGTCTCTTCCAGCCCACACTATTCTATGATTCTATGCCTTCCTGTGATGCTCCTGCACAAGTGCAGCATTCCTCCCAGATACCTGGAGCCTTAACCCAGTGTTGTACCTGCGAGAGGATGTTGGTGCATTGCTGCAGCAGCGACACGGGTGGATTGCCAATGCTGGTGGCGAGCTGAACTCTAAGGAGCTGTTCTTTCAGAGTGGCATTCTCCTGCAACGCATGGGCCAGGGCCACAGCAGCACACCAGTTAGAGAGGGAGTCCGTGGAAAAGAGGCCCCCACAAAGCAGCTGACCAGCTGAGACGGAGTTACCTGTAGCTACCAGAATGATCAAGAAGTATAAGGGAGATTAAAACAAGCCACAAAACCAGGCAAAATATTTAAGATATCAGCATACAGTTAAAATGCAGAAAAATTAAACTAGTCAAGTCTGAGAGAAAACCTAAGCCAAGAATGAATGCCAAAGATGGACTCTTCATCAGGGACTGAAGCAACAAGACAAGGAGTAAAGGATTTAAACTTGAACAGGGAAGTTTAGATTAGATCTAAGGAAGAAGTTCTTTACTGTGAGGGTGGTGAGGCACTGGCACAGGTTGCCCAGAAAAGTGGTGAATGCTGCATCCCTGGCAGTGTTCAAGGACAGACTGGACAGAGCCTTGGGTAACATTGCCTAGTGTGAGGCATCCCAGCCCAAGGCAGGGGTTGGAACTGGATGATCTTAAGGTCCTTTCCAACCCAAACCATTCTGTAATTCTGTGATCTTGCCCAGATCAGACACTCAATGTTTTTGCAGAAGACATCAGCCGATGCATTAAGCATTGGCAGCAGTTAACTCGTTGCAGAGACACTAACTCTGCATACCATCAATAGTAGATGGAAGAAGTGTTGAAACAATTTCTCCTTGGCCTTTTTGGTTTTTGTAGAGAAAGCACTGGAAACAATAGAGTACAGCACAACGTAGCACAAAAGGCTGACGCTCATTCACCATGGACATCAGAAGTACTACAATCGCAGGCCTGTTGGGAAAGATAAAAAACATTAGGGTACAGCTGCAAATGGAGACAACCACAGGCAGACAATCTGTAGTGCATTCTACAGGTAAGGAAAGAGACTTTTGCCCATTCCATATGTTACAACTGGAGTAAACCCCTTGATTTTAATACCCAGGTTTTTCAGGTCATTAAAACACACAACAGTATTATTTACATATGACTGCCAAGAGCTAGCATTCCTCCACAGTGTCTCCATTGCCCATCAAGTCCCCTGCTGCTCCCTGCAAGCTTCAATACCACAGAAGATGCCTCATGAGGCTATTAGCAGCTTGTAATACAGAATGCTGCCCCTCTACCTTCACCCTCCTATTCGACAGTGAGATTAAGATCTCCTTAAGCTAACATTTGCTGTTCCCCAGTCTGACTAAATAGCAATTACCTGCCTGTTTTCCTGGCCTTTAACTTCTTTTGTAGGCTGTCCTCTGACCAACAGTTCATCCCTATCCACGAATTTCTCAGCTATTGCTCAGTCATTTTTCAGGTGTCACATAAAAAAAATCAGTTCTAGGTCATATCTGTGTAAAATACACCTGACACCTTCATGCTCTAAACACATCAATGTGAACTCAATTCTACTGCTCTGTATCACAATTTAAACAATCCTTCAGATCAGACTGCCATGGCCCATACCAACACAGCATTACCTAACACAGTTAAACACTTTCCTTCCTCTACCTTGGTGGATTAGAAGGTGCATTTACAGAGGCAAAGTAGTCTTGATTCATCTGGCATCCTCGAATGACCTCTGATACAGTGTTTATGGTCTACAGAGAGGACAGAGAAAAAAAATAAGACAGTTAAATGTGTGCCATAATCTACTACCTAGGTCACTCAAAATTATTCAAGGTTACCCTGACAGCTCAGTATCACAGAACACATACTCAGCATATTCACTAAAACCATTTCAAATCAAATCCAAACAAGTAACAGCTGTGAAGCAGGCTGAGGGAAAGGTCAAGGGACAGAAAGCTCTGACGGATCTATTGCACCCAGTTACCTCCAACTTTATTTGCTACCTCAGACCAGGCTTCCTATGACAGCCCGTTAAAGTAGACATTTTAATGGAGTTGAAAGATGAAACCTTCTAAAACATGAAAAGAACTGGAATGGAGGCCATACCAAAGTATCATGGGTTCAGCAGTAGCAGGCATTTTTTCTCCTTCTTGGTAGCTGGTGCAGTGCTGTGTTTTGACTTTTGGGCTGGGAACGGTTGCTGATAGCAAGGATGTTTTGAGTTACTGCTCAAATGTTTGGTTTGTCCAAGGCCTTTTCGTCTAGTTCCAACTCCCTGCCATGGGCAGAGATGCCTTACACTAGACTATGTTGCCCAAGGCTCTGTTCAGTCTGGTCTTGAACACTGCCAGGGATGGAACATTCACCACTTCTTTGGGCAACCTGTGCCAGTGCCTTACCACCCTCACAGTAAAGAACTTCTCCTTATTTCTAACCTGAACTTCCACTGTTTCAGTTTAAACCCATCACTTGTCCTATTGATGAAGGGTTCCTCTCCAGCATCCTTGCAGGCCCCCTTCAGATACTGGAAGGATGCTATGAGGTCGCCATGCAAGTTCTCCTCTCCAGGCTGAACAGCCCCAACTTTCTCAGCCTGTCTTTGTACAGGAGATGCTCTAAGCATGCCATTTTATCAAGGGAAAAAGCACCTCATTCTACTGCAGGCAGGGCTTCCTAGAAACTAAAAATGTCTCATCACTGGGAATGTCCCAAGTCAGAATACTTCTAGACTCTCTCAAGAGAGAAAAACAAACCCACTTCCACCCCCCCCACCCCCCCAGAACAGGGCAAAACATGAATCAATACAGCCACTCTGGGATATGCTGAAATCCAACAGAGAAAATTAGCAAATAGGAATAACTTCTGGTTGCAGAATATAATCTAAAAGACCATCTTACATTGATGCTGCCCCCTGTGAGACACTGAACTGAAATCAGACTCCACTGTCCATTGTCTCAACGGCTGGTATGTATGAGAAGCTGAGATGGGATTCCACCTTCCACTGTCTCAGAGATGGGTGGCAGAAGTTGACATAAGACTCCATCATCCATTGCCTGAGAGAAGGCTGTGAGGAACTGAAATGGGACTCCATGGTCCACTGCCTGAGAGGTGGGTGGGAGGAGCTAAGACTCTTCCACCCATTACCCCCAGGACTGGTGTGAGGAATTGCTGCCCATTATCCCAAGAATTGCTACAGACCTGCAGCTGGCTGCAAGGCTAGTGAACTAGTGTTACCAGGAACATGTAATATGTGACATGAAGCACAGAGGTACTTCCCCCAACTCATAATAAAAGGGGGAAAAGATAGTCACCAGGTAGGACACCTCTGTGAGAGCACCCTCCATGAGGACAACTCCAAGGACACCTCCATGAGGACACCCACCTCCGATGACTACTACAGACTCTTGGGGACACTGTTCTGATACCAACTACAGACTCTGAAGAACTCCCACCACTGAGGATGACAACTGAGAAAGACACTGCTGCATCCACGGTGGTAACTATATCTCTGCACCCTGAATTCTTGCCTCATTTCTGTCTTTTTTCCAATCTGTCCTACTGCTACCCCCTTTTTAACAATTTCATTTTCTATAATTGTCTTTCTGTAATAAACGAACTGATAGATTATGGTACTTGACCTCATTTTTCTCTTAATTTCATTCTTGGAATCACAAACAAAACAGGTCTGACACTCAGGTTTTCTCCTGTTGGACCCTGACACCCATACAGGAAACTGACATCTGTGGCATCTGAAACTCTTAGCAAATAGCCTAATTCCACTTTGTCTCTGCAGCAGTCCATTATCCCTGTAGACAACAGCTTTCACCCATTTAGTGCCCCCCCCCCCATCACATCAGTCTGCTCCCTCTTACTTCTGTCAGGATATCAGCAGGAACTCCTGTTGCCATCAGGATTGTACAGAGCTGCTGTAAGAGCCCACAGTGAAACATTGCTTTCTGACAGCTGCTGGTAGCGCCAGGAGGATTTGTGGGAGACACAAGCACCCGCACAAGCTAGAAAAGACAAAGAACATCTTTATGTGAAGAGAGCCTGAGACCACCTGAAACACCAAACAAAACTGATTTACCCATTTTAAGTTTGGCCATGAAACAGAATTGCTCCTCAAAATGGAGATAAGAAATAACAACCGAATACCATGTTCATCTCATTGCTACGCTGGGCCGTTTGATTTTGGTCAGTTAAGCCCTCTAAAACCTTCAAATTTCTGACTCCACTGCAAACCTTGAAACTATGTGATGAGAAATCAACCTCTAACTATCCTCCTACTTGGCTCACCATTTGTCAGAACTACTTTTCGGAAGGTGACAAACTACCTTCATCATTAACGTTCAGCTTCTGCATGAAGTGCCACAGAACAGGAAAACCTTATTCCCATTTTTGGAGGAGTAAGCAGAAGGAAAAATGCCCAAAAATCAGTAATTACGAATCCACAGTGAAGGCTGCTGCTAGAACTGCATTAATGTATTGCAGCCATACATGAACTCATGCATGGAGACTCCTCATACAGATCATCCCCAGTGATCTATTGAAATCACTGTTAAATATTCAGTTCCCCAATAAGCCAGCCACTCCAAATCCACAACTTGGCACTAGTGTTTGTGCTGAAGGCAGTACATCTCATGAATGTTGGTATCTTATTCTATCTACAAACACATGGGTCTCATAGTTGACTATTAAGTTAAACTTACTCTTCACTGAAGAGCTGAAAGTGCTGAAAACAGTACTTAGGAGATGAAGTGTTTTACCTGCAGCATTAGGTGGAGATTAGTTACTTTCTGTGCAGACCACCCGCAGTTGTCATCTCCAACCTCAAACCAAGGCTTCATACGCTGAATGTATGAACCTTCCTTGAAAAAATTCTGATTGGAATTATTATTCTTCAACAAGTTTTGCAACAGGAGGAGACAGTCTTCCACTACTATTCCTGGTGAGACAGAAAACGCAAAGAAATAATTAGAATATTATACACAGAAAACTAACTGGCTTCTCCCCACACTGAGTATGTTCTAGACAGAACAGCGCACATGCTTCTGAACTCTTCCATTCTTACCAAACATTAGAATTGGATCAAGAACTGTGAACCATACAAATGAAAAAATAACCAAAGGTCACTCTAAATTCAGTACATCAATGTCAATCTAGCACATTTCCAAAGAAACCGTAACTGTGCTTGGTTCGAAAGTCTGAAGCAGAACTGTTATTTCCAAAGAACACACAATTTGTATGAGTTCATTGGGTGGGACGGAGAGAACTTCAAACAAAGCCTCAAACCACTTCATGTCTCAAAGTATACCTACTTCAGAGTAAGGCTACACAACTCTCTCTCTCTGTTGTAAGCACTAAACTTAAGTTCCTCTGGAACTGCATCATGATTCAAATGCAGCAATTCTTAGTGGATTAGATATTCATTCTCTTCAATCACTGGCTATATCTTCAACTCATTTCAAAGCTGCTTTCTTGGTTATTTTGGTGGAGAAGCAATTCTTAGGAATAGCCCTTACAATGAGCCAGTTAAAACTCAACTCCCTGGAGTTCCAACAGGGTTTTTTACTCTCAGGTTTTAACCTGTGCTGAAAAAGCACTATGGATGTTTATCAAGTATGTGCTCTGTGAAGAGAAAATCCTCAGACAACTTTGCCCATAATACAACACTAGTGAAGGCACTGGTACTGCTGGGATGCCTCCAAATCTTGCTCAGTGTGAAGCATAAAGACTTACTCCTTGCACTCCCAAACACACACAAGCAGTTCTGCACTTGAGAGTGGGAGAAAAAAGAGAGACCAATTTAATTCTCCCACTCAGAAGAGCTGCAGATGGGAGAAGCAGACACGTGGGGGAGAGAGCAGAGAACTCTGAGCATGTAAGACTTCACATACCAGCTCACCTAAAATTATTAACTGCCTCAAAATAGCAGCTTTGAATCAAGGCTTGCTTAATTCTTTCATGCCAACACACCTGGCATAATTCATCTGGGAGAGAAGCATTAACTGCTCCTGCATACCACAGAAAAGTCATGGAACAGCAAAATGCCTTGTTACTAACATAGATCCTGTAGCAAACCATAGCTGATGGCAAACTCATGTGTTGCTAATAAAAAACACCTAAATGTTGCAACATTTTTGTTCAATTTTTTTAATACCCTTTCCCCCCAGCTGGTAAATGATTTGGCAAGGGGCTGATGAGGAAACTGAAGTTATTAGTGAGGCTGAAGAAACTCTCCAACCTGTTATTTCCAGCCACTCCAAGCATTGAAGGATCTCACAAGAGGAATGCAGATGCTTAACTCAGTAAGTGACAAATGCAGTACACATGTATCTGACACTGCCATTCCAAGTGTACACATTCACAGAACTCAGCCAAACAAGACCACACAACCTCATGCACAAGTGCTCAGAGGCATTAACTGATGTCTTAACTACCTATCTCAAGACTAGGTTTCAAAAGATGCTCAAACCCTGCCTACTTGTTCCATCCGGTTTTGGTACTACCAGGCTGTACGTTTTGATCCTTCTAGCCACGGACACATGCTAACATCAGCCTGTAAACATCATCCCCCAATGGTTTATGCAGAAGTACATGACTAAGTCTTGGATTTTTCTGTACCTCCATCACTGTTTCCTTCTTCTGTTATGATATCCAGAAGTCTCTCAAAGGCATTCTCAAAGGCAACAATCTTCTGTATGGCTGCATTACTTTTTGTCAGTTGCTGTAACAACAGGACTCCCTAGACAGGTAGGGCAAAGAATAAATTAAACTTAATTTTACTAGAACTATATTGCCTTTCACAAGTCACAGCTCTTAGAAGGAAACTAAATCAGCAACATAATCCTGTTCAGAATTCTGTACTTCAAAACAGAAGCACAGTACTGTTAAAAAAGACACTAAGCAGCTATAAAGAAGAAAAAAGGAACGTGTAAAGCACCTCATCTCTTCTGTAATAATCTGAGTGTTTTGGCAGCTAATGAGGAAAGAGGAAGGACTACAATTAACCTGACAGAAGGTGAAGAGAAATATTAGCTAACATACTATGAAAACCCTGCACAAGGGTCAGTGTTTGGATTAAATATCCAGTAATGGTTTGCCTTTGTTATGAGGACTGCAGCCTGACATCCAAAGGCCACACAGCTCAGCTGTGGAGTGAAATATTCCCAATTAGCAACCACAATCATTTCTTCACATGTATTTGTTTAACTTGATCCAAATTCTGCACAAGTATATGCAATTCAGGTGACAGTTACTTTTTATGAAGAGAATAAACCACCTTTGTTCTGTACTTACATCATTTCGTATAACCTCCCTGGAGTCCGCTAGTAAATCCATGAGTCTGGAAACACCTGCAAGAAACGCATAAAGAGCAAGCATAAAGAGC
This sequence comes from Melopsittacus undulatus, assembly GCF_012275295.1. Classification (NCBI taxonomy): domain Eukaryota; kingdom Metazoa; phylum Chordata; class Aves; order Psittaciformes; family Psittaculidae; genus Melopsittacus; species Melopsittacus undulatus. Next base: position 63,305,425 of record NC_047531.1, on the reverse strand, counting down.
TGCAGCCCCTCTAGCCCTTTGCCACGATATTTGCAGAGCCTTCAGGTTTATCAGCAAGAAACTCAACCACTCACCCATAGGGCTGACAAGAATTATTTGCTGCACTTGAGGTCCTTGCTGCTTTAAAAGAGATGTAAGGAGTTTCACTCCAGGCCAGCGAACATGGAAATCAAATTCCTACAAAGATAGAGAAGAGGACATCAAGTAATAAATTCCTCAGTATTCATCTTCCTCTTCTAGATCCCAGTTATGAATAGACATCAAACAGATAAGATATTTCACCTGCTGTCTACTTTCTTTTCCATCCATCCTATCACAGCACTCAGCCAGCAAGTCAAAACACTATACTGTTCTTTGTATTTTATCGTCAGCAACTTGAACACTCAGCAGCTTCCTTTCCTCCCTCTCCTCCAGGGTAGTTTTCCAAGCTGTATCTTCTTTCTAAAACCCAGTCAGTCTGATCCTGCAGGGATCAGCCTGTATTAACCAGAAATCCAAGAGAGAAAAAATAGCAAACTCTTCTGCATCTTCTTCCTATTACCAAAAAGTAGCAACAGCTTCTCTTAAAACCGGGTCTTGTCAGTTCTTGAGCTTTCTCTTGCTGATGAATCCATGAACAAACTTGACCAACCACAACAAACCTCTGGGCTCCCCAGGTCATCTCAAACTCATTTAACTGACCTGTTCATCTAGGTCACCTCCAACCCCACATTCACCATGTCTAAGACTACCTCACAATTGACATAGGCTCCACTAGAAAGCCAAGAGAAAAGCTTTATCCATTAACGTCATCTCCTGGTACAGCATGATATGTCTCTCAGTATTCCAAGTATGATATTACTACTCACCTCCACAAGAGTCAGCAAGAGTGTGACATTTTCGTGCTGTTTAATGAATATCTCTGTGAACTGACTCCCCAAATCATCAACTTTTGTTAAGTTTTCTTCTATAATAGTAAAAACAATGTATTACAACACATGATTGGAAGAACTTCAGGTCATTGTAATTTTTGTTCTTAAAGTAGGGCCACCAGAGACAGAAAGGTCTAGAGTGACTACTCTCAAAACAAACACTGACACAAGCTTTACACAAAAGAGAAAAAACTGCATTACTCTAAACATGGCTTTCATTGAAAGGTGTTTTAAAACAGGAGGAAACAAAAAATCTACTAAACAAATTCATTTCAGCATCGAAAGGAAAAAATGTTCTTCTCATTGATCACACTTCACTGCAGAGCCATAGCAAAGGCACTGCTGCTCATTTTTTACATTGGGTTGCCCTACAGATCATGCATATGTACATTCATTCCATGCTAGCTAAGGGCTAGCAGGCTCTAGAACAGCTTGAAGCATAAAGCACAGAAAATACATGGTAAAGCCACTAAATTTCTGACCAAATCTGAAGGTCTGGTTTACTGAAGTGAAGGCAAAACAAGGCTTCTTCCTCCTGATTAAACTGCAGGATTTACAGCCTTACCAAGGAGTCCCTAACAAACCATTAATAACTGAGCAGACATAGAAAGGGTCGAAGACTACACATAATCTTCCAAGTGTACCTTGTTAGGGGCATGGCAAAACAGAGATATCAAAGGACTCTGCTATAAATACTTGGTGCTAAGAAAACAATTTGAATTCAACCAACCCAATTCAGACTGTTGTTAATGGTGTTTTGCTGCAAGGCATCACTTTATAGTATCTCATGTTGAAGTATTTCCAGTACAGGAAAGAGATATTTGTTTGGCCTTTCAGACATCATAGAATGGTTTGTCAGAGAGTTTTGTCAGAGATCATTTGCTCTAACACAATGTGTGTATACATATGTATTTGTATGGTGTCCCTGCCTATGGCAGAGGGGTTGCAACTAGATGATCTTAAGGTCCTTTCCAATCCTAACTATTCTACAAGTCTGAATTTTGTTCTTGAAACAGGCTTATCAGTACATAGCTTATACGAGGGAGAGAGAAGCAGCACCTATCTGCTGCCTTTTTTTTTAGCTGCAGAAACTAGGAAATACTATCAAAAGATGACAAAAGGGAGGACAGGCTGTGTGCAAAAATAGCTCTGGCACAAATCATCTAGCAGAACATGAGTCCCACAGTGAGCAATCTGAGGCTGAGGAGCTCATCAAGTCTGGCTCACTCCTGGTTTACAAGAGTAAATTAAAACCTCAGGTAAGCCACTGCCACAGAAGTCTGGCTGCTGCACTTGCTACTACAGACTAAGGGGAAACTCAGCTGAGAATCATACCCAGACTACAGGCACTGCAGCTTGCTGTAAACCAAGGAAAGCCTGCAGACATGCACTTTCTTTTCCTTTTAAATAGATGCTCAAGTCAAAATATTTCACTTGGAATTTCCCCATGAGCTGTGACTGAATATCTTGTCCTTTACCCAGGATCTTACCCAAGTCCTTTAACTCAGCTACAAAGTGCAAGTGTTTGAATTATGGATTCCACCTAATTCCAACTCTTGTCCTTGTACAAGTTTCAGGTGCTAAGGCAAAGCCTGAGCAGTACATACAACTCAGCCTCTTACTAGTTTGCTATACTTTTTATTTATGCCAAAAGCTCAACTCTAGGTCAGGATATTTAGGATTAACCTATAAAAGAACCAAATTAAAGTTGTCTTTTTACTTTCCTCTCAACTCTAGCTTTATTTTAATCAGTATTTCTTGTACTGATTTTTTCATTTAAAAAGAGAGACGAGCCAAGCAGAAAGAAGCTGGCAAACTGCATCTTCTATTTATGTGGATACACCACAGATCTTGCAGCCGGATTTTTCTCCATAATTACTCTTTTCATCTACATGTTGACAGGGCTCAAATAAAGAGAACAACTATCTAGTAAGATTAGCTCTTAATGATTCACTACGAAGCAGCACTGCAAACTGGAACTTAACAGATTACATGCTTTGTGATAAAACCAGTTTACAAGAGGAGAACATACACAGTGTTAGTGAGAACTTACGGTAGAAGGGAACACTGTATTTTAACATGCACTGCTTAAAAGAGACACTGTGAAGGATGTGATATGCAGCTCATGCCTATGTGCCCAACTTCAGGGCTTCTTGAAAACAGAAGCTCTAGTCACAAAACTTTTGCCCACTAAAATCTTACCATTGGGCATGCTTTCATGACATCCTAACAGGAATTTATCAGTATCACAATCTCTGGAGATCGGCTGGCATTGCAACATGCCCAAATCACCCAAGAAATAAAACTGGGTAGACACTTCAGCTCTAAAGGACATGAAGAAGTTTTCACCAAGTTCTACCACAAGTCCTTACAGTGTCCTTTTTAAACAACAGTGTTACAGGTGTGAGCAGCAACTGTGTCTAAAAGTGCCATATTTATATAAGTAAAGGTTCTTTTACCTTCAGAATCATCTGTCAATGCAGATAAAAGGAAAAGAAACAAGAGAAAGGTTTACAAGTTGAATAGCTTTCTAAACAGCACAATGAATAGCAGCATAAGCTCAGATTTTCAAAGTGGCCACCCTAGCTTTGTACAGCAGCAATTACTCCTTCTGGTAGTTCTTATGAAGGTAGCCAAACTAAACCACCCCATAACTCTTTCAACACTGGCAATCTTACATACATAACTCAAGTTTGTCAATTCTTTGCTCATTCTAATAGACTGCTAAATAATGTGGATTTTCATGTTCGCCTACCCAAAAGCAGAATGGAACTAGCCTTTTTATTTGTTGTTGATGTTTTCCTCTTAAAAACTTGGAAACCAGGTCTACAGCCATTTGGCTTAGAAACAGTTTCCCAGGCTAGCTGTATAGTGTCTACTTCTACATTGAACTGTCTTGGGAAGGACAGGCATAGTCTCTTTCTAAAATCCTCAGTGGGGCTGGAAAAGGTTTTCACCCTTATACATCTTACCACAGGCTCCTGAAATCTCTCTCAGTATCACATAGTAGTGTCCCATCTGACAGTAAGTCAGAACTGCCCTTTCCTTATACAAAGAACTGCTTTATTCTTTATTTACAAACTAGAAAAAACAATTCATTATTCTGTTCCAACTCAGCCGCTCTTCATAGAACATAGCTTTTTATATTAATAAGCAAGAGATCCAAGCAAGAGATCCAACACTACTTTAAAGCAAGCTGTGTATAACACTATTTTTAGCACTGTCTTAACAGCTACACAATAACAAAGCAAGTCTCAGCATTAGTAAATCACAGGGCATTACAATTTATGATTTGAACAAAACCATCAAGGGAAGCACCTCCACAGTTAATACAGCTATTGCTACCAAGCACTTACCTTGCTCCTCCTCTTCTAGGTCATTCGATATTACATTGTAGAGAGTGTCCAAGGCATAGCCAATTATTTCAGAATCTGAACTGCAAATAAAAGAACCACTTTTCTTTAATGATTTATTTCCAACTACTCTTACAACACAGGTAGTTCCCTTGGCAGCATGAGACCAAGTGAGAAGGACTGATGTTGACAGACATTTCATAATACCATGTAACCATAAGCTGTCTGGTCCCTGAATGGAGTCAAACTCCCTTTCCCAGTTCCATTCCCTCAGGTGGCCACATCCAGAAAGTCTGGTGACTTGAAGTGACTGCAGAAAGGTTCACTGTCAGCATGTCTCCTATTTCCTGAGTCACTCCTTCCAACCTGCTCCTCAAGTATACCAGCAGGAATGTCTGGGAGGGATTCGGACCACATCCCAGAAAGTCATCCAAGGGAACAGCAGACAAGCTTCAGCACCAACCCAGGAAGGACCCTCCCTGCCACCCCATCAGTGGGAACCAGGAGCTGAAAGCCTGTGCTACACATGACTACAGTAAGTTTGAGATTCTCCCAAACAGGCCAGCCTCTGTGTCACCAACTTGGACTACATCCAGTTATTATGGGGTTTTGAACTTCAGGCACCCCCAGGAAGCTGCTGGGCAGCCAGTCTAACCCTAAAGCATTATTAGTACACCTGCTTACGCCAAGACTTTTATCTTAATAAGCCCTGTTTTAAGACAGACCTGTTTCTTCTGCACTATGAAGATAAGCAATCTGTAAACCCTGTTACAACACAGTTCAAGAGTTGAAGGGGAATGTAACTGTTTTCGTTCCTTGCTTTATTGCTCATCAACCAGAAAAGTGTGAAAGCACAGCTGGCCAAAAAACAAAAGGGGAATAAAACCTAACATCACAAAGGAAGGCATCTCAGAGTGCAGAAGCACTCTCCTCACAGCTCTTTACATGTCTTGCCCAAGCATCAGAAGAGCACACTGTCAGAACAAGACATCTCAGTCAAACTTTCACTGATCTCTAAGGCACACAAAGCAAGTGCCAAAGATAAGCTTGCATGGTAAGAAGCTCCTAGGCAGGTTCAGACTAAAGGCCTACAAACCAACCTAACCAGCAAGGTTAAAACCAAGCCTTAATTGAGGCCAGGTATCTCTGCTAAACCACTAAAGATGACAGACCCAGAGTAGTTGCTGCAATCAAGAAAAGTGGAGATACCTCAAGGTGATTCACCAACTGTGAGAAGACATGGTGGAGCAACTGATACCTGCACTTCTTGTGCCACTAAAGGAAGGGCTTTAGCAAGCTGTCAAAGTGACATCTAACCTCCCTTTCTGTGAGTGACACTAAATCAAAAGCTAGAAATCAGGCATCAGTGTAGTTTGTTCTTTGACCTTGGGTTTTGATTTGAATCCTTGTCCTGCTGATGTCCTCCCAGGGTACTGGCATTTTTCCTCTGTGTTACTCAACTCATATCACCAGCTTTTAAGCTGGGCTTTAATGGAAACAAAACAGGGGAAAATCATCTCCTCTGCCAAACTGTTAACCAAAGCAGGTAAAGCAAGCTTTTACTCCACTGTCACATCCAGAAGGTATGCTTGGACTTCCAGCCTGCTTATGTTTTCCCATTATTGACATTTTAGTTCTTCAACACAATACCACACGGCCTGTGATTTCCTTTTCATGTCAGTGAAAGAATTTCACATCTGAAAAACACATAGAAATTACTTCCTGGAGACTTAAAATGCAAGCTTCAGCCTTCCTTTCTTTATCCCTTGTTAGGGACATCACAGAAGCTACAAAAGGATAAGCAAATTTTACACACACATGGTAAAAGCAGGCCTTGTTTCTCTTGTCACAAGAAGAGCACATCACAGAAGGAGGACATCAGCATCTTTGCTGTTCACTGCCTTGCTACCATCTGCCGTTCACCACATACAACATTTTTAGTGAATATTCTGTTCAGATTGAAGCTGTGCAGCTTTGGCTCTGTAGAGAAAAGCAGTCAAGAAACACACTTCCAGTCTCTCACACATTGATAAATGATACAGCCTTATCCAACACAACAATCCAGCGGAAACCACTTCAGACATCTTGCGTCCTGGTGCTTTCCTGTGGCACTTGGCCAAAGCATCAGTGCCACACTCCCTGAGCTCACACACAACAGAAGAGACCTAGGGAAGCAAAGGCACCATGTAGGATGCTTCCAAGATGCTTTTACCTATTCTCCTAACACTAAGGCATTTCACTGTCCCAGTAGAGACAAGCATCATCTATACTGGAAAGACACACATAGAACAGCGGAGTGTTTCCATCATGTCATCAATCACAGCATGCCTAGAGAGGAGGGCATTTTATTACCCCTAAAAACTCAAGTCATGCTACAGCTGTGAAAGGGGTAGTGACATTTGTGTTACCCTTTGGTTGGAAATAAAGGATACCATTACCTCTTACACAAGTTGTAATGAGAAGTATATTACAACACAAAAATTTGGAACTAATAGCACAAAAATAAATTAAGTTTGTGCCTTATGAAAACAATTCTCTCAGGTTCAGGTTAGGTTTCAAACTATTAAAACTACCATAGTGAAATGCAAAAACCTAGTTCCATCAGTAAAAACAAAGCAGTTAAAGATCAAGCAGGCTTCCCACTCTGGTACCTCTCTCACATCAACAGTTAAGTGGTACTGGCCTTTTCTGAAGCCAGTGCCCAAATAATCCCTGGTGGAATGTGGCAACATCTAGGCAGCAAGTCAGGAAAAGTCTTCTTGCAGATCACAGTTCATACTTCATATTACAAAATAAACATATAGCCTATGAACACTAGTGTGTATAAGAGTCTGGAGCATTTAAAGGCTGACTTACAAGCTTTGTCTGGCTCCACGATAGTTGATGCTTATAGCTGAAAAACTAGTGCAAGAAGTCTGCCTTACACAGAACAAGTTCTAAACATTCCGGCAGGAAAGGGAGCTTAAAACAATGTACAAGTAAACTGTGTGTAAACAAGTGGAATGACATGTTCATTTAGAAGTGGCATATTTCTGTTCCAGGATAAATAATTCAAAGCAACAGTCTAAGATCTGAGACAGAAATAAGAACAGACTACAAGCAGCGCTCACCATTTCAGCACATCCAGGCCTTCTCAGACAGCTTTTTTACTCAAGGACTACACAATAAAAGTTGACATAATTCTCAAAAAAGAGTTGTGCTATCCTACTTGACTCAGAAGGTCTTAAAACCAAATGGCTTTTTGATTAGATACTGCTTTCACAATGAGCTGCTTTACATTAGGTAATAATCTATTCTTACCAACAAAGTTGCTTCTATTTTGCATATTACTAACACATATTCCAGCAAGGCAAATGCTGCTGAAGATCAGGCAGTTGTGCATCTTGAACTATGCCATTAATCTGGGGTAACTACATAATAGGAAAGCACTTGTTCTATTCTCACGTTACAGTACTTTGTACACCAGCTCTCCTTTTCACACATGCGCTCAGAACCAAGGAATTCAGAGACCCATGCCTTCTTCTGGCTCCTCCCCATAATTCTTTCCAACCAACCACCTGCAAAAAAGGCTGGAGACCAGGTAACGGCTCACCTGATATAGCCCAACCAAGCTTTGCTTCTACTCAATCAGGAACTAAGAAGGGAATCCCAGTGGATGAGGTTCACAGTCTGGTGTACACAAGACATAGCAACTACAGGCATACATCCCAAACAACAGGCAGACAGGTGGGTAACATCTCAACCACCAAAAAATAACAACCATCAGAAGCTTAATGGCCAAAGGGTCACCTCAGGTGCTCAGTCATCCATCCTCAGGCCAACCTAACATCACTGAAAATACACAATTCCCACCCCCCTAAAGCTAAGCTGCAGAAGAAAACAGGAGTCACTATCTGGACTTCAGCATTCCATTTGCCTGGTCCCTTCACATGTCTAATAAATTAAACCTTCTCTAATCTTAAAACTTACAGCAACAATCAGTGTACAGAACTAGCACACGAGTCACTCACATGAATGAAGTAACATGTGAGAAGACAACTGGAGTCTGTGATTGACTTCTGTTTTCTCTGGTTGCATTGCTGCTTCTTAGACATAATCTTAAGCAGCTGCAATGCAAACAGAAAATAGAGGAGGACAGGAGGTGGAAATGATCATTTGCCACTTCTACAGAAAGCTTCAGAGCACCCCAGGTAGACACTGAAAGGTGCATAGATCACACCTGTGGGCACACATGGAACAGCAGGGATGGCACAGCAGCACTCTCCTCTGTCAGACCTCCATCCTCACAGTTCAGCAAGCCTCAGATGAGCCTGCCACTCATTTACCCACCACTTATTCTGATGAGCTGGCTCTGGTTTGTATTCCTGAAACTAAAAGTCCCCAAAGCCTTACCTCTACAACCACTGACACCAAACAGTGCACTCACACCACCTGCAAACACATAGCTGAACTGACCAGATATGTAACCTTCCCTTTCACCACCCGCATCCTACAAGCCAGACATTCATTTTTAGCTGCCCGACCAATGGAAAGGAAGCGACAGAACTCACCCAGACACCAGCCCTACACCTCTTCACATCTGGCATAACTGGCCAGGCAAGGAAGGCCACCACCAGCAGCCTTTGGGTGAGCACAGCAGAACTTCTTCACATATATACCTTAAGCAAAGCAAGATGCCTCCTTCCAGATACTGACTTCTGCTTTCCCAATTCTTCTTTGTCTCAGCACTAGGAGACACCCTCTTACTTCCCATGTGCACACACGTAACTATGCCACATATGCCCTTATGACTGACCTTCTATGTATGTATTTACCACCTTCATGTTCAAATGCAGGCTAAAAGACCTTCACACAATACTCACCTACCAAAACACCAGGAACACGTGCCATTTGAACCTTCAATCACCACAAACAAGTTCCAACATGTGGTTACCAACAAGTACACCAATGCAGTCAATTGCAGGAAAAGACAGATAGCAAAGTTGGGTTTTTTTCAGACACTGGATTGCATAAAACTACACTGTGGTCCACATGAAGGATTTAAATTAGTGTCATCTGGCTTACCAGCAGTGAGCTTTTGCATTTACTTGAGTACTTCTAATTAAATGCCTGCATTACTCCCTATGACAGGACTGTTCTACCAGTTCACTGGATGACACATTTGCTGCCTTCAGTCTTCTGCTCTTAATCCTGGCCAGCTCACCTTGTGCCCAGTAGCAGGCTGATTCATGTTATGTCAAATCCTGTGTTTAATGAACACTGTCATTTTGAGTCCCCTTTTTCACAGCAGTGGAAAAAGACCACTAAGGAACAATGAGATACACTAAAGGTATCACCTTTACTCTGGAACTGGTCTTTCAGTCCCTCATCTGAGTTCTTGGAATTCAGTTCTTTTCCCCTCGAAATAGGCTCTAATTACCATCACAAAAGAAGCTTCCCTGATGAATGAGTTGATGGAATCCCAGTTTCATTAGTACAGCCAGGAAACACAGTATTTGTGGGTTATGGGCTGGGGGTGGGGGGCTGCCAGCAAAGGCAGTGACATGCTTACCGGTCTGTCTGGAGAACGTGGATGAGATGTTCCATCGCCTGCGTGCCCACCTCCAACCGGTACTTCTGTTTGGAGAAAAACTGAGTAGTCAGTGATCTAGCTTAAAGTCCAAACGTGACTTTGAAAAAACTCATCACAACACTACTATAAACTCCCTTGGCTCTTCAGGACACTGGGCGCTTACCTTGGATAAAGATTTAAGAGCACGGACGGCATCCCTTCGGTCATCCAGTAACGTGGAAGAAGCTACACGGTCACACAGCTTCTGGATCTGGAAACGCATCGGGCGCAGGTGAACATAGACAAGGTCCCACTACCACAGCCCGGCTTGCCAGCGCCCGGGAGAGCTGCCGAATCCCACACGGATCCACGAGTCCCGCTCCCCGCGCAGGCCGCTGTCACGGCACGGCCCCATCCCAAATCGCCGCAGCAAGCTGCCGGGAGGAACCCCGCGGCCGCTGGCTCCCGGTGCGACCCCGATCCTCCCGCCCGGCCAGGCCCCGAAGGGCCGCGCGCTCCCCGCTCACCGTCTCGGCACCGGAGGGCTGTGGCCCGGAGCTGGGGCCGCCCATGACGCCCCACAAGAAGCTCATGGCGGCTCGACTCGGCTCAGCCCCCGGAGCCCGGCCCGCTCCCACCCTGCACCAGGCCCACCGCTCCCGCACAACCGCCGCCGCTGCCCCCGCGACGGAAGCAGCCACCGCGCCTGCGCCGAGACGTGGCGGCGACGTGGCCGGCCGGCAGGTGGGCGGGGCCGGGCGCTGCCACTGGGCACCGCCGGGCTCCTCCTTGCGCCACCGCGGGCGTCGGTGGGGTCCTGGGAGGGCTGCTTGCCAGCCGCCATGGGGCGGACACGTCTGCCCTGTAATTACTATCGTTATTAGGCCTTTGAGGTGGAACAGGAGGAAACTCAGCCTTCACTCCCCGAGTCACCCCAGCTAACAGCGCGCTCTGCCGTCACTGCTTGCTTTCTCAGTAGGGGGAAAAATGAGCAATAGTGGGACCACCAGGGCACCTGGCACAGAGTTCGGTATTTCTTTCAGGCCAAGCAACAGATCCGCGGGGCTGGGGGCATGAACCTGCCTCGAAACTACCCCTGTAGCCCATCTACCCCTGGCATCTCAGGGTCTTTCTGCCCAGAACGGATGCAAGACAAACCCTAAGGGTTGGAAATCAGAAACAGACCTAAAGCAGAGGACTAAGCAGCTAGGGTTTTTTCCAGAGGCTGAACTGCTGCAGCACTCACTGTTCCTGCTCAGGAACCACAGCCACGAACCACACTCCCAGCACTCCACCTGGCCCAGCCCTCCTCACGGAGGCCCACAGGATTTTCAGCTTGGCACAGTTTTCTTTTCTTACACACCCTTTTTTTCCTGTACATATGAAATTACAGCCAATTTTATAGCAACAATAGCAAATTAAGCCAGAAACTGTGACAGAAAGTTACCTGACTCAGGAATAAAACTAGTTTGTTCCATTCTAGGGAGAAAACTCCTCTTCCAATGTGATTTAAATTAGGAGCTTTGGGAATTTTATTTTCCCTATTAACTAAACAATGAAATCAATATTTTAAATTAAAATAGATAATTGAAAAGTAATAATTTTCTCTTTCCATGTTCAAAAGCTATTCATTTCCTCTCCCAACAGACATCAAACAGGCATCAAAAAAAACAACAGACATCAAAAAAGATCTCTAAAAAGATGAGCAAACACAGCAGTCACTGCAGAACAGGCTTTTGTCAGACCATTCATTTCTAACTGAATTTCTTGTCACATCAACAACACAACCCTGAGCACTTCATCCTTCAGCAGCTGCAGCAAACCTTTCAACCTAATTACATGAAGATGCAGAGCTATCCCATCTCCTCTCTGGAATACCTCAACCCCTGCAAACTCAGCTCTCTGCTGCCTTGTTTCCCCCCTGTGAGGGAAGCACCTTTGCTAAGCAGCTGCCTTCTCCCTGGCATGACCTCCCTTAACAGGTCAGAAGACCCAGAATTTGAACACCCCCCTGCACAAAGCACAGACTGCCACCAGGAGCCTGCTGGGATTCTCCCCCTCCTGTGACCATGGTTTTCCCCACATAGACACCACCTACCACACATCCCAGAAGGGTTCGTACCTCAATGCGCAGCCTTCATTGAGGTTTACTGGCAAAATAACGAGATGCAATCACAGCCAAGGCCCTCTCAGTGGGCGCCAGCAGGGGCAAGCCAGCCTCAGTTGCAGCGCACACACACCTAATGCTGACTTTGTGCCAGCTACCCCACAGCACAGAACCTGGAGTGGCCCAGTAAAAGAGACACGGGTTTTTCGTTGACGAAAAGATCTCCTCCTAACCCAACAAGTCTTGGGCATCATAAGGGTTAAGGAAGGCTTCCCCTTCCCAGCAGGGAGCGCTGAAGGCACTTGCCTTAGTGGGCAAGCACAGACAGGTAGCAGAACTCATCGATAATGCTCAAGTCGGGCATGAGGAGGAAAACCAAGTTCTTTTCCACAGAGTTCTTTACTCCAAAGTACATTGTATATCCATTCAGACCTGTACAGCCTCAGGGACAGAAAGTGATTTGCTTCTGAGAAAGACATTTGAGGCACCACAACTGCTAAAGACATCTGAGGTATGGATGTCAGCGTCTGTTCAACATGGAATTGGAAACATGATACACTCCAAAGTCCAGCTTCTGCCACTATAAAGAGGGATTGTTTGATTTTTGACCAACAACTATTGATTACTTCAGGCCTCAGCATAACTCCAAAGACTTCTCCGGTTCAGTGAGGAGCTCTGAAGCTCCGAGTTACACGAGGGAAACTCCACACTAAGACACCCCCGTTACACAAACACTGACCATCCTTGCTTTTTATGTGGCTGGAGAATACCCCGAAGCAAGACACCATCCCGGGTGACCAGCAGCCGCTCTGCGGCAGCGGAAAGAGCCAGAACCCTGTAACGCCCCGCACCGAATTCGCTGACAACCCCCCTCCAAGGCCCCTCGCGCCCTGCCCCGCTCTCGTCCGAGGACAGCCGGGCACACAGCAGTCCTTCCCGCAGCAGGAGGAGGAGAACAACAAAGACGTCGGGAGTTCCACGATCCCCAGGTGCAAGACAAGACAAAGGGTATCTCCACTCGCTGCTGCTAGCGTCACTGCCCTCCTCCGCGACACGCCGCGGGACAGCGGCAACGCAACGCTCCCGCAGACGTCACCACGCCAGGGCGGCGGGGATTGGAGGAGAGAGCCCTGAGGAGCCCCGCCCCGCCCCGCCCTCTCGCTTCGACGCAGGCGCGCGCGTGCACGCACGCACAGGCACGCGCGCGCGGTACCCCCGGCCGCCCCTCCCCCGCCCGGCCGTGACACCGCCGCACCCCGCTCGCCCCGTCCTGCCGCCGCCGCTGCGGGACGAGCTGAGGGACAGGGTCGCCGCGCCCGGTACCGAGCAGGGCCTGGGGGCAGACACAGGTGCACGGCTCCGCGCACCGAGGCTTTTCTCTTTCCCTTAGGTGAGCGATGTGGAATCGGGGCTAGGCCCCGCCAATTGCGGGAGGAAGTGGGGGTGGGAGAAGGACAGTTTAACGGTCGCGACGCTGAGGGGAGCGGCGAGCGCCGGGAGGCAGCGCCCCGGGCCCTGGCTTTTGCCCTTCGCTGGCTGCCCTGCCCGCCTCGGCTGCTGGCTCCCGGCCTGGCTTCCCGGCCGGAGGGGCGCGGGGAGCGTGGGGGTGACGGCTGCTTTTGTTCGCCGTCACCTTGGCGGCGCCGTGCCGCCTGTCCGCGGTCGCGGTTCCGCCTCGATCTCGGGGGGAGGCCGCGGAAGAAACGGCCCCTCGGAAGCCTCTTCAGGCGCGGCCCTCCGAGCCCTGCGTTACTTGGCCGCAAATGCGGCGTTCTGGTCCGCGCTCGCCTCCCCCAGCTCGCATCACGCCTGGCCTTCCGGGGGCCTCTAGAGGTGTCTGCGTTGGGCATGTGCAGGATGCCGCTTCCTCTGTCTCGCCGGCACTGCAGAAGCGGCCGTAGCTGCCCACCCTCTGCTCAGCTCGCCCTCCTTTTCCCTCCCGAACCGGTACTGCGGTGGCATCACTGGCTCGGAGATCTCCAGTTCTGCAGACCTCGCCTCTCTTTGCTTCCTCTCCCCTAGTCACAACCTGAGCTTCTCCCTTTTCATAGGTAATATGGCTGAAGTTGCTGCAAGCACCTTTTATTCTGCAGATTTTGATGTCTTGAGCTTTTCTTGTTTGTTTTCTGAGCTGAGCTCAGCATGTTCTGAGGCTTTTGCTCCCCTTAACCTCAGAGGGCTCAAGCAGAGGTCATTGTAGCTCCAGGGTGGGTGCACAGGAGCATACCCACTATAAAGCTGTTAAATCCTGTGGTTCATTGAGTGGCGCTGGATCTTGAACTTTGTGCCAAGCATCACCATTGGAAGAACCAATGCAGAAGAGTGACATTGTAGGAGACCACTGTTTGATTCCAACCAGAATGAGTTAGTCATGTAACTTTTGTTGTGGCCTTCCATGTTGGTTGGCAGTTTCTGGGCCCTACATGTGTGTTCTAGACCCTTCAAGCTGAGTGTGCAAGTGTTCTTTGCTAAAGAAAGATGTGTAAAGATACCAAAGGTAATTTTGAAGTGTTGAGAAATAAAGTGAGTTATTTTGTTCCTTGCTCTGTTCTTGAGCAGGTAGATTACTTATACGCGACCTGGATGTTTAATGTCAGCAAGTTATTCTTTGGTCTCCAATGGGATGGAGGAGTAAAAGGGAAAAGATATCTTCTCTTGCTTGGCATATATTTGTTATATAAAGCACTCTGCTGTTTCAGATTTTTCTGTGTTTGTTTGTGGGTTTTCCCTTCTCTCCCCTCATTTCGCGGACACTTGTAATTACAGAGTAGTAGCAGAATGAAGATCGGCAATCAATTTACTCTGTTGGCCTGTGCAGCACAAGCTGTGTCCTGCTCAGTGTTGTGTGGTTTCCCCTCATGTGGAGCTGCTGTGAATACCTGAGCTCCTTCCTGAAGGTAGTGCAGCAGTCTTGTCAAAGCCCTGCCAATGGATATGGAGCTTGTCTATTTGTATTTGGAGCAGAGAAGGTCATTTAGCTTCTGCAGATAACTTACCATAAAGGAGGCTTTCTGTGTTCATTGTGATTCTAAGTACCTGCCCTAGGAAAGTCTTTTCATTTTTAACCGTTCCTTCTGGTTGTGGACTCTGATAGCTAGGGTGTACTAGAACAATATTGACCTACCATCTGAAAAACTGTTGTAATAGCAGATGTGGGCTTTGCTTGTGGAATGATAATCTGTATCATATGATTTTTTTTCAGTGATGAAGAAAATATTTTCTGAGATAGCTAGCTCAAACTGAAGAGACAACAGAATGAGCAAACCATCCAGTTTACTTGTCTCATGGTTTTCCTGTTGAATAAAAATGTCCTTTCTGGAACTGAGGTATCAAATTATACATTCATTCTTACACTTAAAGAGTGTTTTACATCATAGAAGAGATGCTGAGGAAACACAGTATCTTAACAGAGTATTGAATTTGAGCATTCCTTCTTATTGTAGCAGTTGTGACACTGGATGTCATCTCTTTTGAGAGTATTTGACAAATGAAAAACTGCATTGCAATTCAGGGAACATGTGAAAAGATTAATATGTCAGGCTAGTAGGTATATCTCATGAGCTACCAGGAGAAAGGCACTGAGGCTGGCATTTAATGAAAGAGAGAGATACAGTGCCTATCCCAGCATGTGTGGTGCTATTGCTGCTGTTACTGCTGTTCCCGTGGTGTTAGCTCTTTAGACGGCACAGCTTAACTGCCCGAAAGATGGTCCCCTGTAGTAGTCATGCCCCTAAAATAATACGGAGGGCTTTTGAGCTCCTATCAAAAACAAACAAACAACACATCCTGAAAGACAGCTTGATTTGAAATAACTGCATGCTGCTCTGCCTTGGGGTGCAGTCAGTTCAGATTGTAGTGGATTAGGGAAAGATTTTAAAGTAGAGGGATTATAGTAGGTTATACAGATTCACTGGCTCTTACTGCAGATGGAGGAAGATGTGAGTACTCAATCTTGCAGAGCATGAGAGAAAGTGGTTTCAGTACTGAGCCGGGTTGTTTGGAACTTTCGATTGTTGTTTCAGTATTTTCATTTCAGTCAATGCTTATTTTACCATGGAGTACCCACAGCCTTTACAGGGCTGGATTGTCAGTTGTCATTTGGACTTCTAGCTTTACTCAAAGTGTGGCTGCTCACACCATGTATTGCAGTGGTGGGGTCTCAGAGCCATGCTATGGACCCTGGTAGCAGGCATGATCTTTAGGGCATTTCTTGCTTGTCTGCAGTAGGAGTTGCAGTTTAAAAGTGATAATTCTGATCTAGGAGAAACCCATCTGAGACTGTGAGATCTCCTGTCCCCTTCCCTTCTGTTTTCCCTCTGCTCCTGTGTTGTGGGAAGTAGCACAGTATTCCCTGTGGCTTTGCTTTGTGTGCTCACTGCGTGGGAAGCGTGTTTCTGATTTGCAAGAGCATTTTGCCTAATTTTCTGTTCTGTTTGAATAGTATATTCAAATCTAGTCAGTGACTGGGATACAAGTTGCAGACCTTTGGATTTAAGAACTAGCCACACTGTTGCACATTTGTGTAAAACTATAGCTTGATATCTGTGTGCCTTCAGTCATGAACAGACTGTTCTATGGAAGAGCTGTTTAAAACAAAACCAGTTGCTTACAGTTTTTTTAGTAGACAAACGGTGAGGTCTGCATCTCCCTCCCAAAGCTTAAAAATTTGTCTTGTTGGAGGTTTCTTCATGTTCAGATGACACCTTTCTGAGCTTGAGCTCCTGACAGAATTCGGTTCACGGTTTGGTTATTTATGAAGTAGAATTGGTGAAGCATCCAGGCAGTATCACTGTTGCTGGTCTGTCTTGAAGCAGGATGGAGATGGCTTTGAACTGCCTCTTTTGGCATCAAAGACTTGGTGCCAGTTTGTTCTCTGGATACTAAATTTGAGCATGCATGCTGCCATTCTGTGACCTTGCCACGGATGACTAGTCACACTTGTATTTTCTGCAGGATAAGGGAAATAATAACAAGGGAAATAATAACAAGAAATCTTGCATATATTTTATGTAAAAAAAAAGCTTCTCTAATGCAAGAGCTACTGCTTGAACACGATGCATACCAGTGAACATTGCAACTACTCAGTGTGTAGCGATCTTCAGTACTTTTTCAGAAGCAGTTGCTGTGGCCCCCCCTGTGTTATCTTATAGGTGGCAGTTTTACCTTGGTTTGTTGTGAAGTTCTTGTTGTTTGGTTGGACTTTTTTTAATTTAGTTGAAAAAGTGACAAACACAGTTTAATAAATAGTAAGTAAAATACCCTTCCATCTTTTATTCATTTGCTTATTTTTGCATGCAAATAACAAGTTCATTTCTCTCCTAACTCTCCTATTGTTTTTGTTTTCTGGAAAGATGTGACCATGGAAATAAATCAAGATTTGAACTTGGTTGTTTGAGATAACAGTTACAAACTTACTCAATCCCATCTGTGTGCTTTGGGTTACGAATTTGAGTCATGCCAATTGAAGTTATAAGAACCATAGCACTGGTGCGTGTGCATGTTCCCTTAGCGGTAGAGTCTGGTCCTTGAGATGGGTGCCTTTAGGTTCCCTACTTCTTAATCTGGTCCAGAGGAGAAAGAGATTCCATGTTTTGTTTAGTCTTCCAGCTTGCAAGTCTATTACAAAACAGGTGGCATGGCGGCTGGTTCTTCTTGGTTCAAGAATGTGCTGCAGACCCCATACGCCTTCGTGGTAGCACAAGAATTAGATTTACTGAGTAGGGTGGGAATTGCATCTTGTCAAGTAATTGTTAGGTCAGTTGGATGTAGGCAGGGTTACCAGTGGATGAGCAGTCGCATGGATGCTCATGTTCCCCTGTCTGTGTAGCTTACGGCCTTATCAGTGTGCATGAAGGAGTGAGGTTCTTGAACAGTGCAGTTGCACCATAGAGAAACTAGCATATTAATTTGTTGGATTGCTGATGCTTGCCACCTCAGTTTTGGTTTTTCTGGCTTGTATGTACGTATGTCTCAAGTAGTCAGTCTAATGAAGACACTTTCCCAAGGAATGCTCAGGCTGATCTGAGAATGTGGCTCATTTAATTCAAATGAGAAGAGCGCTCAGATTCTTTTTAGCTGTTATTCCTGGACTCTTCAGCATGTACCAATGAAAATTGGGAAAATGGCTTGTATGGAGTAAAATAGCGTAAATTTCACTGGTTCCTTTATCTCCAAACACCCCTTGGGCTTGCTAAGATTTGGGTCCTTGAGTTTAAGGATGTGCTATACTAACTGGGATACGTGGAGGTTTTAATCTTCCTGAAACCTGGTTTCATGGCACTCATCTTGATAGCAAGGAGTACCCATATTTTTATTTTACTGCCTTTTAATGACTTGGAGACCTGAGCAGTTCATTAAGCTCCTGCTACCCCTACTGAGATCTCAGAAGAGATAATGAAAGGAAATAATACTGAGACAGGTGAAGAATTGTACTGAGCCATCATCCTGTAAAACACTGATTCTGTGATGTAAATCAGTAGAGCTGTCACTTGAAATATGGGCAGAGGTAGATTGTGCTTATCTCTTAGAGCAGCCAACTGCTTGAAACAGCCAACTGCGGTTTCAAATGCTTAGGGAAGAATTGGCTGTGTGTGCTTGCCTTTCTCTGATTTTCTGAAAGGTTTCCAAAAGGTTTCATCGGCCTTTTCTGAAACAGGACAGCTTCCAATGAGGAAAAGATTTAGAGTGATACAGATCCAATGTAGTGTAATGACTTGTCACGGATTATTGTTTTGTACCCAGAGGCATTTTCAGTGTTTCTTATGGCATGCCAGCAATTTGTTACCATATGTACTTTGCTTATTGCTATAGTCACAAGAATGCGTACTAGCTATGATCTGCTTTTCAATCGGTTCTTGAAAAACCAAATGTGATGAAGTTCCATCCTTGTGTTCTTACAAGTGATTGTTGTGAAGATCATATCACCAATTTTGTATTGTGCTTGTGGGGCAGGAGAGGAAAAAAAAATACCTCACTGGGAGAAACAGGTCATTCTTTTGTTAAGTTTTCTGACTAAAATTCTCACATGCATGCCATTGCTGTAGTGTGAGTCATGTTGGGAAGACCCCTGAACTGGTCATCTCTGAGGAATCAAAGTTTTCCTTCCCAGTTTTCAGGAAATGTGAATCCAGCCCACATAATTACTTCAGAATATTGACGCCACCATCTTTGTTACAGATGTCACAGTAACCTTTTGAAGCAGATGTGCTTGAGATAAGAGTGTTACTGGCTGACCCAAGAAAGTGTATTCCTGCTTGTTTTGCAGTGCTGTTGAACTTGGATTTTTAATTGTGCATCACTTTATTGCCAAAGGCCTAAATTAATAATGCTAGAGGTTTTAAACAGGCTTTTTGTTTGTTTATTTGGGTATTTTAAGAACCTGTTCTGTAAGGGACTTTGTATCCACTGTTCCTTCTTTGTCACAGTAATGCATAAATTGACCAAGAATCTTTTTATTTACACAAAAGAGGTTGGGGAACGTGTTCTGAATTTGTGGAGTAGTTCTGGGTGAATTAAGGTCCTGTTCAGACTGTTTCAATTCTAACATCATTATGCTCATCCTTTTACAGGGAAGTTGTGATACATAGGGCTGTCTCCAAACTAACGTGAATATTTTTAATTGCAGCATTTGACACTGTGTACCAAAGAAATGGTGATGGAGAAGCCAAGTCCCCTGCTCGTAGGGCGGGAGTTCGTGAGACAGTACTACACTCTGCTAAATAAAGCTCCTGACTTCTTGCACAGGTGATACTTTCACTTACAAAGTGACTAATGTTTTTGAACAAAAATGTACTTTGTACATATGCTGTTGGTTATAAATCAGATAAACATTAAATTCCAAGTACGGGAAGAAGTGGACCAGGCTAACTTTTGGAAAACCATTCAGTTTTACTGAAAACTCCTTAAGCTCTACAACCAAGTCTGATCACATGGCATGGTATCAAGGTATTTCCTGTGTGGAAAGGTGAGCTGCTTCTCAGATGATAAAATGGTAATGTGGACGTATTCCAGAAATACTTCTAAAAAGATGGAAAAGAAAAGGAAAAGGAAATTGCAGAGAAAGCACGGGCATAAGATAAGTCTGCTCGTTATTTCAGGATGCCATATTGTGCATTGCCTCTGAGAAGTTTTTATCCAGATTGTGATTGCAGATTTAAGTATAAATGTCATGGCCTAGACACAAGGTAGTAGAGTAATACAGTAGGCTTTTTTTACCTGTGTCCACTATTTAACTGGTACTCTGAATGTACTTCTTAGTTCCTTTTTTGTCCCCTCTTTTTTTTCTTCTTCTTTTTCTGGTTTTGATTGGCTGCACACAGCTTGTCACTTAAGATTTTGCATTTCTGCATTTGGTCTTAGACCAGCATGAATGTAATGAATAAGGACAAAACTCACTGCTTGATTTGTCTTGTCTCAGAACTCGAGCTAAGGTTGGTGAAAAATTGGACTGTTTGAGCACAAGCATACTTGAGAATTCAGTCTTTGGACTAATGCCTCTTTTCATCTATAGCTCTGAGGTAGAGAAAACAAATGGTATCATTTTGACTTAAATCACTGGACTGCTGTGGAACCATGTTCTTTTCTGTATTTAAATCTGTTTTTAAGGTGTCTCAGAGTGTATTCCATGCTTTCCTAATCTATGTTTAGTAATCTAACAGAAGGTAAGAACAAGATCTTGAGCAATTGCAGATTTTTTCCCTGCCCTCAAAACTTCCATGAATGAATCAGATGAGATTAGCATGGACAGAACATGGACAAGTATGTCCATGTAGCACGTCGATACCGGATACACAAACTGGCAACTTACTCTGACCCAAGAACTGCATTCCTTAGGGACATCACGTGCTCTAGGTATTTTGCCTTGGAGTTAGCTTCCAAGGCAGTGCTGGGGCAGGTCTGTCACTAAGTCACCATCTTGTTGACATGTGTAACTGTCCACTGCCTGTAAAGCTCAAGCAGCTGAAATTCTTTTAAGAGACTTAGAAAGGGTTTGACTGTACCAGATTTTCAAGGCAAGAATTATGGAGTAAGTGATGTGCCAGAAATCCTGATACCAGAACATCAGGGTCATTTCTAAATGATATAAAAGCCCAAGTTAGTAGGATTAAGTTTCTTGTTGAGTGTGCTATCATTTTGTTCTGAGACCCAGAAATTGTGTGCATAAAGCAAAGAGGCAAAGAAGAGTTGATAGATGATTAGACCATGCTTCACAGCTTAATACTAAAGGTGGGGGAAAGTTACATCAGTTCCACAGTGAGATTGTCTTTTCCTTCTATAAGGGTTATTTTCAGTCGCAGTTACACTGTATATTACAGTAAATCACCCATTCCTCAAGCTCAGTGTTGAAAATAGTCTTTGATTGTGCTCATAAGAGCATTTACCTCATAAGAGCATTACCTACTCAAATGGGTGTTACAGTGATAGTAACTGTAAGCTTGGCAGGATTTGGGGGTGGGGGGTGATGGTTGATTTGATTTAAGAAGCAAAACACTGTCGGTATGTGTGTTTCTTCCCTAACTGCTTCAGTCAAAGAAGACGGGCTAGCTGACACATGCAGTAGGAACACTATGGAGCTGGTGTTCCTGGCACATTTGAGATGCGGACTGGTGTTTTCAGACAGGGGTGATAGGAGGTTGGCAGAAGTGTACATGTGAGGAAAATTGGTGTCTGGGATGACATTCGGCCTGTTGAAGACAACTTTGGTGCTTTATAGGAGGTACTGGGTATTACTCCCACCCTTTTAAATCTCAAGCTTTACTTCAACAACTCTGAAATGCAGCACTCCAAACTATGCTCTGTGTGTGGTACATTGAGTGGGAATGGGGAGTTGTCCACAGAAGTTACCTTCTTGCAGGAATTCTCTTTTCATTAAGGACTCCAAAAATGTTACAGACTTTTACAGATTTCTCTTAAATACGTCTGCACAAAAGCATCCTAGAAGTTCTGATCCAGTTTGATTGAATCAGAGCTGGTTCTTGAACTGCTTGTGTGAAATGTCTTCTAGCCAGTTTCAGCCTCTGTCAATGCTGTTCCTCTTTGGGGCTGCAGCGATGCTATTTTTTAAAAGTCAGGCTCGAATACAGAGGACATTTGCCTTTTGGTTCCTTGGCCCCACCTTGTTTGAGTTATGTACTCTGAGAGGACATCTAGTCTTCCCTCTTTCTCTTGATGTTAGCCTCTACAGCAGCTTGCTTGCTGCCACAGAAAGATTTGTAAAAACATGGAATTTTGACTCTCCCAGCCGAAACCAGGGCATGTGGCTTCCTGGTGCTTGATGGCACTCCTCCTTGAAGGTTTGGACAGAAAGTGTTAAAGTTACAGTTTTTTTTACTAAAAGCTTCAGAAAGAGCACTGGCTAGCCATTATTTTTTATTTATTTATTTATTTATTTCATTTGTGTTATTATTATAATGCCCTATCCACTATTGGTCATTATCTAAAGATTATCCAGGGGTTATGGGTAAGCAGAGATCAGTTTGCTCTCAAATGGGTGTTACGCAGTGTAGTTTGCATCCCTTTTGCACTTCAGGTGAATTTAGATGGCTTTACTGGCTCCTTAACTGAAAATCTATAATTACATATAACTAAAGACTTCACATTTTACTCCTTTCCTGATCTGCAGTTCCCACTCATGAGGTTCTCTGTCTACCGAAGAGTTTGAGCAGTTTTTAAAAGCAAGTTAAAACTCTTGGTCCCCCTGTGAAAGCAATTAATAAGCTATGCTGACTGTGAGGAAGCTTCCTTTGGTAATTAGAGACTGAAAAGAGGCTTTCCTGTCTGCTTATGGACTCTTTCAGCTGACTTCTGCTTTTCCTCGCTGTTAGGAAGTGCTGAACCCTGCTCAAAAACATGGTTATGCAGTTGGTGTAACAATCTAATATGTCTTGGGCTTTTTTCTGGACATAGCCACAGGAGTTAAAATCTGCAGTTGGTATTTTCAGGAAAGTAGAACTGGAAAGAATTTCTAGGTTTAGTAGGATAAACAAAGAAATGGGAAAAGAGGAAGTGCTAGTGTTTAAGCTTGTATCTTAGTACTGACCAAGTGAAAGGTTGAGTTTAATTTAGGATCTTAATGTGTATCTTGGGCAAACTGGAATACAGAATATTAAGCTTGTTCCTGTTTCCTTGGAGCCTGGGAAGTGGAAAATGTACCTTGGATTCCTGTTTGTGCTAAAACTCCTGATGCATTGAGCTCTATAACTTTTGTCTAAAATATTTTTTTGATCTTGGTTCTTTTTCACTGCTATAACCCTTGCATCTCTTCATTTGCAGGTTTTATGGCAGGAATTCTTCTTATGTCCATGGAGGACTGGATGCCAGTGGGAAACCACAAGAAGCAGTGTACGGTCAAGCTGTGCGTATCACAATCAGTCCTGTAGTCCTCATCCATGTTCAGAACTTGTATAAATCAGTCTTATTCTTTACCAATTATGTTGACTTTCTTATCTGGTAAATGCCATATTGTGACACTGTCCCCTGTGCAGAGGCAGATAGGAATTTGTTGGCTTGGATATTTTCTTTTTCTGTTTGATTGTTGCTGCTTTTCCTGTGGGTTGTGTTTGATTCATCAGCTTTGCATGTGGACTGCAGAAAGTATCTTTAGGATAGGAAGCAAAATCAAGAGGACCTGTTAGACTTGTCCTATTGATGCATCTTATTTCAGCTAGACTTGGGAAGGGGACTTTGAGAGTTAAATGGAATTCTATATGTTACCAAATTCTTCCTTAAGTGGAGTTTTCTTACAGTAGAAGGTAACTTTTGAAGAAATTAAGTAAGGAAGGAAACACAAGTTTTCACTTTGGTTGTAGCTCTTTATCAGAATAATGCTGTTGCCTAAACGCACCTGCTCACATGGTAGCCACATCTTTGAGCAATGTGGCTCTTCCTCAGGGCACGTTTGGTTTCTTCTCCTTTCATCAGCAGAGCCTGATTTGGAACCACAAAAATCTTGGTGGTGAGAATGTTACCCCCTCCTGTGACATTTGGGTGCTTTGTGGATGTGTAGAGAGTTGGTGTTTTTTTGTTTCAGGGTAGTGTGGGAGCTTTTTTAACCACAGTGTAAATGCTGTCCTCTCACAGGCCCTACAAAAACAGCCTTAAATAGGTCACATGTTCTAACATGGCTGGAAAAATGGGATAGCAAGTTGTACACTATTGTGAAGTGCTTGAACCATAGAATGATTTGCATTGGAAAGGACCTTAAGATTATTTAGCTCCAACCTCCTGCCATGGGAAGGGACACTTCATACTAGACCATGTCACCCAAAGTGCAACCTAGCCTTGAACACTGCCAGGGATGGAGCATTCACCACTTCTTTGGGCAACCTGTGCCAGTGCCTCAACTTCAGACTAAAAGTTAGATGAGCTCAGGTAGACTGTTCTCAGGAACCAAGACAGTTCCTGATTCCTATACTTCCCAGTGGGGTGCTTTTATGTTAGTTTAGACTTGGGTATTGAAAAGGTCTAAAGCTCTTTACAAAACCAAGTGTGGCTAAACTGTAGCTCTTTATTTCTAGGAGATCCACAAGAAGGTGATGTCATTACAGTTCAGTGAATGCCACACCAAGATCCGTCATGTGGATGCTCATGCCACTCTGAGTGATGGAGTTGTTGTGCAAGTCATGGGAGAGCTCTCGAACAATGGGCAGCCCATGAGGAAGTTCATGCAGACTTTTGTGCTTGCTCCAGAAGTAAGTATTTGTAAGATTGTGTTTTCTTTCAAACAGGGATGATGGAAACCTGACCGGTAACTACAGTTCGTCATAATGGGGCAAAAAATATGTCTCTTAGAGCTTGGCCTGGAGGCGATCGTTAAATGTGTCCCAGTGCAGAGAAACAAGTTTGTTGGATCCATCTTGAGCTTTTTTATTTTCTTAGACTTGAAGTATTGGAGCGGTAATACAAAGCAAATTGGAGCTTGCATCTGGGAGCTGCTTTGGCACAGATCAATAAAATGTACTGTTCATCTCTGCAGATCAAGTCTCTAGTGTAGTTCTGTACTTTGTTCAAGTCTGTTGGCAGATGTGAGTGTGGGTTGATGCTGCTGGGATTGAGATCATACTGAGAGCAGAGTAAGGGTAAAGGGTGTTTTGTGTTCTTTCTACTCTTTTCCGCATTGCCTCACAAACTATGGTGTTGTTGGTGATTAATATTTCAGTCTTGTTCAGTTTCTTTGTTGTTACCCTGTCCAGTGCTAGAAGTGTACAGTCACCCCCTGAAGATTCATTCTGTCTTTGTAATAGGAAAAATTCAAATTTCTTCCTGAAACTGAGGGACTTTAGGTTTATTTAGAATCTATGATTACTGTGACATAGCATAATTGGGAGGTTCTTGCTGCTTGAAACTTCCTCTTTCATTTGGGCAGAAGTTACTGTTCAATTGTAGAAAAGTGGTACTCTTTGGAAAATAGCTTTAGTGAAATAATCCTAGGTCAGATTGTTGGTGTGTACCACACGAAGCTTCTCTCTCAGACACATCTTTGTTGTTGATGGCCAATATACTGTATATGCAAAAAAAAACCAAAAACAAAAACAATGAAGCATGCTGCTCTTTTACAGGGCTCTGTTCCAAACAAGTTCTATGTCCATAATGATATCTTCAGATATGAAGATGAAGTATTTGGAGATTCAGAAGGAGAACTTGATGAAGGTGAGAACTGTACGTGTAGCTCGTTCTTGTTCTTCTAGCAGCTCTTTCAGAAGTGTCTAGAGGTGGAAAGATGTGAGCTGTGTGTCTTTCTGATGTATGGGAATAATTTGGGAGGTGGGGCATAGGTTGTGGTGCTGAAACTACTTGCTGGTCCAAACGTTCTGTGTATGGAAGGTTGTGCAGTAGTACCTTATTCCTTGAAGGGCTGAACTGGCTCAGGGTGGGTGGTGCTTGACAAAAAATGGAAATAAGGAGCAATATTACTTCTGTTACCACTGGCTTTGTCAGGTAGATTTGATTTCTTGGATCAGTTTAATTTTTAGATGAAGTAATTTGAAGAAGTCAGATTGGCTTTCCAACTATGACATGTAGTTCACTTTCATATCATCATCACATTCAGTAATTCATTTCTTTTGGGGGCTGAACTTAACCTGGGTGTCTTTTCCCCTCTGTTGACTGGGACAAAGCAAATCTAAGTATGTATATACATGTGTTCACTGGATAATTTCTAGGTTTTATTATGAGACAAAGCAAATTCGAGTGTGTATACACATGTGTTCACTGGATAATTTCTGGGCTTTTTTCATCATGATTCTGTGGGACAGAGCATCTAGGTACCTGTATTTGAAGTTAATCCTTTCAGTCTGATGTACTGAGACTTTTATGAGCTAATAGTGCGATCTTTCCTGTTTACTGCTACCATATGAAAAGTATCTGACCCATGAGCATTCCTCCCAGACCTTCCTATCAGCAGCATGTCTCTAGTTTCTCTTTTTTTTGGAAAACAGTAAGAAACAAAGCTTATTGAACAAGTGGAAGTGTCTTTTAGCTTTCCTTGCAGCTAATTTTGCCTTATTTTTGTTGGTGAAGCTTTATTTTGAACCCTACTACTTTAATATGCTTTTATTTTTAGTGCAGTTTGTGTGCACTTGCAGACATTTTTAAAGAAGTGTTTCTTTTTGTGTCAGAGTCTGAGGAAGAGGTGGAAGAGGAGCAGGAGGAAAGACAACCGACACCTGAACCTGTGCAAGAGAGCACGAGCAGTACTTACTATGAAAACCATGCTGTAACGTAAGAAGTCAATTTTATTGTATGAAGTTGCTTTTTTAAATGAAAACAGAATTGCTTTGGTTTTGGATTCCGGATGTGATTTTAATAGGTAGTTTAGGAAACTACTACCCTTGATACTGGTCTGTGTTATATTATTTTGAAACATTGCTTTTTGAATGGAGAGAGGAAGTGAGGGATGCTCTTATGCTTGTTATTTTCACTTTAGTTTCGAACGTGAGGTGAAAAGGTAGCAACCCTTAATGAAGTCTTTGTTATTGTGCCACATAAATTTATATCAGTTAGGTTATACAGTGTAATTTATGTGAACAGATGGGTTAATAAAAGAGTGGTTAATTATACCTTCTCAAATTTGGGTACCACTTGGAACTGAGAGGAAGGTCTACTTTTTGAGAAATAAAAATATATTTACTACATAACTAGATGATGTCTATTAAGTGCATCACTGACAACCCTAAATGCTGTTCACACAATGCTTCTGATGAGAAATCTTATGCATGAGGGGTGTCTGCAGGAATTCTGTCAGTGACTCATTCAAGATAATGCAGGAAGTTTTAGATACCTAAAAGCATAAAGCCATAAGTCTTGTTTTTGGGTTACTGTGGCAATCAGAAGGAAGTCGTAAACGCAACATTCTTTAGATAGTCACCTGTGGTAGGAGCTACATAGGCAGAAATGTCTGAAATTTTGTAAGCTTTTGGGGTGCCTGAAGAGAGGACTGAAGAACTTCAGTTCCCTTATATGTCACTCAGAGCAGAGAAGAAATTGTGTGTGAGTTTCAGTAAACAAGACTCACAGCTCCTTTGGCAAGGAACTTGTGTGGCAGTTTTGTAAATAACCTGTGTGTTTCATTCAAAAATTGACTTCATTTATGCATGTAGCTTAATTTGCCATTGCTCTCTTGCTGTGCTCCTATTCCTTTAGGAGCATTCCTTTGTTCCTATTCCTTTCCTGTTGCTTATGGGTTTTACATGTCTGTGTGATTTTCAGATTCTCTACAGAGAATTGTAAACCATGTCTTTGCTTCATCAGGAGTAAAAACTGGCTTTATACGCAACTGCATGAGTACAGCTTAACTTCTAATAGTATCGTACATGTAGGTACATATGATAGCAACTGAAAATTGAGTGACCAGCCATTACCATAGCATAGCTTCTAAGAGGTCATAAAATACAAAGCAAGTGATAAGCTGCATAACATGCACTTGATTATTGTAGCAATGGGATAGAGGAAGCGCTAGAAGAATCCTCTCATGAACCTGAGCCAGAATTGGAATCTGAAACAAAAACTGAGGAGCTGAAAGCTGAAGTAGAAGAAAAGACCCTTGAGGAGCTAGAAGAGAAGTCTCCATCTCCACCTCCCGTAGAACCTGTTTCACTCCCACAAGAGCCACCAAAGGTTAGTTCAAAGTTGTATCTGTGCTTCTAGGTGCAGATGGTAAACCAAAAGATTTGGATTTGACCTTAGCCTTTTTGAGGGGCCAAACCACTGCCTTGTTCAGTGTTAATGCTGTATGAACAGCTAGACTTGAACCTTGAACTTGTAAAGATGCCAGGTTTCACTAAAGGAAATAATGTTTTTGAATTCTGCTCAAGTCACCTATTGTAAATTTAATGCTCTGCTTGTAAAGTGTATGTGTTGTCACTTATGCACATGTAAACCTTTTTAAACGTGGAGTTAATATATGCTAGGAAAACACCTCAAGCTACCATCAAGAAAAGTCGCTTACAATGGGAACCACTGCTCTTCCTTGAAAAAAAAAAGTAATGTATTGACACTTGGCCAAACTGCTGGCAGTATGGTCTACAATCAGTATGGGGGCATCGACTGTCTCCTTCAGATATGATGCCTGATCTTAAAAACCACTGTGTGCGTCACCTGATATGGTGACACCTACGGTTGTTTGAAAGAGATGGGAGGAACCAGTGAAAGCTGGACAGAGGTCCCTTTGTAGCTCCCATGTTTATTTTTTTCCCAGTCCTTTTTCTCTTTTCTGTTACTTTTAAGTTCTGGTATCCACTTTCTTTCTCTGTGCAGAAGACACTGAACACTGCAGGGTTTTCAGTCCTAGGTTTAGTTATATCTTGGAAAGCAATAATCTGGGGATGCTGAGGGAACTGGGCTCGCTCACATATCAATAGTGGGCATGGTATACACTTGCTCCATGCCACTGGAGTCCACAGACAAATAGAACTGCAAATCCTTCTCTGTTCTTTGTTGTAATGCTTGCACAAAAATTATTTAACAGTCAGATATGAACCGAAAGTGTGATTTCAGCAGACGAGTTTCCCTGTAGGAATGTCAGTGGTTTACCATGATTAGTAGCCTAGGTTTGTTGCATTTCCTGCAGGCTTTCTCTTGGGCTTCAGTGACCAGTAAAAACCTGCCTCCTAGTGGTACTGTTTCTTCCTCTGGAATTCCACCCCATGTTAAAGCACCAGTCTCACAGGTAACCCATCTGTGAACACCTTGGATTGTCTCATTACTTCTGCAGACTGCTTCAGTTGTGTAAATTAACAGATCAATTTGTTTGGCTTAAATTGCACAAATTAATTGTGTCTTTAATGTTAATGCACTCACCTTCTTGTCGCAAGCAAAGGCACATACACATAAAAGGTGTAACTTTGGATGATGGTGACCTTAAAATCTGTTCATATGGAGCCAGGATATCACTACTGACATTTTTGTGACCTATCTTAATGGGATATGGTTTGGTTTACAAGGGGAAAACAAAACTAAACAAAAAACTCGACACAAAATGGCTGTTTTCTAATATGTGCTTGAAAGGGTTATTTCATTGGCTGAGGTGCCCCTGCATTAAAAGGGATAGCTCCGTTTCTGATAAGGTACAAGATTGCTTTGTAAGGCTGACGTCTATGGAAATATGCTGGATTTCATTATCCATCCATAATTAACTTGTCACAGAACCCTGTACCAACTTATGACTGTGTGAGGAATGGAAGGATTCACATTTCCTTGCCAGGACAATGCCATCTTTCCATTCCTAGGTTGACTAGGTGAGAAGGGGAAAGAGAAAGTTTGACTGGGTTATAGCTCATGTCCTGCATATGCCAAGCCCATGTGAGACAGTCTGAGACTCTCAATTCAGCTTTCTCCCTCTATATAAACCCCCTGAAAATGTGTGCTTTAACCTCTCCTGTTGATGCTGTGTACCAAAGTACTCTATGTTGTAGTAGCTTGTGTCCAACCTTTTTAAAGGACTGCAGTTTTCAGTAGAGCAGCTGCATTATTGCAGCTGTTGATATTCTACTGGTTTCTTCTCAACTTATTTACTGACAGAGAGGAACCTGTCTAGGATTGCCCTTCTGCCAAATGCATGTTGAAAAAGAAAACAACACAGAAAAACAACACCTTGTATGGTGTTGCTTCTGGTCTGAGGGGCTGTGATGGGAATGAGATAATGGCTGTGTAATGAGTTGGGAAGCCTGTCTGTCTTCAGCAGCTTCACCAAGGCTTTGTGCATTTTAGGTAGTATCTGAGCCATTAAAAAAATGTGTTTTTTCTAGAACAGAATAGATTTTCCTCATGCAAACCTCAGATTAGTTTTGACTTATTTGCTCTAGGGATGGTGGATTTTTGTAATATGATTGCAAAAGTCATTTCATATTGTCTGTATGAGAGCAGAATATAGCTTTTAAATTTTGCTTTAACCTATTTTGCATTGCCTCTGCAGATAGTGATGCTTTCTGCCTTTTAGATTACTTGTGTTGTGACTTCATGAATTAAGTAACTGTGTGGGGAAGTTTCTGACCAATACAGAAATGGCACAAATTTCAACTCACAGTTCTTCTGGAGACAGAATCAGTTCTTGGTTCCTTTTCTTGCATGCTTTTCAGATATAGTACATTGAGAGCAGGTAGAAAAGGCACCTGAACAGTTTCTGCCAGGAGTAAGAGATCAGTAGCAGCTTTTTCCTGTTGTCTTGAATCCCTTAATGCCAGATACTCTGCAGGTAAATGAGTACAATAGATTGCACTGGTGGGTGGGTGGCTCCTTTGGAATGCTGTTCTAGCGTCATCTAGTGATGTTGCAGCTGTAACTAGTGATGCAGCTGTTAACTGTCCTCTGCATCACTCCAGCTTCCCCCCCATCTTTTAGCAAGTTAAAAATACAGCTTCTGTAGTGTTAACTTGGAACCCCTCCAAGGACTGCACACATACTGTTTTGGATATAAACCAGGTCAGTTTCTGTTGATGGACAGCTGTGGAGTTAACAGGTTAGCATTTCTTGCCATTTTTCTTCTTTTGGGTGATGAGAAGTCACCCTGCCTACACTGATAAATCAGGCCTTCTCTTTATAGCATCTTCAGATCTTCTGACCTGCCATTTGCATGAACATTTCAGCTGTCTAGGGGTGCCATAGCGACAGAGATAGGCAGCCCCGACTCTGGTTTGCTCTCAAAAGTGGTGCATGCAGGAAAAAAGAGCTATTTATATCATTCTTTTACCACCTTAGATCTGCTTGGACTCTGGATGGACTCTTCCATACCATGTAGTGCTTTTGTGGAAGTGATTGACAAGTGTCTTTAGTAAGTTGTGTGATCCACATTTACCTCAGGAACAGTGTGGGGGCTATCTGAGGTATGCGTCTGACCTAGCTACTAGAATCATGGCGAGATCATGTGGGGTTTTCTCTCGTGTTTTCATGTGAAGTGTGGTTTCTTGCTGTTTGCTTGGCTAGTTGTTTCTTGGCATGTGTTTTGATTGTGGCAGACATCTCTAGAGAAGATTTTAAGCCTTGTGAGATTTCCAAAGTAGAATTGTACCAGCCCTTGAAGGCACCTCTTCTCTTTCGTTTTCTGTCCATCCTCTGTTTTGGAGGGTATTCAGTTCCAAAGTTGGTGAGTAAAGGCTGAGTCATGGCTGGTTTTGCTGCCATTGCCAGTAGCATTGCAGTAGCAGGAAAAGGTCCTTTTCCCTCCCCATGTGAGCTCCTGAAGAGGACATACAATGTCACCTTTTGTTTAATTGTTCCCAAAGCCCTGTTATGCTGATGTCTGTGGCATACTTGGCTCCTTTAGTAGTGTCTGTTGAAATCCTTATTCTGTGCCTCTCAGTCCACTTTGTGTGCTATCTGTGAAATGAGAGTTGTAATTGGAGAAAAGATCTGTGAGTAAAAGATGGCAGGGGGAGCTCCAGTGATCTGTGATGAGGCACAGTGAAAAGAGATTTCACAGCAAGGCTGATTTTTCGACCTTACTCTTGAGAGTTGAAAAAATTATCCTAGAAATGGTGGAAGGACAAGCAGAGTAGAGCATGAGTGATAGAAGGGCTGAAATATTTATTGCGTGCATAATACCTGCACGTTTCATGTAAAATACAGTCTTTTTACCCCTGTGAGGTACTCTGGCTAGAACCATCAGTTGTCTTGAGTTCTTAAACGAAAATAAGGGAGATGTTTAACATCAGCTGCTTCTCCACAGCAGTCTGGGCCTATAGCCATTATCCTTGTGTTTAATCTTCCTTGGAGGCTAGTGTTCTTCTTTGTGCTCCTAAGGATCATTTTATTTTTCTAAGATAAGAACCCAGCACAGCAGCAGCTGCTGGACTGCTGTACAGAAAATGGAATTCAAAAAATGTTGGAAGTTGCTTTAGTAACCAAAGGGCTACACTGTTCTGTCCCTTTTTCTCAAATTATCTTTAAAAGCATTCTTTTGCGGGCAGAAAATGGAGTAGGTGTTCTAGTTCCTGAGAACATGAAGGGTGTACTTTGAGCATCATGTCCTTGACATCTGGGAAGCTGAGGAATATCCTCAGCAGGTAGCCTGAAGAAATTGCTGTTTCAGATAGCTTTATTGTATCTGAAATACTATGCTCTGAGGGCTTTTGGTTTGTTCTCTTTCTTTTTTGGTGTTTTCCTTACAGTTGTTCTGCACTCAAGGAAAAGAAACCCCTAAGGACTCAGACTCACTCCAAATGTCATTTGCCCATCTCTTTGTGTTCATCTCAGACTACCTTCTAATCTATGAAGTTTGAGCTTGGCATGAGGAATTTTGTTTCATCTATGTGGGACTTTTAGTCACGCTGAGAATTCCTCAATAACAAAGTGTTGCAGTCTCAGTGCCTGGTCAAACACGGACAATTCACCTTAGCCATATTCTGGGCAGCCACTCTGATGAAGAGATGTTTGCTTTGCACCTTTTAGCAGCGATAACTCAACACTGCAGTCCTGGATTGGTACAGAGGAATTTATAGAGGTGGAAAAAAACACATTGACATGAGTGTATATCTTCTGGAGTTAATTTTGTGCATGCCACTTATGTGTCTTGTGTTGGTGGGGGGAGGGAGCTTGTTTTGGTGAGTTTTGGAGGTTTTTATTGGGCTGGTGTTTAATAGTGCCTGGTTTTCTCCTGTTTTAGCCAAGAGTTGAAACTAAACCTGAAGCTCAGTCTCAGCCTCCTCGTGCCCGTGAACAGCGTCCCAGGGAAAGACCCGGTTTTCCACCCCGAGGACCTCGACCAGGTAATGTAGACCAGCTTCTGTGTCTGCCTGGGACTAGTTACTTACAAGGAGAGGTACCTCCTTCATGGCTCTTGTATATACCTGTGTCATATTTGGCTGATAATGAGCTGTCTGCTCCTTCTGCCTTCAACTAGAAATGGGGCAGTATGATATGGAGTACCTGGCTGGTGATGAGCTGTTGCAAAGATCAGACATAATTTCCTATCTTCTGCTTTGTTTTTCATTAGTCAGGTCATTTGCTTCTCTGCTTAAGCATTTTTCCTGCAACTTGGTGCAGTTCTGAAAAGCTGGCATGGAAATCAGGTGTTTTCTTCCGTGTCCTCTAGTTTTGCTGAACCTTGCAAGTGAGAGCTCTTAAACATCTCCTGTTGTTCTTTGTTTTGGAAGCAAATCTTCCCACTGTGTCAGCCTTAGTCAGTTAGTAATTTTATATGTATTTTTCCATCTTTTTTAATTGTCTAAAATGCCATTCTCAGCTTGGCTGCCTTGTGTTTGCCTTAGTTTGTGAGCAGCCAGCTCTCTGCATTTTCTTACTCATACAGAGTATCCAAATCTGTAGGAGGTTCTGGCTAGAAAACATGCAGGTTCCTTGACAGTCATCAGCAGTGGTCTTGAGAGTTGGAAGCCTTCTGAGTTGTGTTTATCAGTCCAGCCTGGTCGCTTGACAAACTCTGGGCAAAAACTGTCCAGCAAAAGGCCCGGAGTTACAGAACACTGATGAGTTCATAGTCTTCTCTAAGTATGAAAGTCCATCCCAAGTTCTAAGGGAAGGGATGGCATCTGTGATTATCCTGATGTGGCTCTGCCAGCTTGAAGTGGTTAAATCTCAGTGACTGTGTGTCTTCCAGCTCTAGCTAAAACTAATTCTAGTGAAGGTGTTCAGTAAGTGCATACCGAACTGTGGTACGGGTTGGGCTTACAAGTGCTTTTGGCTTGAGTCATTGCCAAGTATATCTTCACCTGGGGACAATGCTGAAAGGATTAAAGGCACCAGGAAAGAACCATGGCATCTGTTACAGATCAATGTTTCATGTTTTTTTAACATGTCATCTGCAGCAGGGAGCAAAAGCTGCGACTTCGGACTAAATCAAGTTACAAGTTTGTGTTTCTACTACTCTTGGATGTGATACAAGTAATACAGAAAATGTGTTGCAGAGCCTGAGTCTTTTAATTCTGGTCTGGGGAGTAGCAGAAGCAGGGAAGAAAAAGCTGAAATCTCAGGAGACCAAGTGGTAAAACTTCAGTCCCACGACCTTGTTTTCAAAGGCAGTCAGGGAGCTGTTTTATCTGCTGAAAGAAACCCTTCACAGAAGCTAGTAAGCTTGCTGTAAATGGGCCTGTAGGGGAAACTGAGGAGAGAAAGGGGTATATACCTACATTGTACTACTACAGGTGCAAAAGGAGTAACACTGTTATGCTCTCACACTGCAAGGCAGGTCATAATTTAGTAGGGAGATACTGGGAAAGGTTTTATCTTGCATGTTGGAAAAAAGACTCATACTTCGGCTGAGCTGGAGAGAACATCAAAAGGAGCGTGACCAGCAGGTTGAAGGAGGTGATCCTGCCCCTCTACTCTGCTCTTGTGAGACCTCACTTGGAGTATTGTGTGCAGTTCTGGTGTCCTCAACATAAAAACGACATGGTACTGTTAGAACAAGTCCAGAGGAGGGCCACGAGGATGATCAGGGGCTTAGAACACCTCCTGTATGAAGACAGGCTGAGAAACTTGGGGCTGTTCAGCCTGGAGAAGAGAAGGCTGCATGGAGACCTCATAGCAGCCTTCCAGTATCTGAAGGGGGTCTATAGGGGTGCTGGTGAGGGACTATTCATTAGGGACAGTAGTGACAGGACAAGGGGCAATGGGTTCAAACTTAAACAGCAGAGGTTTAGATTGGATCTAAGGAAGAAATTCTCTACTGTTAGGGTGGTGAGGTACTGGAATGGGTTTCCCAGGGAGGTTGTGAATGCTTCATCCCTGGCAGTGTTCAAGGCCAGGCTAGGCAGAGCCTTGGGTGATACGGTTCAGTGTGAGGTGTCCCTGCCCATGGCAGGGGGGTTGGAACTGGATGATCTTAAGGTCCTTTCCAACCCTAACTATTCTGTGATTCTATGACTCACTTGTGTTTGGGACAACATGGTGGAAGATGAAAGCCAGAAGAAGTGACTGGCAAACACTGTTTTTAACATGAGTGACAAAGTAAGGAAACTTACTGTGCTGAGGAATTGATGAAGAGGTGACTTAAATCCAGATCTTTTACAGAGTAGATTCCAGTAGGTAGTGAGCTCCTCTACAGTACAACGATCTAAGATGTAACAAGAACCTCTTACACAAACTTGCCCAGTGTACCCGGTGTTTCAGTTAACGTGAATTTTATTGAACCTAACCAGGGAAACCGGATGAAAGGAAACAAATACCTTGTGGTTTTATTACAAACTGTGTAAAGTGGAGGATAAGCTCAAGAGCTGAAGGTACAAAATTGTTGGAGCTAACATGCTTGATGCTGTTCATAGATGTGCTTGTCTGAATCTACACACGTCTTACAACCTCTTTCTTCTTCTTCCTGTTGACTTTAGGGAGAGGGGACATGGAACAGAACGAGTCGGATAATCGTCGGATCATTCGCTATCCAGACAGCCACCAGCTCTTTGTTGGGAACTTGCCACATGATATCGATGAGAGTGAACTGAAGGAGTTCTTCATGAGTAAGTAGCAATTTCAGCTGCAGAGATAAAGCAGAAAAACTGTGTTGTGAAGCCACGTAATGTTCATTTAGGGCCAGCTGAGGAGCTTCTACATGCTGTGACACTGCAGGTGTTGTCTAGAGCAAATGGAGGGGTGGTAGAGCTGGCACTGTGGGTTTTGATATTGTGGCTTTTCCCCTGTGTCTTCCTAGGCTTTGGAAATGTGGTAGAACTTCGCATCAATACTAAAGGAGTGGGAGGAAAACTGCCCAATTTTGGTTTTGTGGTATTTGACGATTCTGAGCCGGTCCAGCGAATTTTAGTTGCAAAAGTAAGTATTGGCGTTGAGTAGCCTCCAAAGGATGGACTGTGTCCTGAACCCCAGATGGTGTGGGCTGTCCAGTTCGCCTTGCTATTGTCTGTGGCATTCAGACAGTTGTAAGACAAACATAGTTTTGGCATAATCATTCTGTCAGGAGCAATCTGGAGTTTATAATAGCATTCCTCAAACCACATTAGACCTCGCATAAGGCTCAACACTTAGTTTTAGAGATCCTTTTAAGCTGGAAGTTGAGTATGGAACCTTTTGAAGGGCAGCCCATGGATCTCTGAATTCTGCATCCTGGGACTGAGGAAGAGGAGCAGGGTGATTTGTGGTTGTGACTTGAGTAACTGGAGAGGAGAAAGCAGCAGTGTGCATTTCTAGAATGTGGAACCAAGGCCTGGTTGAACAGTTCTTCAGGAGCTTTAGCCCTGAGGTGAATAGGCTAAAGTGGGCAGTGAAGAGGCAAAAGATGTCCCTGCCCTTACTGGAGGAAGGTAGTTAATTCTTTGCATGGCAAATGAATTTAGAAATGCCGTTCCCTTTACTGTAGACCAGTGGGACTAAGGTTGTGTGGTGCAGGGAACAAATTGATGTCTTTTGCATGTAAATGAAGGTAGGCTGAGAACACAGTGTTTTCATATGCCTTGTGTAAGCAGCCTCTGTGGAATGGGGACTAACTAATGGTGTGCCTTGACCACTTTTCCCTATAAGCCTATTATGTTCCGGGGTGAGGTGCGCTTGAACGTAGAAGAGAAAAAAACAAGAGCCGCTCGTGAGCGAGAGACCCGAGGAGGCGACGACCGTAGGGATATTCGGCGCAATGATAGAGGTCCCGGGGGTCCCCGTGGAATAGTGGGTGGTGGCATGATGCGAGACCGTGACGGAAGAGGACCTCCTCCGAGAGGCGGCATGGCACAGAAGCTCGGCTCTGGACGAGGCACTGGGCAGATGGAAGGCCGCTTCACTGGACAGCGTCGCTGAGCCCTCCACTGCGGGCAGTCTGTCTTGGAAGTGGTACATTATCCATCGTGTTTGCATTCTTGTTAATTCTTTTTTTTTTGGCTTTGGAATGTGACACAGCCCGTCTGGTCATTTCTTTGATGTGAAAACATCCTTTGGTTTCCAGTTTAAATTGAGGTGGACGTTATTTCCCCAGTTTCACAACAGGAGTCATGCTGTTAATTTATAAATGTAGACTTGGAGAATTGAGGACTGGAAAAAAAAAACCCAGTGAAAAAAAAACCAAACAAAAAAAGACCAGTTAACTATCTGCAACAAAAGTGAACTAAAGGACATGCCCACTAGAATTCAGGTCCTTTCAGTCCAAAACCCTCTGCTGCACATTTTGTGTAAGTGTTCCTGTTTCTGCCTATTACTGTTGGAAACACAAGTAGTGCAATCTGTGCAATTGGAGAAGCTTGCCTTTTTTCTTTTCTTTTTCTTTTTTTTTTTTTTTGTCTTTCTTAGAACACTTGGCTCCAAACAAACTCGTGTTTACACACTCATCCAAATGCACTAATGGGTACTCTGGACTCATTTATACTGACAGCTGCAGGAGGCATCGGAGGGAAAGACCTTCATCCTCTTCCTCAGACAGAATAGCTTGGGAAACGATGCGGGCATCTGATCTGTTTGCTGTGACCAACATATGTACACACACAAACCTTAATAAGACTATGAGTTTATTCCAGAAGGAATCCATTTAGCTGTATACTAAGCAGAACCCTGAGTTTCAAAGTCATAGCCCTGAGTACACAGCAGGTTTGATAGCTCATGTCCGATTTTTCTACCTGCCCCTCTTCAGTACCAGGATGGCTGCTCAACACACTCCTTCCCCTCGCCCCTTCGATAAGCATTGTACAGTGAAATTCGTCTTGACTGTATTTGAGTTCTCTGGTAATGTAATAAGCATGATGGTGCCTTCTCTGAATACATCATTCCAGTCTTGCTGGTGATTTTGTACAGTATAGTGTATTAATTACTGTGCTGCAAAGCCGATCAGCTGCAAAGCATTTAAAGGAAATTGTGGAAAAATTGTATTAAAAAAAACCCCAATTGCAGTATCTTTCAATCAGTAAACATTGATGAAATGATCATCCACCTTGCTTGTCACTTCAAAAGTTCGCCTGTTTTTTTTGCAGAGGGGGGGAAGGGAGGAAGAAGGCATCAAGCAGTGTCCAGGTTGCCTCTTCTCTTTAAACAGCTACAGAAAATGGAGTTGACATCTCCCTTGGATGTGCATTTCAGAAGGCAGTCAGGAATGGTGGATGCTTTTGGCCAGCTCAGAATGGGTAGAACTGAGAATCTTTGGTGAGGGTGAGCTTACCAAATGAGGATACTGCACTTTCCCAAGAACCAAACAGCAGCTCTTAAGCATTTGCATTTTCCAGTTGCACTTTCTTAAAAACTCTTAACTCGTTTTGCACATAACTCTCAGATGAAGTTGGTACTCATGTGACTCTGGACCGAAGGCTTGGAAGGAGACACCCTCTCGTGCAGCTGACTGGTGGGTTTCCAGTGCAGAGGTCTGCTTCCAGAAGACATTCTGGAGCGTGTTCCAAGGTGGGGATGCAAAAGCATAAAGCTGCTGCGCATGGAAGACTTCCCTCCCATCAGCCAACTGCCGTGTTAAACAGGAACATAGGGCAGCACAGCAGCCTGGTTCTGTATTATGCGATCAGCTGCTGGTTTCACTTAAGTTGGAGGATGTTGCACATATTTCTCTGAGGCGCTAGACCAAGTGAAGCAGCATTTGTGTTTTCTCCCAGACACGAGGTCTTTTGTGTTCAGTGGTAAGTCTTGCACTATTTTCATACACTTTTTTTCCCCTGGGCACATTTCTAACAGTTTCCGTATTTCAGTTTTCTGTTGAAGGTCTCACATTTTCAGCTGTTACCTGGAGGTCTGTGGTACTTGAACCACTCACTACCCACCACCCTGTAGGTTTGAAGCCTTGGGACAAACTGCTGCACTCAGCAGTTTGCTACTGGTGTCTTTCATGTAGCTTTGTTTTTTTCCCCTTTTGTAGTGCTGTGGTGTTTTGCTGCCACCTCATTCATTTGGTGGCAATTGGGAATAAACTCGACAACAAAAACTGGAGTATTAAAAAGAGCTACTGAGCCATCCTTTCTGGCTTGCTCCTTAAGTAAATGACACAGGCAAGTGTTGGAACGTTGTCCAGAGAAGTTTACACGGTGATAGCTCACCTGCTGTACTGTGGACTCTTGGTGTTCTCTACCCTCTCGGTAGTCAGTGTACCTCTTAGAGCAAAGGAAGGGACTCACTGACCTTTAGTGTTAGTTGCTGATTCATGGATGGTGGGAGTATTTTGTCATTATGGTTCTATTTCAACCAACCCAGCTGACCATCTTGGCTTTACTAGGCATACAAGACAGTGGATTACCATCTTCATTGCTGTAACGTGTCAAGCAGTATATGCTAGTAGATTCTAGTTTAATTGTTGCAGGTGGAAAGTATTTTTACTTTAAGTTTACATTCTGAATGTGTTTTGACTAAACATACCAATAAACTACTGATGTCTGCAGCATTTATCCATGTCCCTAATTCTCTTGAATATAAGTGGCTTTAGAGCACAGTGCCTCTCTTGTCAGACAGAAGGTGCTGTTTTCAGAACCTGGTTGCTGACTTGTCAGATGGTGGTTGTGTCACATCCTGCATTTGAAGTGCTAGCTTGGTCAAGCTGATAAGCTCTGCTTTGCCGTGGCTGCAGGAACACCTTGCCTGGAGTGCTGGCTGAGGGAGACACAGGGGTCAGAACCCTGGCAGTGGTTCTGCTCACAGTAGGGTGCCTGCTCCAGGGAGGAACATAGCTCCTCTTGGACGTGTCCTGAGTAGTATTCCCCAGTGCCCTGCCAGCCTGCAGGGACACAGCTTGAACAGGTGCTGTAGTGGTGCTGGGAGAAACATGACCAAAGCTGCCTTAGGAAATCTACTCCCAGAGTTCCTTGCTCTCCACTTGAATGTTGCTTACTCTTGGTTCAGTTTACTCTGGTGTAATCCCTGGGTTTAGCCCCTTGTGTTTGGGGGCATTGCCAGTGCCAGTGTTTACGCAGAAAGGCTGCTGAAAGGCCTGCTCTTGCACAGCTTGTAGATAAACTGTGTCTGAGTCATGTGATCTGTGTGGGGCTGTTCTGCTCTGGATAAAGTTCTGGCAGCTGAAGTCCTCTGCTGCGTGCCTGTCTTGGCTGTAACTCTGCTAAGTGACTGTGGGGAAATGTCAGAGGTTGCATGGTTGCATGTTGAAACACTGAAAGGAAAAGCAAGATTCTGTAGAAGAACCATAAACCCAAGTACCCAGAATTCCCCTGAGGAGCAGCATCAGCAGCTGTGGATCTTCTGATGCCAAAGAGCCGCAAAGAAGCACAGTTCCCTCCATGGCATCTCCCAAGGGCCTGTGGCATCCAAACCGTCGTGTTGCTTGAGGAGGGTGAGTTGTGAAGGCCATAGGCTCAGACTTCCCTGGGGCTGGGAAGGAGGAGGCAGGTAATGGTGTCTGGAACAAGCCAGGGTCTTCCGGGACCTGGCTCAACCTGTGCCATGAAGTCTTGGTGAGCAAAATTGTTCACGAGCATATTTTATTAGCAGGTGAGCTGGTGTCTGGGCTTTGTGAGTGATGGTGTGTAATGATCGGCTTCTGGCGCTGTCTCTGCAGCACGTGCATGTGTCTCTGTGTGTGTGCACCATGCATGGGTACAAACTGAGAACAGCTTTTGCAGGTGCCAACACAAGGCTCCTCCAGGAAGTCTTATTTCTGTGCTGTTTGAAAGGCAGAGCTTCATATAGCCATGAAACCCATGAGTCCCCATCAGAGGTACGGTGCAGGAGTTAGACCCAGGGTCAGCATAACAAGGCATCAAGTGCTGATGGATTTCATGACCTTCACAGCACAGCTGGGCCCTGAGGGCAGCATGTTGGCACCACAGTAGCCCTGGCAGGAGCTGTTGTGTCAGCCCTTGGCTGATGTGACCTGCCAGAAGCAGGCAAGGAGCTGGTGTGCTCTGCTGGGAGTGCAGGTGAGGGTAGGAGAGGTGTTGGGGCATCCCTTTGGGATACAAAGTAGGGGACTGTTTGGGTAGGAGGGATCCTGTCCCCTCTGGCTCAGCTTCTCCCAGCCAAGAGGAGACACCAGGGAGTGTTGGATCTCTCCTGCAGCACCATGGGGCCATGACTGGTACCATGTGGTTGAGGGTTCCCTGGGGAAGTGAGGGGAGAGCTGTTGGGTTTTCCCTGACACCTCCCCTCTGCTGACCTGCTCCCTGCACTTGTGTGCACACGGATGGAGAATAAACAGAGCTTTCCACATTGCAGGAAAAGAAACAGCAGAGTGGGGTATGTGTTGGAGGAAGGATGTGGTGTGGGCAGCAGCCTGCACCACCCAGGGCTGCAGCAGCACCATGAACTGGCCCATGTGAAAAAAGGAAGAAAGAAATAAAACCCATGACTGTAAAACGTGAAGGCTTCTCTTAATGTTCCTCGGTGATAAAACGTGATGCAGAAAGTGGCACCCCTAGCGTGGGGAGAAGGCTGAGGTGCTGCTGTGTGGGGGTACCATGACCACGTACTACAGCTTGTCTGCATATGAGGGATGGCTGAACGCCAGCGCTGGGCTTCGACGACATGAACCTCCCTCTTCCTGCTCCAAGCCGTGCCATTACCGTGCCCGGCGTGGCCAGTACCAAACAGGGGTGCTGCTGGGGATGCCCGGCACTCCGGGACTGGGAAGGGGACAGGGCAGGGAGGAAGGGTGCGCACGGAACAGCGCAGCACAGGAG
Source organism: Melopsittacus undulatus (assembly GCF_012275295.1). Classification (NCBI taxonomy): domain Eukaryota; kingdom Metazoa; phylum Chordata; class Aves; order Psittaciformes; family Psittaculidae; genus Melopsittacus; species Melopsittacus undulatus. The sequence continues at coordinate 63,263,507 of NC_047531.1, read as the reverse complement.
CCGGCCGGGGCGGGGTGAGCGATTGAGTACCGAGCTCTGACAGCCACGGGACGCCGCAAGCAGAGCACGGGAGAGGAGGCGCTCGCGGAGCAGCCACCTGCAGTACCGCACGCGGGCCGCCAGGGGGCTCCTGCGTTATGCGGCTGTGCCTCCGCCAGGGGCGCCATCAGCACACGGCTACCGCTGCCAATGCCCAGAACAACCGCCAGGGGACGCCGCGCCGCCGAGGCCTGCAGTGCTGCGCAATGACCGCCAGAGGGAGCAGCGGGGTCCTCTCGCGGGGCGGCACGGGGAGCACGAGCGGGTGGGACCCTCCCCAGCGAGCCCTGTGTCTCTGCCCCGTGTGCCGAGGGGCTATCGGCACCGGGCAGGGCCTCTCGAGAGTCTGCGAGCGCTCCTGCACGGGGCGTCTCAGCCTGCGGCTCCCGGAGCAGGGCGGTGAAGAAGCCCCCACCAGGGAGAGGCGCTCGGCTGGGGAGAAACCGCGGCCTGGAGCTGCGCTGGGCCTGGGGTCCCCGCACCGCAGCCCCGCGGCTGGGGAAAGGCGTCCCGATTACCGGTTCCCGCTGCGGGATGACCGGAGGGGTTGGATGCTGAGGCGAGTTGGGTCGGGGCAGGGGAGGCTGGCGGGGGCCGGCAGTCGGGTAGGTGAGAAAGGGGAGAGGAGAAGGCGAAGGCTCTGCCCTGGCGCTGGGCTCAGCCCGCCCAGGAGGAGCCACCCGTGGCGGCCCCGAGGCTCCCGGTTCACCGGGGAGGCTGCAGTTGGTCCCCGGCACCTCTGTACGGAGCGGGCGGCAGGGTTCGGGTTCAGCCCCTTGGGAGCCGGGTTTGCATTCACTGACGGTTCTGCTGCCTGCGGGGGCCCAACGAGACAGGAGCGCAGGAACCCCGGCTGCCGGCAGCCGGCTGTGTGCACCGGGTGACGGAGGGGTATGTCCCGGCAGCGCTCCTCGCCCGTCCGGCCCCTGCAGTGAGGTGTTTGCACTGGGGTCCCCCAGCATAAGGCCTCCAGCCCCTTGGCTGGCTGTGGGCCGGGATCTCACATGAGAGCAAGGGTTCGGCTTCCCGGCCGCGACACTCCGGCCGCTTCCTCACGATGGGTTTTGCAGTGCAGGGGAGCAGCCGAGCGGCCGAAGGGCTGCCCGGCCTGAAATGGGCAGCGCCGGGGGCACCGATACAGGAGGATGAGCCCAGGCGAGGAGTGCAGCCCCGACATGGCAGCACTGGGCACCATCGACACGGGAAGAGATGCCTGGTGAGTGCTCAGTGCCCACCAGTGGGCAGGTGGCTTTGGAGTGTCTGGCAGGGTCACCCCAGACACACGTGAGCTGAAGAAGCTGTGGCTGAGGAGGAAAATGTGCCATTCTCCTGGCTTCTGGCACTGATGGTGGCTCTGTTATGGGCAGTCTGGGGCTGGTATCGCTCCTGGGCTGCAGTAGGGTCAGGGCTGTCGCTGAACCTCGTGTCTCTATTGTGCCTGGTTGTTGCCTGGGAGGAAAATGTTGTTGTCTGTGGCTTCTGGTTGTCATGTGGGACCAGCTGAGGGAAGCTACCATAACAGAGCTGCCCCAGGGCAGCTTCTCCCCATGCCATCAGCCTGCACCCAGCAATCACCACCATGGCTGCTCCCCCATGGGCCTCCTGGTTGTTCTGGGACCCTCCTGAAACCGGCCTGGCTGGGCTCAGCTTTATTTGATGTGTGGCACTGGGCTTGGCTCAACTGTACGTGACATTTAGCACTTGGGTTGGTTCAGTGTTAGCTGATGCGAAGCAGGATGTGAATTGCAACCCAGTAGGGTCATGGTGGTGGTTTGGGAGGTGAGTGCTGTGCAGCCAGGGTGTCTGGGTGCCTGAAATGCTCCTCGCCAAGCAGAGGGTGTTTTAAATGGGGTGCAGTTCTTAGCTGCTCATTGGGAGATGAATGAGATTTTCCTGGCTGACCCTGTTGTTGTTTCTCCCTCCCTATCACCTGTGTTGGTGCTGGGCAGCCTCTGCTGAAAGCAACGGGCAAGAGGGAAGGGTTGCCTTAGCCAGGGACGGGGGCAGGCATCTCCCATGCTTTATGTGGGGCTGTGCTGTGCACCCTGTGAGCTCTGACCAACTGCTTTTCCTCCACTTTTTCAGGTACAGAGGAGACATTGACACTGCCTTGTCTGCATCTGCCCACTGCAAAAGATCTTGTGGGCACCCTTCTCAGTTCTACCCTTGGAATCAGAACTGGGAGAGACCCTCTGTGCAGAGAGAGGCACTTGGCATGGATTTATTCCCTGACAGAAGAGGCTGGGTTTGCTGCTGTTCAGGGCAACTTGCTGTGGACAGCCATGTACCTGTATACCTGCCTCAGAGTATATGTCTTGTGCACAGACACCCCAGCTTGCTACAGTTCCAGGGTGATTTCAGCTCTAGCTACAGGATGTTCCCACTAACAGTCACTCCTTCCTGTTACAGCTGCAGGTCAGCTCTGCTGTCCCTCATGAAGAGCAGATGTCCTGCTCAACCATGCTGTTTGCACAGCCTGCAGACGGATGTCACAGCTCAAGCTAATGGACACTCCAGCTGCTGGGCAGGTCCTACCACTGGCCCTGTGGATAAGAGATGTTCCTGCTGATGGGCTCTCCAGCACGTTACTGCTCAAGGTATTTGAAGCGTTGTGTGGGTGCCTCTGCCGGTCCCGTCGAGGTGACCTTGGATGGGTCCGGGACCCATTTAGGAGGTGATTCTGCCCCTCTCCTCTGTTCTGTGAGACCCCACTTTGATCTCTGTGTGCATTTCTGGAATGGACATGGAGCTGTCCAACAGCAACTCCAGAGGAGGGCCATGAGGATGATCAGGGACTGGAGTACCTCCCATATGAAGACAGGCTGAGAAAGTTGGGGCTGTTCAGCCTGGAGAAGAGAAGGCTGCGTGGAGACCTCATAGCAGCCTTCCAGTATCTGAAGGGGGCCTACAGGGATGCTGGAGAGGGACTATTCATTAGGAACTGTAGTGATAGGATGAGGGGTGATGGGTTTAAATTTACACAGGGAAAGTTCAGGTCAGATCTAAGGAAGAAGTTCTTTACTGTGAGGGTGGTGAGGCACTGGCACAGGTTGCCCAAAGAAGTGGTGAATGCTCCATCCCTGGCAGTGTTCCAAGGCCAGGCTGGACAGAGTCTTGGGTGATATGGTTCAGTGTGAGGTGTCCCTGTCCACAGCAGGGGGTTGGAACTGGATGATCTTAAGGTCCCTTGCAACCCAAACCATTCTATGATTTGGTAACACCCCTGACAGATGGAGCTCCTGCAGTCTGGAATTTGCTTCCCCACCCCTCGGCATCTCTCTGGTTTTCTGTCTGAATGCTAGCAGGAGAAAATGATGTAAGATGATACATACGGATTTATTCCCACCCCAGAAGTACCGCTTTCAATAAGTGTCTGGTTTTCCTCCTGCTTGTCACTAACATGGCTTTACAGCAAAGCTCCAGTGGGAAAACTGCAGGCCTTCCCCAGTGCACGGGACAGAGAGCTGTGAGGAAGAAGAGGAAGAGGAGGAGGAAGGAAGATTGCGAGTGAATGAAAAGTAACTGGTGCCACCCCCATCTCCTAGTCTTCATGTGAGAGATTTGCCAGGTAAACATCCACTGTTTCTCTGAGCTTGTCTGCTCAGGCTTCAGCTCCCGCATGGGCAGGCTCGGTGCCCCATCTAGCGTCCACATGCCCGAACAACCACGCCGGAGACCGGCGCTTCCCCAGGTGCTGAGGGAATCTCTCAAGCAACCATGGAAAAGCCTGGAAAACTGCCCCGCTCCTGCTCAAGGCTCGGCTTCGGTGCAGTATCAGACTGAGAAAACCAGCCCTCTGTGATGCACTGAATAGGTTCTCGGCGCTGTTATCTCCTTTTCTCCCGACCTATGCAAATCCACCCTTCCTTGGTTGGGTTTTCCCATTATTAAAACAAGTCTGGTTGCCACTTCAACTTTGTGACGTTCAGTTTTGTAGATTAAGGCCAGGTTGTCACTTATTAGATAGCAACAACCTCCAAGTTCTTTGCAACCCTTTCTATGTCTGTCAGGAAAAGTGACTTAGTTGCTCCATTTCTCAACCCAACAAATCCATCAGTGTTCTCTCACTTCCGTGCTCCTGCCTGCTTCACTTCTCTGCAATGCCTGCAAGGAGACCTCAACTAAAACATGCAGGAAGGCTGAACGTGTGTGTCTTTGCTTAAAGAAATGCTCTCTGCGTCAGGACTAAGACAAAGGAGGGGAGAGCGGTGCTGTGTCTGCTCCTCCTCTGTGACTAAGCGGAGCATTCAGATATCCGAAGCTGTCAAACAGTAACAAAAGTCTCCCTGAGTACGCTAGAAACCTTGCAGTGCTGTATGAATATTAAATAAGCTGAATATTAAATCAGCCTACTTGTCATGTCTCTTCTAATGATGAATTAACATTAGTGTCAAAGCTTGTTAATGCGATATAAAAGTTACCCTGTGAATATATATGTTCCAAGCTCAATTTCAGTATGCTGCTCTACTGAATCATGTAGGAGGGCACAGTGACTTTCAGTTATCCTTATGCTACTATTAAACACAATTATCTCCATGTCTTGGTTGGCCTACATGACTAGAAGAGCTCCAGAGGGAAAGGCAGAGAGTATTTAAAATAATGAAATCTTGGCATTGCAATTATTATTTCTAAGTGTGCATTTCTCACTGATAGCTTTTGTTGAGGTAATTATGCCGGGTGGTGCTTTTGACTGCAGGCAGCAAATTACACATATCAGCTTCCTGAGCTCATCTCAGCATGTTCTTAAAAGGAGTATGTTAGCTCCTGTTAAACACACCACAGAGGGTGAGCAGAAGCAGTGTTTATGAAGTAATACCACAGCATGCTTGTGAGGTGGGCTGATGCCAACCTCATGAAGTTTAACCATGACAAGTGCAAGGTCCTACACCTGGGTTGGAGCAATCCCAGGCACAGCTACAGGTTGGGCAGAGATTCAGAGCAGCCCTGCAGAGAAGGACTTGGGGGTGTTGGTCGATAAGAAAATGAACATGAGCTGGCTTCAGTGTGCACTCACAGCCCAGAAAGCAACTGTATCCTGGGCTGCATCAAAAGGAGCGTGACCAGCAGGTCAAAGGAGGTGATCCTGCCCCTCTACTCTGCTCTTGTGAGACCTCACTTGGAGTATTGTGTGCAGTTCTGGTGTCCTCAACATAAAAAGGACATGGAACTGTTGGAACAAGTCCAGAGGAGGCCACGAGGATGATCAGGGGACTGGAGCACCTCCCATATGAAGACAGGCTGAGAAAGTTGGGGCTGTTCAGGCTGGAGAAGAGAAGGCTGCGTGGAGACCTCATAGCAGCCTTCCAGTATCTGAAGGGGGCCTACAGGGATGCTGGAGAGGGACTATTCATTAGGGACTGTAGTGACAGGACAAGGGGTAACGGGTTGAAACTTAAACAGCAGAGGTTTAGACTGGATATAAGAAAGAAATTCTTTACTGTTAGGGTGGTGAGGTACTGGGATGGGTTGCCCAGGGAGGTTGTGAATGCTCCATCCCTGGCAGTGTTCAAGGCCAGGTTGGATGAAACCTTGCATGGCATGCTTTAGTGTGAGGTGCCATGAGGCCCATGGCAGGGGGGTTGGAACTAGGTGATCTTAAGGTCCTTTCCAACTCTAACTATTCTATGATTCTATGATTCCATGACTCTACCAAGCCATGCCTGTTATGTGCCCAACACAGGCACAGACATTTGCAGTTTTAGCTTTCAAGCACCTTCGGATCTGACTTCCATTTAATACAGGCTTTTCTTGGCTTCAGATCTGTACCTGTACCCATCAGGAACAGCAGCATTTGATCCTCCAGAAGGACAGACCCTTCAGAAAGAGCTAATGCTTGGTACCACAAATCTTCTCATTGATAATAACCCACATGTCTAGTGTCTAGTGAGGTGATTCACTCTACTTCCCTCACTCTATAAGAAGTGTTTGAGCTTGACTAAGTGGTGAAAAAAATGTTTTTCTTATAACATTGTTATTCAGCATTAGCCTCACATGGCCCCAGACTGTGGCCACTAACCACTGCTATATCATTTTGCTTTTCCTTTTTACCCCCTGTACCCAACAGTGCTTCCTTTCAGATAACCCCTGCAGATCACTGACCTATGGGGAGAGCAGCTCAGTTACAGCAAGGGTGAAACCATTCTCTATTACCCTCATCTGATCTCTTTTAGTTCTTTGACATTTTCTGCCCAGCTGCACACAGAGTTTTCATTTAAGCTAAATGAGACTCAATGTGGTTTATTTCAGTTTCCACATCACCAACCTTTTACAGTGATATTTTCCCTCTATGTCAGGACCATCCAAACTAGTTTTCCTTCAGTCTTAACCAGAAAATAATAGACTGAGACAAACCTTAATAGAAAGGAAGTGAAGGCCATTTTCCTGTATTTAGAACTGGGTGAGGATTGAAAGACAGTTACAAAGCCTATAAATACTTCCTGCCCCCAACCCAGGAGATAGTTCTGTACCACCCCTGTTGATGCATGTGATAATACAAGTATTTTCTTACAAAAATGCATTATAAGAACCCCTATGTAATCATACTTCAATCAGAAAAGCTCAAGCATGTGTAAAGTGGTATGGGAAATGATAAACTTCACTGTGTTAATTGAGGTTGGTTTGGGAATTCATTTTTTCCTCAGTTTCCACAGAAACCAGGCAGAAATTTGAAGTCAAGGGAACTGGGGACATCCAGTCTTATACGCTTGTACCCAGCCTTCCATGCTCACTAATCTTTGTGTTTGTGTGTGCCTCTGTGAAATGCTGCCTAAAGGTACTGCTTGTACCTGTAAGAAAACCCACCTGTTTTTTTCTAAGTGGCTTTTTTACTTACCTGAAGCACCTCCGTTCTCCACATGGCATGGCAGAGTAGATGGAAGTGTGAAAGCATGTGCATTTCTCCCATAGGAAGGTGCACAATTACCGTTAAATGAAACAGTCCCTGAGCAGGAAGAACTTCTGCTGGGAGATACAAAGACTTGTCTTTGGAAACAGGCCTTATGAGATAAAATGTGACATTTGAGCAGCTTTAAAATGTAGCAAGAATATCGAACCAGGGGATTTTCTTTTTTTCTTATTAGAATCATAGAATCTTAGAAGGGTTTGGGTTGGAAAGAACCTTAAGATCATCTATTTCCAACCCCCTTTTTACTGCTAAAAGATAGTAAAATAAATGTTAAAAAAAGCCCACACCAAACTATAAGCTCACATATTGCTTTCTCAGAATAAATTTACTCTATGTGTTCCACCACCTATTAAGATTTGTGTGCTTTTGCAAATCTAAAAGCTGAGAGGAAAGTTGTCCTGCACTTGCCCTTAGCAAGACAACACAGTGATGCTATTCACATAGGAAAACTCAAGTTTGGATTTGGGACCTTTGAGTTAGCACAGATCATCAATGTGATACATCTTAAGACCTTCTCAACATCAAACTTTGAGACTGCTTCTTCAGCAGCACTGGAAGTTCCCAAAAGATGCTGCAATCAGCTTTCAGTGTGGCTCTTTTGGCAGGAGGACTCCGTATCTGAAGATACAGAGGGACCCTGAACGCTTTCTTACTGAAATGAATGGGCTGGGGCATTGACAGCCTTTGCCTTTCCTAAACAAGTGATGTATTAGTGCCAAACCCACAGTTTCTACTTGTTCTATTGGAATTCATTCAAATACTTGCCTTACATGTAAAATTGTATCTTTTATAAAACCAGTATTTACACTATGTTCATAGTTTTGTAAAGGGAAATTCTCCTCCTGATAAATCTGCTACTCTTGTTTTTTGCAATAGTCTTGATGTCACTGAACCCCCAAATGAAGATGAATTCTCTATTTTATAATGATTCATACCAGGATGAAAAAGAAAAGAGTAAAGCTTGAAATTCAAGAAGCAGTAACAACACACAGCTATAGAAATCCTCTATAGGGGATCTTTCTGCTAGCCTTCAGAAGAGAGAGAATCTGGAGGCTGCTTTGTGGTAGACCAGATCTAACTTTGGAGTGGGGAAACAGAGGATATGATGCAGTGACAGTGTTCTTGTCCCTTCTTTTCGCTTTGAAAGATTCCCCACAACACTGATGAGAAGTGAGTTACAGTGCTGTGCTTTAGGAGCAAACCTCAACTGAAAGGAACCTTGCCATTTGATTAAGACTGCTTGCCATTTGATTAACCCTTAGTATTAAGCCCTTAAAATTTATGGCACTACTTATGACAATGGACCACACTACATCAATTTAAGAAAGCCTTTAATTTGACTGCAAACTGAAACAACTGAACGGTTTGCCTAGCTGGCCATGTTCCTAGTCTTGGCTGGTGTAAGCACTAAAAGTGACTCAGATCCTGAGGAGCAAGTATGCACAGATGCTGCAGACCCACTTCAGAGACTGATGAGGTACCCTTTGGGATATTCCAAGCCCACTTTGCCCCTCAAGAGTTTGGCATCATTGCATTTAATCCATCTGCTGTGCTGTCACACAGCACAGGATTTACGTGTATAGATACGATATGTATCTATACCTATTTGCAGCTTATACCTACACCTATATGTATTTTCCAATGGAAGTCTCTGTCATAACCTCAGATTTTCTTAAGGAAGCTGGCTCTGCTAAAATAATGAGGCTAAATTTAGGTGACCTGGGGCAAATCCTTCTGCACAAGCTTGTTTTCGTTTCTGTAGTTGAAATAATAATCTTTTCAAGCTTACCTAAAACATCCCTGAACCTGAATTCCTTAGAGAAGGAATTGCATTTGGATATCTTAATGAACTTAGAAAAGGAGGTCTTCATCTAAACTTAAAAGCATCAGCTACAATGAAAGCACCTCTTCATTTTCACAGGAGCTGTTTAAACCACTGCCGGTAAAATCATAACAGGGGCCACCAACCTTCCTTTTCTAACAAGCTATTAATTCTAGCAGGCTTCCTAAAAAATGTACTCCTTTAGTAAATTAGAGAGGAAAAAAAATAAAAAGGAAAACAAAAAGAAAAGCAAAATTCCAATAGGTGAGTCTGACTCGTTTTATTTCTTTCTAGCACCAATTTTCACTGTTGAATTGTGAATTCCATTGGAATAATTACAACCTTCTACCCAATCCCTGCTGACCCCCCCTTCCCCCCCAAATGAGAGCAGAGGAGCTGGTTTTTAAGATGGAGAATATCTATACCTCCACACATCAGCATTTAGGCCAAAAATCCAAGATGGGGTGAGCATGGGCTAACAACAGCAGAGCCTGATCTTTAGAAAAGCAGCACTTTTCACACATACTGTTACATTTCACCTGTTCAGTGACCTTTACTTGGCAAAGCTCTTAAATGTTTAAGTGTTAAATTGCAACACACTCACTGCTTTCTCATTAAGCACCAGGATAAACAGATGCTTCTTTCCACATTGATAGTTATCTTGCCACATGCTGTGGTCTGGGTAAATTGTGCTTAAATCAGAGGCTGATACTGCCAAATACAAACACTGTGGCTGTCTGCAAGGGAAAAGCATCTTTGAAAGTACTAACTTTCAAAGCAGCTTCAGGAGCTATGCAGCCTTAAGGAAATGTGATGTAACTTCAGAGCAGTGGAAACAGTCAGACTTCCTCCAATCCCCATTTCCTAGGTGTTTTTGTCAGCTAGCTGCATAAATCCCACATTCTTTTCAAGTAATCCACTGTGTTTGATACCACCTTGTCATGGTTTAAAACCAAGTCCGCACAGCCTGTGTGGTTTAAAACCCCACCTCAGTCTCCTGCAGCACCACACACCCCTTTTCCCCCCACCTCCCCACTCCCGGAGGGATGGGGAGGAGAACCGAAGGAATGTAACTCCCACGGGTTGAGATAAAAACCAATCCAGTAACTAAGGTATAACACAAATCACTACTGCTACTACTAATAAAAACAGTGATAGAGGAAATAAACAAGGAGAGAGAATACGATACCACCCGGCAAAACGAGCCCAACCTGGAAGAGAGCTAACTCCCCCCCTTCCGGCCAACTTCCAGTTACCTCCCCGAGCATGACGTGCTATGGTATGGAATACCTCTTTGGCTAGCCTGGGTCAGGTGTCCTGTCTCTGCTTCCTCCCAGCCTCCCCTTCTCCCTGGCAGAGCATGAGCTCAGAAAAGTCCTTGGACAAACCAAACATTTGAGCAGTAACTCAAAACATACTTGCTATCAGCAACTGTTCCCAGCCCGAAAGTCAAAACACAGCACTGCACCAGCTACCAAGAAGGAGAAAAATGACTGCTACTGCTGAACCCAGGACAAACCTTCAAGCTGGGAAGTGCCTGCCACAGATTTCACCAGCCCTGGAGGACACAGTGAGGAGATTTATAGACAGGCTTCAGGATTGTCCCAGGATCTTTTACCACAGCAGAAAGAGCTTGGGATGCTTACACAGAGGGTTTGCCTGCAGTTTTGAAACTGCAGGTGGAAGCAACAACAAACTGGCAAGGACTTGTCAACAATGTAGTACTCTGGCCAGCACAAATCAAAGAATAGGGAGGGTAAGTAACTGCAACAGAGCAGCTTCTCAGCTCATGATGGAGGTGCTCCGTTTCTCTCAGGTGGACCAAGTTGCAAGAGCAGCCACTTCATGACTGCAGTTTGTGCATGGGCGCATCTACCTCTACATGGGTGGAGAAATAATAAAACAGAAATAATAATCCTCTCTGGGAACTTTGTTCTGTGCTTGGGGTTTTTGTTTTTTTTTTTTTTTTTGCATGGGTGCCTGTTTTGATCTTATGCCTCTCATTTCAGTTACTGCTAATCTAATCATCATCTTGCACAATCAAGGATGTAGTCTGTAAAGGGGCTGTTTTCAACAGGCTGTTCTAAAAAAACCCCTAAATCTAACAGGCTACCAGAGAAGGAAAATGCCTGTTACTGTGGCAGGAAAGTGATACTGGTCTTTGTTTGAGGTATTTTTTTCATGCAGTCACAGCTGTAATAAAAAAGTCATGAAGGCTTTCACACCTTTGCACTTTCTCCCTGGGTTGGCATTATTTTATCTCTGCAGTAGGGTTTGAAGACAAGAGTCATCTTCCATTTGCTGGTGCTCTTATGACCTTCTACAAAATCCTAGAGCAGGAGCAGACAAAGAGAGTACTTGCTTTTCACCTCCCAACTGCCAAATCCAGTCAGGATTTCATGGAGACCTTCATCACATCTATTCAAATTCATACATGAGCTGTCAGTGTGTGCTCATATCCCAGAAAAACAACTGTGTCCTGACCATGACCAGGAGGTGATCCTGCCCCTCTGCTCTGCTGCACTTGGAGAGACCCCACTTGGAGCACTGTGTGCAGTTCTGGTGTCCTCAGAGTAAGAAGGACATGGAGCTGTTGGAGCAAACCCAGAGGAGGGTCATGAGGATAATAAGGGGGCTGGAGCACCTCCCATATGAATGGGTGATGGGTTTAAACTGAAACAGGGGAAGTTCAGGTTAGATACAAGGAAGAAGTTCTTTACTGTGATGGTGGTGATGCACTGGCACAGGCTGCCCAAAGAAGTAGTGAATGCTCCATCCCTGGCAGTGTTCAAGGCCAGATTGAACAGAGCCTTGGGTGACATGGTCTAGTGTGAAGCGTTCCTGGTCATGGCAGGAGGTTGGAACTGGGTGATCTTACGGTCCTTTCCAACCTAAAATATTCTATGATTCTATGATTCTATACCCTGTGTGTAACCTTGCCACCAAGATGTGGGGAATACATTTAGGAGAAAACTTCACTGATGCCTTGTCTGAATGTCCCTTCCTGAGCTCTAGTTCACTATGAGCACAGACCCTGGGTAGGTGGCTGCAGCAGAGGAGGAGGAGGCAGCTTCGCAGGCTGCCAGCAGGTGGTGGCACCTCACTGGAAGAAGCACGCTGGAAATGGCACATAAGTCAATGCATCAGAGTGGCAGAAACCGCCAGCCAGTCAGTTCCACAATACTACATCTAGGATCCAGCTTCTCTTCCAAGAGAGCTGCTCCCAAGAACATGTGCCCATCCTTTTAGTATCATAGAATATAGAATCATCTATAGAATTACAGAATCAGAGCCCCAACTTTCTCAGCCTGTCTTCATATGGGAGGTGCTCCAGCCCCTGATCACCCTCATGGCCTCCTTGCTCCAACAGTTCCATGTCCTTCTTATGCTGGGGACACCAGAACTGCACACAGTGCTCCAGGTGGGGTCTCAAAATCCTTGATCACAGCAATCCTTTATCACAGAGGTCGCACATGTCACACCAGAAAAATAACATCATGAGCACTGCTGTGGTTCCTAAACTGTTATAAAACCAAAGGAATTACTTAGAGACCAGGGCAGGAGGTGCTGCTTCTGCAGTTGTCTTGAGAAAAAAAACCGCTTAAGGACTTTCATCTTCTCCCCAGCTTCACACAGCCAGTACAGTTTTCCCTGTTTCCCATGGCTTGGCTGCAGAGCCAGGTTACTCAGCCCATCACTGCACACCCCTCACATGCCAAAAGCACCTCTTGAACCTAGTAGAGAAGTACAGCAGAGCACTTCCCAGCCATGTGTCTGACCTAGTATGGGACACATGCAAGCACGAGGCAGTGCTCAGGTGGGCAGGAACACAGCCTGGAAGCCCCTCAGAGCATTCCAGAAAATATTCTCTGCAGGAACACAGGAAGACTTGCTGATGCAGGTACCCATGTTGAAACACTAAACTGCTTTGCTGCCAGGGAAGACATGTTGAATAATGGAATCATTGCAGGTTCTTTTTAATAAAAGCCATCTCCACCATGTTATAAGGCTAGTACATACTAGCCTTATAAAACAGTTAACTTTGCTAGCACCAGGGGCTGCTGTATTTAACTCAGCACAAAACTCAATAGAACAAAATAAACCCTTGAAAAATTAGTGACAAGTTTCTCTTTATGTGTCTGGCTTCCACCTTGACAACAAATATCCTTCTGTGCAGGGAACAGATTAAAAGAGACAGATGAGTCTCCAGATAGCAGGTGAGAAGGGAAGTTAACACTATTTGCCAGCATTTTTCTGCTGCAACTTAAGGGTTGGCCCTCGATAGAAATATCCTCCCTGTGACTTAAGTGTGATTTGTATTTCTTCCTGCATGCACTCCCTTTTGGGGAAACAACTTTGGCTATCAGTATTGTCAATTAACTTCAGCTTGCAGAACTGAAGACAAGATAATGATGCTCAGAAGAGAGCCAAGAAGGGGAGCTTTGCACTAAGCTGCACAGAAAACAAGAGATCACTTCAAGTCTCTAACAGCATGTTTCAGACTGCTTTAAAAATCTTCCACACTAGCTTCTTCATGTCCTGTTCCCCTGTATGTCCATTAACAGGTTTAGCAGTATTCTCCCAGCAACACAGGTAGCTACATTGGCATATTTTCTCCAGCATACTCCACTTTCCACCAGTTGCATAGCAATGGCAAGGAAGCAGTTACCAGAATTACATGACACAGGTCCCAGTTTAATTCCTGACTTAATATTTCAGAATTTAATAATGGTGTAAAGATCAATAGAGTGCACCCAGGAAATCACAGAATCACAGAACAGTTTGGGTTGGAAAGGACCTTAAGATCATTCAGTTCCAACCCCCTGCCATGGGCAGAGATGCCTCACATCTGGTTGTGAGACATTGAACACTGCCAGGGATGGAACATTCACCACTTCTTTGGGCAACCTGTGCCAGTGCCTCAGCACCCTAACATTAAGAACTTCTTCCTTAGATCTAACCTGAACTTCCCCTGTTTCAGTTTAAACCTGTTACCCCTTGTCCTATTGCCACAGTCTCTGATGAAGAGTCCCTAGAGACCTAGGGCAAAAGCAAATGTCTGTAGGGAGCTCTCAGGTGAAAAATCATGCCAGCTAGCCAGGTTCTGGGAGAGAGGAGGTTTCCTTTATAATTCAATTCCATACTCTCCAAGTAAAGAAATCCCAAATCTCCCCCGTCTCCCTAGTACTTGCCTGCTGACAGACTGCACAACCTCTCATAGTAAATCATGCCGACTTGCGTCTTGCTTAGTGAATACTTCAGATTGCAGGAAACTTTGGTCTGCAAAGTAAAATGAGTCCTAATTGCCCCTTTCCCACACAATGAATACTTGGCAAAAGCAAAGCTTGATGTCATTACTGGGTGAGAGTCAGCAACTTGTTCAAGCAAGCCATTTGATAAGATGTAGAGCTTCCTGCAAAGTTGCTAATGTTTGGAGTAGCACATTCCCTTCTCACAAGATGGGCATCTAATGAATTATCACTGAGGAAACCAGGTAATTACTCTGCCAAGCAAGTACTTTTGCTCATTGTAGGCCAACATCTGGATTGAATTATTACTTAAGCCAAACCACTTCACAGGTTATGTCTAGAAAAACATGAAGGTATTACAAGACTGATGTGTTTTGCAATCCTCAGCTGTTTTGTGAGCTTCAGAATTTAAGCAAGTGATTTTTATCTAAATATCATGGTCAACTTGACATAGATACATCTTTCTGTAGCTGTCTTTCAGTAAATAATCTGTTGTTTATAGCTTCTGCATAATAAAAAGCTTACTAATAACAAAACAACCCACCAGCACATCTCTCCTTTCTCTTGATTCTCAAGTTTCTCAGCCACATGATTCACCAAGCTGGTGTGTACAGCATTAAAAGAAGGAAACCAAGGGACTAGCTAAAACCCATGTAAACTAAAAGGATTTCAACATATAAACTGTAATGGGGTAGCAAAGCTCTCTAAAGGGATTATAGTCACCTGTTGGATACACCAGCTAAGAATTGTGGTGACAATTTACAGAGCAATTAAATCCTCACTCACAGCTGTGCTTTAACTTTAAATACATTTAGAAATACAGAGCTACCTTTCACATGTTGGAAAGCAGGAGTCTGCTTCTCAGACATTTTGTTAAAGCCCTTTTGTTGTTTTGTTGGGTGATAGGTTGAAGCTCAGCAGGCCTGTATGAAGAAGCAGCATGTACAGGGTGCTTAAAAGAAGGCAGGCCAGGAGTTCTGGCTGTCAGCAGGCAGAGCTTTGCCCTCAGCAACACAGGGCACAGTCCCACACTACTTCAAACACCAGAAGGACAACAGATCTCAGAAAAGCAACCACAGCAAGCCCCAACCTGACCTTTACAAGACCGTAATTCAAGAAAGAAACAACAGAGCTACTAACTGGATTGTAGTCCAGAAGCATGGAATAAGCTTTGCCTCTGTGCGAATTAGTGACATACTTTAATGCCTGTCAAGTTTCCACTGTGTGGAAATAACCCTTGATTTATTATTTTATTTTTTGTTCAGAAATAAAAATTAAAATGTCTTTATGTAACTTTAGATCTTCATTAAGCTGCTGTATTTAGCAGAAGATTTTTCCAAAGCACCTCAGAGCATTGGGACACTTAATTTCTCTTGGTTTAATTGAGTAGTCAAATCCCCAGACACCTTTAAGAATTGTGTCTTCAAAGCTCTGCACATGCATAGGTGACTCTCAGCTGCAACTGGGAACACGTCCTCAGTTTATGAAAAGAAGTGACTGTATTCAAAACTCATAGTCAGTCTCTTGGGGTGGGAGAGGAAGCACAGTCTTGTGTAAGTATGAAAAGAGAAAAGGGCAGTGAAAAGACTAGTAGAAGCTACAAAAGTCAGAGCGCAGTGACTATGGATTTCTGTTTAAAGTCTACAAGTACAATGAGTTTCCATAGAAGTCAGATCTTGTTCACAAATGTCCACCTTTTGGCACACACATTCTCCCATAAAAGCAGAGCAAAGCCATTTTATGGAGACTGTCTTTCATCTTCTTGCTTTAAATATGCAGAGGATGTTTTTGCTATTTCATCAGAGATAGGAAGGTTTGCCTAATTACCAAAGCAAGGAAGGGGTAAGAACAACATCAATAAAGTAAGACACGTGATATTCTATGCCACGATTTACAGGTGCTTTGAAAGGAACATGTTCTTTTCTCTGCTGTCTTAAAAGCAGAATGAAAGTGATGGAGGGGAGAGATTCTTCTGTAGATAACACAAAGTGCCAGGACACCTCCCATGTGAAACAGGGTGAGAAAGTTGGGGCTGCTCAGCCTGAAGAAGAGAAGCTGCATGGAAATCTCAGAGCAGCCTTCCAGTATCTGAAAGGGGCCTACAAGGATGCTGGAGAGAGACTCTTCACTGGGAACTGAAGTGATATGACAATGGGTGGTGAGCTCAAACTGAAACAGGGGAAGTTCGGGTTAGGTATAAGGAAGTTCTTTACTGTGAGGGTGGTGAGGCACTGGCTCAGGTTGTCCAAAGAAGTGGTGAATGCTTCCTTCCAACTCAAACCATTGTGATTATATGACATTGTCATATAGCTGAAAGCAAATGGAGATTTGAACAACTTGATTTTTCATGCTCCAAGATCTCTCGGAAGCAGCTGGCATAGCATGGCTGGGTATCCTTTTAACTTCTAGGTTTATCCGCCTGTAACACACATCATGACCTCCAGCTTAACACATTCTAACTTCTTAGTAAGGAACACAAACGTCTCCTGTGGAGACAGCAGCTCATAGCATGTTGACGAGCAGATGGTGCTGCAGAATGACATCTTTCCGAAGCACAGCCTGGGCTCACTCAGGTAATTCTGTTCCTTGGTGACAATTAGTACTTACAGACTTCCTCAAGGCCTTGTTGAGATGCAGTCCCTCTACAGAAGCTAATAGCTATCTGATGGTTAAGTGCCCTGTACTGGTGCCAGTGGATGGATAAACAGATCAGTTCTGTACTTTCTGGTCTTATTGTCTTTCAGAAATACCCCTTCAGCTTTGTTTATGCATGAGGGAAGTTTTCTGTGACTCATATAATGTTCTTTCATTTTCTTTTTAAAAAAAACTAGGTGATCTTAAGGTCCTTTCCAACCCGAACTATTCTGATTCTATGGTTTAGGAACACTTCATTTTATCACAAATGAGAGGACATTAACAAAGTGGAACCTGGACAGGATATTTCAGTGGTGTTTTAGTGCTCCCCAGGGTGTTTTTTACCTCCTCCCTTCTAAAGAAGCCAGTTGTGGACTGACTTCTCTGCTAACTTGACTGCCCATCCCTGTATGGTGTAAATACGCTTTCCTCATTATCTCTGTGCTCTCTTCCAAGCAAAGATAAACAAAAGTAAAGATGTGTGCTGTCACTTGGCTGCATGCTTAGCTGCTATAAAGGAGGAGACAAGTCCCCAGATGTGCATGTGTTGCTTTCTCTTTTCCGCAATCGATTTTGCTGTGGAAAGAAGCAAACCAAAACTCAAGGAGCACAAATGCAATACAGCCTCGTCCACCTGCTTACTGTGTCTTGCTTGGCTCTGTGGGGTCTGCCTAGGTCTCTTCGGTTCCATTTAGCGCCGTCTCGTGGCTGATTTCTCGTGGACAGCGTTTCTTCCAATGCCAAAGTGCTGAACCTGAGCTTTGTAAAATGGTTCTGTTTTCCAGGGGATGTGAACTTTCCAGTGTTCGCAGAGATTTTCACCTTCCTAAAGGCTCAGAAGATGCAGTGTAGTACATGGAAAGCTTTTTTTTTTTTTGCAGTGGATCCTGTTCTGCCAGTGCAGAGTCACTTGTCAAGGACAATAGCTGTTGGCAGAGCATTAATATGACAGAAGTGGGTGTGCTGCCAAGGAAAGCAAACTCTTTTGTGCTTTATGTAATGTTTTGCTGGCCTGTCAGTTTGAAATCGCCAGGGATGAACTGCAAACTGCCTTTCACTATAGGTAGGAAAAGAAAAGACTCCTCAGCAAAATGCATAATGGACTTTGGTTAACAGCAACAAAGGCAGGTTTGGGTAGATGATGTGTTTGTGCGTGTGTCTTAGAACAACTACTCTGTGTTGGAGGAGCTCTGCACATTAGGTGAAAAAGGTTTACCCTCTACAAAAAGGAGGTTGAAGTGAGGTTCTCTTTACATCAGCTTCTGAGAAAACTTGGAAATGATGCTGATTGCCTGAAACAAAGAGCCTTTCAACTTCAGAGATGCTGACTACAGGGCCATCTTTGTACTTGGAAATCCTGCCTGTTTGTTCCAGGGATCATGGGATTATCTAAATTGGCTTTAAGAAGCTGATTTGCTTTTGCACAAGAGATCTGACATTTAACAAACTAAACGGACAGTTGTAACTGAAGTCCATGAAGTTTCTATTCTTTTTTGAGATGTCTGAGTTAGGAAGAACAGTGCTTATTGATTCTCATTCTGTCATTCATCCATGGGAAGTACCCATACATGCTTGGAGAAAGGCTATGATTGCAAGGCTAAACATCTGCAATGATTTTAATTCACAGAAGGAAGGAGCTGTGTGGCTGTAATCATGCCAACACATTTGTGATACCTGTGATTTATCTCATCTGACATGCAAGCCTATTATACAAGGATTGCTCTTATCTCTAAGCACTTGCCATTTTAAGCTTTTCCTTATTACTCTGAGTTTCAGTCTCCTAACCCTTAAAAAGTCCTCTGCTTTCTCTCTTCTTACATGCGCACTAAAGTAAGGGAAGACAAATGAACGATACTCCATTTCTGAATGGGAATGTCCACAATGGGTCTTTGTGATCCAGTTACTCCATTTTATCTTGGCACCTTTACATCAAAAGACTCTGAGTGTCCCGGGAAAATCAATCTGCTAGCAAAGTGTCAGCTGAGGCTTTCGAGGCTGTTGCTGTAACAGCATCCCCTGTATAGTATCCTAACAGTCAGACTGGAAATTATGCCAATAGCATCACTGGATGACCTGCTTCCAAACACAGGAAGAGCATATGCCACCAAATGATTATGACCATGCCCCATCTACTTCTAGAAACCACCTGAAATGACACATGCAGGCTGTGCATGTGGAATTAAAATGTGTGTTCTTTGGGCTTGTGTCAGGAGGCTGGCTCCTCGCTCCTGCTGCTCATACATGAGCTGCTGTAAGCAGCAGCCTTCTCTTCAGGAAAGGTGCACCAGTCTGTATGCTGCAGAACACGAGCTTTGGGTCCCTGAATCAGCAGAAAGCTGGGTTTTTTTCTCCTCTCTCTAGCTCCCTCCCTTTCCCTTCCTTCCCTTCCTCTTCTTTCCCCTCCTCTTCCTTCCTCTTCCTTCTCCTTTTCTTCCCTCCCCTTCTCTTACTTTCCCTTCTTCCCTGTCTGGAATGGTTATTGCTTTTTGCACCTCTAGTGTCAATGGGCTCAGTGTGTGAAGAGAATCACAACTCCCCCTCTGTCACCCAAAAAAATAGCCCTCTCAAACACTGAATTCTCTGCATGGCAGAAGACCAACGTGGTTTGAAGTGATGAAAATAAAGCTTCTCTGTAGCTTCCAGTAGATTTTATTGTTTCATAGGCAAGCCATTTTTTCCAGGTATTTGTTTTGATAAGAGAAATGTATTGTTATAAACAGGACTCACTGGGACCAGCTGATGGCATCTCTTGGGTCCAGGTTTACAGAAAGACTCTGAGGTCAGAAAGCATGAAACATCCTTCACCCTTGTTCTTAACTGGATGACTTTGCTTTTAGAATAATAATTTATTATTTTATAATAACTATTTATTTAAGAATAGAATGATATAATTTATTCTAGAATAGAATAAATAAATAATAATTTATTTATAATAAATTAAAATAATTTATTATTTTGGAATAACAAAGTTTACACACCACTGGATGACACAAAACATGATAACCGATGTGACCAGCAGACCACCACCAGTTCTGAGTTTGTTTAGATCACTTTGTTTAGCTGTGTCCTGTCCAGAAATCATATCAAGACCTTAGAATGGAAGACTAAGTTACACTTACAAAGTGACTCTGCTGCTCTGATTGACTCTGTGGCTCAAGAGCAGTATCTACCTATGGGATGGAACCCCAACTCTGAGGAGGAATCACTTCACTTTTTGGCTACAGCTACCTGCACTTTAGCCCAAGCACCCTGCCAAAGACTTTGTTACTTGCATAAAATAGCATGTGGGTGTCTGACAAGCTGATATGAAGGGATGGAAGAAAGAGATTTTGCATTAAGAGCCAAGAGCTTCAATGAAAGAGAGAAGCTGGGAACTGCTTATAGGTGTACTGCACTAGGAGGGCTCAGAGATGTGATTCAATTCAGTTCTGGTTTACATTATTAAAAACATGGTTTCCACCAGAGAGGGAACTTGTGAGGAACAGGTTATGGAAGTGGCACTATTTGTTTTCAGTGTCCGAATGGGATGTGTTAGGGTTTCTGTTCCTAGTCACCTGGCATGCCAAACATGCAGCAGCTATCCCTGTAACTCCCAGCATGATCCTTTTTAAAGTCCTGGCTTCCTCCAGAGCAAGGATCAGCGAGGTGCCTGGATCTGACCCATGGATAATAGAAAGGGACAAAGGAAAGTGAGACGCTTTCTTTCTCTTTATTTTGTTTGTGGGGAGTCTGCTCATGGGAAATAAAGTCTATTTCTGACTTCATTCTCTTCTCCTGTAAGGTATTTGTGTAACTTCTTGTTGGATATAGATGTAAGCTTGTGCAATGCCTTCAGCCTGTGCATCATAGAACTGATGCTAACTGCAGCTGGTTCTGAACCAGTAACTTTGCTGACTTGTATTTATTTTGGTTATATTTGTAACTGAAAATTGCTCCATTGAAACCTTAAATTGTGTAAGCAAAGGCACATCAGTGCCATAATCCTAAATTCATTTTAGGGGCAAATCCAGTAAGGGCTACTGGTTTCATTACTGCTGATAGCTAGCGCCTGCTACCCCTTCAAGCAGAGCCTGCAGGAGGCATCAGTTTATTCCTGAACTGGAGAGATTTTTAACCTGCACTAAGTGCTTGGGAACTGCTGGACTTGATACTGAAACAGCTACAAGACGTTTGTGTATATTGTCCTGTTTTCCTGAAGGAATGAGGAAGGTGGCCTTCAGCAGAAAATAATGAACCCTAGAGAACGTGTATACTAACAGGTATGTTGGCTCAGGCTTTACTATGGCCCTGAATTAGACAGTCACTCTACTTGGGAAAGCACTGCACCAAGAGATTAGTGAGGTGACACCTAAGCCCTGGCATGACTAGTGCCTTAGAGCAGGGTGGCTGTTAATGCCCGTAAGTGATTATGGCAGGATGCTTTCTCCAAGCTCCACATAGGGCTTGTGCTGTAACTTATCTCTGGCAGAGGGACAGCTAGATTGTGTTTAACAGAAGGTAGAGATTGCCCTGAAGGACTTATGCAAACGACTTGTACTTCAAAGTAACAACGCTGCAGGGACAAAGCTAAAGGAGCTCAGAGAGACAATCATGGAGTTAGTCACACCTTTGATGTGCCCTTTTCTTATCGGGATATGCAGATATAAGGCCCCTGTAGAGGTTGGCTAAGTGGCAAGTTGTTGATTGTGTAAAGACTGAGTCAATAGGCCTTGGTTCCTTAAAGTGAGCAAGTCCCAGAGGACTTTCACCCTAAAAAAATAAAATGACATTGCAAACTATGAACTTCAAGTCTCCCCCATAAAATAGCAGTTGGAAGCAGATGGGGCAAAGGCCTGGGCTGGGATACACACAGCATGTTGCACCCTTTGGGGTGTTTCAAGTCCTCCCAGCTTCTAAGGTTTGAAGTTACCAAACTCAGGTGGCAGCTCTTTGTAAACAAGATCCTGATCTACTGTCTTCAGTTATTATAGAAGAGCCAACTCTGTGGCTGCCTGCTAGCCAAGAGCCTGGATTACAGTATGCTGGAATAGAGTAAACCAGTCTTTAATTTTCAGTACAGGAAGGCTTGTCTTTGGGCTTCATGAGGCATTTGCCCTTGAATCTGCTTTTTTCAACCCTCCAGAGAAGAACTGGTGAATGGGGGGAATAACCATGGGAAAGCCTGACTTTAATCTTTTTCCTGTCATCTGCTTAGCAGCTGAACCGGGGATGTTCTGTCAACCTTTGTGGCTTTGTGACATTGCCAATTCTAATCTATTGCAGGCTATATCTGTGCCACCCCTGAGGATGGCTGTTTTTCTGGGAGACATGATGAGCCTTGGAGCAGTCTCACTTGTAGACAGGTATTACAGTGGTCTTCTTTAAGTATCCTGAGATTGTGGTGGTTTCTTTCTATGATGTTGGGGAGAAAATATTTCCTCTGAGAAAACAGGTTTTCTGCTCTTTGGCTTGCTAAATCCTCCGAGTGCTTCTGACACACAAGTGCTGCCAGGCATGTTGTGCATGGATGACTAATGTCTGCTTGGATGCATGAGGCATGTGCAGAGAAGGTCTGTTGCAACGTTGAGCCTCTGTCTCTGTACAGCAGCTTGCAGAGGTCAAACAGCCGGCCCAGCATTAATGCTCCAACCAAAGAGTCTGGAAATACCTCGTCTAGCTTAAGACATTTAACAGGAAGAGTGGGGACATGCATCCATCCGAAGCTACTTTCTGAGCAGGTGACTCTGAGCACAGGGATGGGCATTGTGCGTTTTATTGCCACAGAAACATAGCCGTCTGTCAGAAGTATAATTTTGACAAATATAATTCAGGGTTTGGCAGCCTGATATGGGATATCACTTGCCCTCAAACCGCCTCCTTGAGTGAAAAAGAATGACTGAGTATAGCACTTGTGAGAAGAGAATGTCCTGGTTATCTATATTCTTTCAAATCAGCTCAGTTTTTCAAGTGCCCTCCAAAGATAGCCCAAGTGACTCTTGAAACAATTGTGTGATCAACTCTTTAGTGTACAGGGCTTTCTCTAGCAGCCTTGACACATGAGCTGGCCCAGCAGCTATCAGTTCTCCAGGCGTTGTGCTCTTGGCTAATCACTAAGTCCAAGAGTCAAGAGCAGAGGGAAAGGCTTGATACCTGCTGCAGCACAAGGTGCAGAATTGCTGCCTCAGAGCCTCTAATTTTAAGGCTTCTAATTTTTGTCAGTGCAAGCTATCAAAGAACTTCAATAGTTTACTTTTCTCCTGTTTAGTCCTAAGACAAAAGGTTTTTCCCTTCTAGTTTCCTGAAGCAGTGAGCCCAGGACGTAGTGGCATGGCACTTGAGCAGTTAATTGCCTTGTTTTCCAATCTGCATGGGAAAAGGAGTGTTCCTCTAGCATTATTGCTCTGTGCAATAGGCTGCTGTCTTTCCTGACTCGCTGCATCCGCTGCATCCGGCAGCAACTTCCTCCTTTCAGATAAAAGTGAAGTTTATCTACAGAATTCTTAGTAACTGGAAGCACAAGCAAGAGGGGCAGTCACGAGATCTGCTGGTATGAGCTAGCTTCGCGCAACTGAAGCTGAGCATGCCTTCCCTCACCAGCGCCCACAAGCACAATTTCTTCTTCTGAAGGGGAGATTCATGTCTGGGTCACCCAACTCTGAGTTCTTGCACACAAGCTTGTCATGCACAAAATGTTTTAAAAAAAATGTTAATTACAATGGAGTGGAAGTGTTAACACTGCTGTCTCAGGTTTGGTTTGTATACTGATGGTGGGGTTCACAATGGAAGAACTTTGGGGTCATGTTCTGCCTGTTATATTTGGAGTTTGCAACGTGTTTTATAGTCCTTAAATTACACTGCTTTAAACACTTACTGGTTGGTCAGGAGTCCAAGGTCAGGGCTCTGGAGGACGGTACAAGTTCAGCTCTAAATTATGGTCCGAAGGACTCCCCTGTATGTCTGTGGCTATTTGGTGGTAAAGAACACTAGCTTTTAATTACAGAAGGGGAAAAAATTGAAACGAAAACAATTTCAAAATGCTACAAAACATAAGTAAGATTATTTGGAAAATGGTATTCGGAGTTGATTTTCTGGTAGTGGCATGGGCTGCCTAAATCCTCAGAACTCTCGATCTGCCTTTGGTGACCCAGAGAGGTGGAACCAATTGCCAATCCTCTGCTCTTAGGTCTTCAACCTCCACCCCCCACCCTTCCCCAACCCTCCCACACCAAAAGAAATTATTGTCTCTAGGGATGTTCTGTGTTCTCAGTTTTTTCCCAATAATTTTGTTTTCACTGCAGTTACAGAGCCCATGCCCCATGGTGGGCAATGGGAAGAGATGTGTGGCTTAGTGCACTTTTAGTCACGGTTGTGGCTGGATTACCTGGATTAACCTGGATTACCTTGTTGCAGTCCTATTCTCTACAATGCTAATGGAAACTGATAGCTGAATTCACAGTACTCAAAGAACACATTATGGCTCATAGGAAAGGCGCCCAAGATGGTGAAGTGTTTCTGAAACTGCCTTCCTGACAGAACAGTGAAGCTAACAAACAAGCACGTTTGGACGGACTTTATCTGATATGGTGTCTTTAGGAACAAGACTGTAGGTGCCAGTGAGCCAGGAATTTCAGTTTGGTTTCTTATTCCCAGGACCATTGTGTTCTCTTTGCAGATCTGTAACAGAACTTATCTCATAGAATCATAGAATCATAGAATAGTTAGTATTGGAAAGGACCTTAAGATCATCTAGTTCCAACCCCCCTGCCATGGGCCTCATGGCACCTCACACTAAAGCATGCCATGCAAGGTTTCATCCAACCTGGTCTTGAGCACTGCCAGGGATGGAGCATTCCCTACCTCCCTGGGCAACCCATTCCAGTGCCTCACCACCCTCACAGTAAAGAATTTCTTCCTTATATCCAATCTAAACCTCTGCTGTTTAAGTTTCAACCCGTTACCCCTCGTCCTATCACTACAGTCCCTAATGAATAGTCCCTCTCCAGCATCCCTGTAGGCCCCCTTCAGATACTGGAAGGCTACTATGAGGTCTCCACGCAACCTTCTCTTCTCCAGGCTGAACAGCCCCAACTTTCTCAGCCTGTCTTCATATGGGAGGTGCTCCAGTCCCCTGATCATCCTCGTGGCCTCCTCTGGACTTGTTCTAGCAGTTCCATGTCCTTTTTACGTTGAGGACACCAGAACTGCACACAATACTCCAAGTGAGGTCTCACAAGAGCAGAGTAGAGGGGCAGGATCACCTCCTTTGACCTGCTGGTCACACTCCTTTTGATGCAGCCCAGGATACAGTTGATTTCTGGGCTGTGAGCTCACACTGAAGCTGGCTCATGTTCATTTTCTCATCAACCAACACCCCCAAGTCCTTCTCCGCAGGACTACCATGAATTTCCTTTTTGCCCAACCTGTAGCTGTGCCTGGGATTGCTCTCACCCACGTGTAGGAACTTGCACTTGACATGGTTAAACTTCATGAGGTTGGCATCAGCCCACCTCACAAGCGTGTCCAGGTCCCTCTGAACGGCATTCCTTCCCTTCAGCGTATCAACTGAACCACACAGCTTGGTGTCATCGGCAAACCTGCTGAGGGCACACTCAGTTCTATTGTCCATGTCAGCGACAAAAATATTAAACAAGACCGGTCCCAACACCGACCCCTGAGGGACACCACTCGTTACTGATCTCCAGCCGGACATTGAGCCATTGACCACAACTCTTTGAGTGCGACCATCCAGCCAGTTCTTTATCCACCGAGTGGTCCACCTATCAAATTGATGTCTGTGCAATTTAGAGACAAGGATGTCATGTGGGACAGTGTCGAACGCTTTGCACAAGTCCAGGTAGATGACGTCAACTGCTCCACCCCTGTTCATCACTTTTGTAGCCCCGTCATAGAAGGCCACCAAATTGGTCAGGCAGGATTTTCCCCTAGTAAAGCCATGCTGGCTGTCACCAAGCACCTTGTTGTTTTTCATGTGCCCTAGCATGCCTTCCGAAAGAATCTGCTCCCAGATTTTGCCAGGCACAGAGGTGAGACTGACTGGTCTGTAATTCCCTGGGTCATCAATTTTCCCCTTCTTGAAAATGGGGGTTATATTTCCCTTTTTCCAGTCATCAGGAACTTCACCTGTCTGCCATGATTTTTCAAATATGATGGCCAGTGGCTTTGCAACTTCATTTGCCAGCTCCTTCAGGACCCACGGATGGATTTCATCAGGTCCCATGGACTTGTGTACATTCAGGTTCTTAAGATGGTCTCGAACCAGATCCTTTCATACAATGGACCCAAAGTCTAGGTTTAAACAGTCCCTACGTCCACCTTCCAAGGCTTGGGTGCTGCGGTCAGAGCCTTTGCCAGTGAAGACCGAGGCAAAGAAGCCATTCAGAACCTCAGCCTTCTCCAAGTCCTGTGTAGCCAGTTCTCCCGAAAGCTTCCGGAGGAGGCCTACATTGTCCTTAGTCTGTTTTTTAGCCGCTACATACCTATAAAATCCCTTCCTATTATCTTTAACATCCCTTGCCATGTTTAGCTCCAGTTGGGCCTTAGCTTTCCTAACTTGGTCCCTAGCTACCCTGACAACATCCCTGTATTCATCCCAGGCCACCTGTCCTTGTTTCCACCTTTTATAAGCCTTTTTTTTCCTGTGAATTTTTCTCAGCAGCTCCTTATCCATCCAAGGAGGTCTCCTGGCCCTCCTGCTGCACTTCCTTCTAGTTGGGATGCAACACTCCTGAGCTTGCAGCAGGTGATCCTTGAATATTCACCAAGAGTCTCGGGCCCCCCTGCCATCTAGGGCTATATCCCATGGAACCTTGCTAAGCAGGTTCCTGAAGAGGCCAAAGTCTGCTCTCCTGAAGTCCAGGGCAGTGAGCTTACTGCACGCTCTTCTCACTGTCTTCTCACTTAACACCTGTCTAATTCTGCCACTTCTTCTACGTGAACACTATCAGCTTCTTGAGACTTGTGTTTCTTCTGCTGTGGTAGAGCCTTAACATCCTTCTAAAGCAGTAAGTTATCTTACAAAAGGTAATGAATTTACTTGATGGAAAGATGGTATAAATCAAACAGTGGCATTTTGGTATTACTTGCCTATGTCTGTCTAACAGAAAAGGAGTGGCTTTGTTCTGATGGTAGAGGACTCTCATACTCATTTTCTGATCCTGGTGTTAAAAAGTTGTACATGACATTTGGTGTTGTACAGTGGATGCTCAGTACCTGTTACACTAGGTGCTATGCAAGGCAAATGAGTAATTAGGTAGGAAATAGCTGAGAGGTTCCTATGACTGTGCTCCCACACTATCAAATGACCATTGCTCTCCAGTGTCTGACAAGCCGAGAGCACTTGAGTGGGGACTATGAAAAGATCTCTCTCTTCTCTTGCTCCTAATAGTAACAACAAAGGTGCAGGACCTTAACATCTTTGAGACAGCTGTCAAGTATGAGTTCAGTTTTGAAGCCATACTTCCTAAGGATTTTATCTCTTCTGGCACTCGAGGTGGGGACTTTGGTTAAGTCAGTGTCAATTCAAAGTGGGAAGAAAGCCAAGGGGCAGCTCGTACTTGTCCTTTTTGTGCCTGAGTAAGCTGGATTTGTAAGTTACTGAAGAGGGAGTGTGAGAAGGTAAGAAATAAAAGCGGCTCTAACCAGCTGGAACTAGATCTTTCCTAGCTGGACAGCTACAATATATCAAGCAGAAACAATGCGTAACTGTTTGCCTTGTGAGTAAACATGACTGTAACAAAGCCTGGGCTGTACGTGTGTGTGCTTGTGAACCTCCTTGCACTTACTTTACTGGCTGTCCACGTGCTGGTCAGTGTGTGGCTTGTATCTTTCATCAAAGACAAAAGGAGAGGGATGGGCAGGCACCAACAGACAAACATAACCCTTCCTGTGCACAGAGACCTGCAGTTTGTCTGTGCTGAGTCTATGGCATGCCTCTGGTGTGCCCAAAATATTTCTGTCTGTATTTCCACACGTTAGTAAAAACAGAGCTGGCAAGTAAGTTCAGATGAAGTAGAACAATTATCTCAGGGAGCAATGCAAACAAAGCAGCTATTCCAGTGTGGCTTATAAGTGTGGCTAATTTGGTTCCTAACACGGTCATTAGGACTGTATGGTGAGAGAGGGTGCAATTAGCAGCTTGTTGCTGCCAGTGCACCTTTATTCTGTGAGCACTGCAGCACTATTCAGCTACCTACTATACCACCTACCAGGCTGGGGAGTTACTTTCCTGTCTGAGTAGTCTGAAATTCCCCTTTGATTTTGCACAAGGGAACATCTCAACAATTTGTCTTCAGCTAGTAAGGCACAGAGCTGAGGTTACTGAGAGAGTATCTCCTCCTCTGCTTCATTGCTCTTGGCTCACAACACAGTTACTCTGTTATGACTATGAAAGTGGTAAATTGAGGTTGATACATTATTTTCCAGTGTAATTTTCAATTGTGAAGCCTGAAAACAGTAACAATATGTAAATCGTTTATCACTGCTCCTAGGGATGGGAGGGAAGAATGAGAGGAATGAGTCCCATGGTGCCAGAGTGAATTGGAAACAGAACAGTGAAGTTCTGGTGAAATTAAATAAATTAGTCTAATTAGGCTGTCCATTTAATTAAAACTATTTTACTTATTTTATCTTGGTTACATGATATGAGAGGGGAAAGAGCTGATATGTGTCTAGGAGCATCTGGAAAACTGTGACATTATTGAGGGAAAAGAGGTAGTCAGGGAGTGAAGTGTAGGACAGGGAACAGGAATGCTGGAGTAAGAAAAAGAAGCGTTGGGCATGATGGATACTGGATACTCAGTTTATTTTAGTTGCAGAAAGTGAAGGATTTCTAATCCAGGGAAAGATGACTTGAGGCTTCCTTCTGGATGCAGCACTGAGAATGACATGTAAAGGAACTGCCCTCCCCAGGGGTGCAGGGACAGGCTATGTGATTAAGTCCCTGCAAATGGAGCATTCAAATCCTTGCTTATTTCCTGTTGGCTTTCCAAGATCCCCGAGGAAGCTGAAGCACTGCATTCTCTAGTTATACCTTAGCTACTCTATTCTCTTAGAGCCTTTTGGTGCTGAGGTCTCTGCTACAACAACAGTCTCCTCCTCAGTTGCCACCTTTCGGTTTGTTTTGACCATGGAAGATGATGCCAAATGGCAGCATGAACTGATCCCTGGCTAACAGTACTCGGCAAACCAACACTGGATCTGATTAGGCTTTAACTTATCTGCTTAACAGCCCAGCTCTCTGAAGTAAGAGATTGGCACTAGTACCAGCAGGCTCAGGAAGGTGACACTGTGTTGTCTTATACTGAGTCTATATCAAAAAGCTTTCCTTTAGGGGTATAAGGAAAGCACTTGAAGGAGGCTGAAGAATAAATGGCTTATTTTCTGATGTGCATGGGACTAAGTTTCCCAATATCCAAAGGCAAGTGAAGTTTCTGAAGCCCTATATGATGAAACAAAAGCCTGAGAGTATTTAAATAGCCAAAAGTGTGCTTTAATGAGCTATAAAGAGATCCCAGCACAAATAATGCTGACATATCTTGTATGCATAGCCTCAAGCCCAAGCTTAGTATCTTAGACCTCAGGTGATGCAGTCACAGTGCTCACGCAGCAAGTGATTATTCTGTGATCCACCTGACACAGGTCCTCCACACTATACTTCACTAATTCCTCCATAGGTCAGCCCCATTCTTTAAGGCACTCACATCCCTTTTCCAGCCTGTGTGTTGCAGGTCTGGAGTTGTGCAGCTTGGGGATTTTGTTTGGCTGATCGCTGTACAAAAGTAAAAAGCTTTTGAAAACCTCCAAATCAAAAGAGGCCATTGTGTCAGAACTGAGACGGGGCATTGCCAGGCTCCTGTCATTGAGGGGATCAAGAGCAGGACAGGGTAGGAGGGGGACATGGAGAGAGCACAATGGCAGTTAGTGGCAAGTCCTCATGAGGAGCAAGACTGTCTCCTGGCAACGTGTGGCAATCAGTGGATGGAGCAAAAGGAGCCTGAATGAGACGCCAGGGTCCATTTCAAGAGGTCTGGAGAAATTTGCTGTTCTCTTATTGCAGACCTGCCTAGTTTATTAATAACACTTCCTTGTGATACAATCCGCACTGCTGCAGCAGTGTGGATAACAAGTGTATGTAGGGCACAGATCTGCCTGCAGAGGAGTTGGGCAGCCCTTTTGCTTGGCCCTCTTCTGGACCCGTTTCTTGGCTGTGACATTTGGTTGCCAGGCCAACTTTTCAGCATTAAATCATAATCTAAGCACAGCAGGAGGCCCAAAGCCTTCTAAGATCTAGTTCCTGTTGTCTCCTCACTGACCATATAACTGGTTGTGTGATCTGGATCGGCTGAACACTTTGATGTCAGCAACAACGCAGATGAAATGACAGTTCCCTTTGGAAACAGGTACAAAAGTTAATGGGAGTTATGCCTAGGAGATTCCTGTCTTCCCAGCTTTGCCACCAGTCTGAAATTAAACCCTCTTTGTCAAGCAGCACTATTGCTCAAAGCCTGCTCGGGTGGTGGTGAGCTAGGAAAGGCTTCCATTTCCCAGGTTCACTGCCCTCATTAATGCCTGCTTAGTATTAAGCTACTGCATAGATCCCCTCAAAACTAAGACTGTTTCTGGGCTACTAAAGACATGCTTCAGATTGTCAAGGTTAAGGTCTTGAAACAAGAAGTACTCCATTGGATATGATATCTATTAGATCATTAAAATGTTAAATATGTTGAATGCACAGTTCATGTTTATTTTCCTTCCATAATGGGTTGACAAAGAGGCACAGAGGTAGTAATGCTGAAATGCTCAAAATGAAGAACCTGCTCTGGAAATGACAGAACTGCAAGGGTGATTCTTACCTTCAGGGCTGAGAAATCAGATGAGTACTAGTGGGGAAAACTCCCTGAATTTTTTATTGTTTGATGTATGTCTTCAATGACTGCATTCTGAAAGGTCGATACTGGCAGTACATGAATGTGAGCCCCTGGAAGGGGCTGGTTGGAGTTTTGTCACAGCTTTTGGCATAGAAGAGTCAGGTCCTGGCGATGCCTGACTCTTCAGGACAAGGCTACTTCTTGACTTTGTTAATTACTCCTCAGCTGTTGTGCAACATAATATGGTGCTGAAAATACCATGACAAATCAGAAGAAATACCTGTAACACAGCATGGAGTAATCATGGTCTGGACTGGTGTGCATACACTGGAGATGACAGGTTCTCTGCACTCTTCTTCATTTTTATGATGCCCAGGAGATGATCTGAGCAGCCCCTAAAGCCAGAGAGCAATCTGGATTATTGAACCCTGGTTTAATAGAATCATAGAATGGTTTGGGTTGGAAAGGACTTTAACATCATTCAGTTCCAACTCCCTGCCATGGTCAGGAAGACCTCACAGGACATAACCTGCTCCAGTGCCTCACCAGCCTCTCAAGTGCCTCAAAACCGTTTGCCTCAGGGGATCATTTACAGGGAATGTGCTAGGGAAATACATATTAACCATTTGTGACTCTGGAGAGCTCCCGGTCCAAAGCAGCACAATGGAAACGTTCAATCAGTATCAGTGTGTGGATCTCCTCCCTTGCAGACCACTGTCACATCTCCTAGTCATCACTACTTCTTTGAGTCATGGTTTCCATGTGCTTTAAACAGGAAGGCTACAATAAAGACTGTGGAGAGGGAGGTGCGGGAGTTTTCTTAGTGAGTAAAAAGAAATGCCAGCAAGCAAAAATTCCATCAGAGTTAAAAAGGAAGTGAGAAGGAGATTGCCTTTATGCAGCAGCTCTGTTCTGTTTTGCAGAGATGTTGGCATGATTACAGAAGTGTAAGGAGGATCAAAGAGGCAGTCTAGCAGATGACAGCAGCTCTTGCCAAATCCTACTTCTTTATAGCCTTTGTTTCAGGGAACTCTGACAGCAGTGCTGAAGCTCTTTACTTATCAGGTTAAAGGAAAACTTGTCTTGCAGGCTTCACATTGTAAATGAAGTGCTCTCTTTGCCTGTGGGATGTGGTGTCTGGCTTAAAGTTATACACTTTTATACACCTGATTATAGGGACAACTTAGATAAATTTTCCTGCAGGATTAGCACTCCTAGACCTGGGACCTTTTGGAGAAACAGGGTGACGGACAAGAAGCTACAGGAGGCAGAGCTCTTCTGTGGGAGTGTGCTATTTGAATGATTTGTCACTGGTAATCCATCATGAAAGCTAGCTTCAAGATAAACTCCCAAATCTTGTGAAGGCAGAACCAGACAGAACTGGCACATGCTTTAGCTAGAAGAAGTTATCATCCTTGGCATGTGAATCAAAGTGTGAACAGAAATGCCATGTTGAAAAGGAATCATGGCTAACCTAGACGTCAGCTTCTATCTTGGTGGATGGAGGAGATGACTGCAACTGGTTTGCCAGCCATCCTGAAATGGGTGGGAAGGCTTCTATCAAACAGGCCCCAGGAGTTAGCAGCAGGCCTATGCTTTGCATCACTCTGAGGTGATCTATTCTCCATGGGAAAAATGTGTTTTTTTTATTTCATCTGTTATGAAATAATTGATCTATGTGGAGGTCAGATGATTTTTGTTTTGTTAGCCTGAGGAAGGACTGTCTCTAGCTGGGTGCAAAGTGCATCCTATACATTAAGATCCAGAAGGCTCTTTTGGAAAGCAGTTGGTGGAAATATGCACCTATTTTGTTCCCATGTGCTTCCCACTGTCTTTGTAGCAGCTGTCCCTAAGGCTGTTAGCCAGCACCACAGCCCTGCCTCAGAATGCTAGAGAGGGGCAGCTAGCAGGGCAGGAGCAGAAACATTGAAAACCACTGACAGATCCTCAATGATAATCACTTAGTAAAGAGGAAGGTGTCATTGGGCAAGGGGGGTGTGGTGATGAGGTAGTTAAATCCTCCAGGAACAAGTGAGGAATCACTGAGGAAAGGGACTGCCTGAGAATGTGGAATTACCTAAAGCTAATAGGCTTTCGCTTGAGCTAGGGGAAAGGATGAGGAAGTGAAAGGTTGGGTAAACGAGGACTGTGGGGCTGGTAAAGGACTGTATTCTAAAAACACACTTGCGCCCTTATTTTCACTTGCAGAAAAAAGGAGAAATTGAAGCTGCTCACCATTCTCAGTGCTTCCTCCGGACTACAAGCTAAGTCTCAAAGGGATCTCACAAGCTCATCTTGTTTCTTTACCCACCCCAGAGCAGGATTAACTACACCTGCTTGTCTAATCTTTTACAAAAACCTCCCTTCGATGGAAACATCACCCCAGGCAATTCATTTAATACTAATTATCCTTGCAGCTACAAAATTTGCCCATGCTGTTTAACCTATATTTCATTTGGTATAATTTAGGTATATCTTTGTCCTGATTGAAGGGATCATGGCGGCACAGACTGTTCCCTTCCTTTTACTGTTTTTGTAACTAATAGGCTATGTATTGACTCTTTTCTCGGCTATGTACTTTTCTGGGCTAAGCCAGTCCTTACGCTTAATATTTACTTGCAGGCATGTGGTCTCCAGACTTCCTATGGTTCTGACTGACATCCTCTGGAGTTGATCCTGTCTGTGCACACCTTGTTTTAAAGTGCAGTTGCTACTTGGACACAGAGCTCCTGTGGAATAGAAGGGAAGGGTTACTTCATATTTCTGGCATCCTCTAGTCTTGTTTAACACAGCCCTTAGTGCCTGCTCCTTGTCAGAACCACAGATATTTAGTGTGAGGTGTCCCTACCCATGGCAGGGGAGTTGGAACTGGATGACCTTAAGGTCCTTTCCAACCCTAACTATTCTATGATTCTATGATTCTATACAGCTGACTCAGGTCCTGTCTGTGATCTGCCATAACCACTTAAGCCTTTTCTGCAGACTGGTGGAGTGACTGGTCCCTTCCCTTGTTTCAGGGCAGTGAGCACTTCACTCTTACCTGTACCTAGCTGTGCTCTTCTGCTTCAAGTCACACTTAAATCTAATTCTATTCTTCCTGGCTCAGTGTCAAGTTTTAAAGGCTTAATGTCTTTCTTCACTAAAAGTATCACCCAGATTTTCTGTGGAAATATTTAACAGCACTGGGTAGGAAAACAGACCTCTGGAAAAAAAAACTAAAACAAAACAAAAACATTTTTCTACCTGGACAGTAGATTATTAATACCTAGAGTTTTCTAGCATCAGTTTTGCATTCCTACTAACATGTTTCCCCATGTACTGTTTCATTTGCTTGTTTAGAACATGAGACAGCCAGAGCCTGGGTTGGAAAGGAAATGCTGCCCTGTCCTCACATATCTGTACCCTCTTTATGGAGTTCCCAGGATATGATTCACGGCAGCTGCTACTCTCCAGGCAGTGATGCACTGACTGACCCTCACGTGCTTATGGACTTTAACCTGTCAGGATTTTCCTGAGGTGAAAGAGCAGGAAAACAGTTGTTTGGGGAGCTGTGACTGTCTCAACTCTTCATAGCCCAGTTAAACCTGATGGCAATTTTTGAGAGGCTAGGGAAAGGCACTTCTTAAGCCACAGAGCACATACCCTAACAACTAATTGGAAATGCTGTTGTGTGATCAAAGTGAAAGGTGTTCTTTAGAGATGGATATGCTATAATGCAGCATACCAGGCCAGCCTGCTCTTCCTTCCCTAGAGATGTGAGTTAATACACATTCTGGAACTTTTTGCTGTATTGTGATAGTGGTATTATTATTTCTCCTAAGCTTAAAACAAAACCACTGTGTGACTGCCCAAAGTAAATGAGAAGATGATAACTTTGCTGTTGGTTCTGAGACTGTTTTTTTGTGGTTGCTGATTAATGGGTTCAGCATTTCACAGAATCCTTAGAGCTTTTCTGAGCCAGTGTCTCAGGCTCGTCTGGAAGCCAGTTTCTCTCTCTCAGGAGTCTGTCAGTGAGGAGAAGACCTTATGTGTCTGGCAAAATGGAGCTCTGCACCAGTCCACTGTGTCGCTGGAGTGGCTCTGGGTAAGAAAAGGGAACATGTTGCTCTCATAAGAAACCCACTGCTTTGCACAGATCATTTATCACAGAGAGCAGTATAACTAAGGCCAGAGCCTGTCTACTTAGGGTGGCTGTGTGGGGAAGGAGTTAGGTTTTTTACCCTCTACCCATGCCCACAGAGCAGTAAGAAGGAGTATGCTTGTTATATCTTGTGTAGTAGGAATGATACTAACACCGACATTTACACACTGATGGGTACTCATCTGGGATTCATCCCTCCTCTGGGGCTTCCCAAGGCTTTATAGAATCAAAGAATCACAGAATGGTCTGGGTTGGAAAGGACCTTAAGATCATCCAGTTCCAACTCCCTGCCATGGGCAGGGATGCTTCACACTAGACCATGTTGCCTAAGGCTCTGTCCAACCCGGCTTTGAACACTGCCAGGGATGGAGCATTTACCACTTCTTTGGTACCTGTGCCAGTGCCTCACCACCTTCACAGCAAAGAACTTTCCCTTTGCCTGCTTCAAAGGACTAGGAACCATTATTAACCCTGGCAACAAATGTACAGTAGGTTGGCTGTTGTTCCAATAAAGATGACTGTGAGAGGTGTGTGATGCAAGCAATGCTAAAACTGGATGTGCATTAGAAAAGTATCACCACTGAGACCTGGCTCTGCTGAGGGGGATGATTTTTACCTCCCTCTGTAACAGACTGGGGAGGAAACATCTGTTCAGGAGCTCTGGAACTCTGAGGTAGGTTGTATCCTCCCTTTTACTTTCTCTCCTCTATTTAGTGTGTGTTCTTGTCCAGTCAAATGAACTCTAAGATAAGCCATAAAGGAAGATAGCTATGAGGTCCTGGCCTTTTGCACCCCACCAAGTCCTTGCTCTGCTTGCTTTTGTTAATTTACAACTCCACTGAATAAGGCTACCGTTGACCTTAAACCTGCCCAGAATTAGGGCTCTGGTTTGGAAATTGCTTTAGGATCTTCTAAAGTAGAGAAAATGGTGGAGACAGTGTTCTCACAGGAGAATGGATATTTGGTACATGAGCTCTGAATAACTCCGAGGGATACAGCAAGGCCGTGGGAGGCCCGAGGAAGCTTAAGCAAGCAAGATAAGAAGAAGCTGTAATTCACTGAGTTATGAGAACTGTGGACTGTTGGCAAGCGTTCGAGGTCAAATTCTCACACCTGTGCTTAACCAATTATATGTTAGTCACTAAGGGTCTTCAGGACAAGTATCCAATCATGATATGCCAAATTGCTGTAGGTGTGTGTAAGCAATAGTATATAAGGAGTTAATGCTTTGCAATAAATGGCTTTTTGTCTGATCACATTGATCTCTGACTGAGTCCGTTCCATGGCATATGGCACCCGAACAGGGACCCTCTATAAGTTCACATTGAAATGGAAGAAGGTGTGAATCGCTGGGCCGCGAAGAAATCGGCTGGAATCGATCTGGCTGGACCAAGATCGGGAGGCAGAAGCCATGGAGGTGAAATCCTTGGATCTGAGCCTTGTGAGCCCGGAAGACACTGTGCAGTGCAAATAAGGTGAGCAGCTGGATGGTTGGAAGGGAGCTTAAGGATGGGAAAACAGTTAAGTAAAGAAGAAGAAGTAATTCTTAAACTCTTCCAACATATCCTCTCTGTGAGAGGGACAGACTATGATGAAGCTATGCTAAAAAGATTGTTGCTCTGGAGTAAGGAGAAGGAGTTCATTGTGGGGGTCGGCGAAGCCTTTAATCTCGAGACTTGGGAAAAAATTACTAAGGAAGAAGCTTTTGTTTTATGGATGTTTTCAGTCCTTCTTAAAGTGAAGGGAGCAACCTTTAAAGAGACAGACTTAAAGTTAATGTTGAAATGGTTGAAGATGCGTTATCCAGAGATTGATGAGTCTACCAGATTTGAGATCTCTTCATGGGATGAGGCAGGAGTTAAACTGTGGGATGCAGCCACAGAAGGCAATGATGCTGAAAAAAGTTTGTTAGTCATTTGGAGAACTGTTTTGGAGACGTTAAAGTAAAAAAAATGAGATCATGGAGACCAGCGCGCCCCTCCCCCCCTCCCGCTGGTTGCCACCGTGGCTGTGAAGACTGACGACAGGGATGAAGACAATCCTTTCAACTCAGGCCCTGTTGACCCCGAGAAGGAGCCTGTGCACGTTCATCAGTTTGCTGTTGCTGCTCCTTAGATTCTGATGCCTGATAATTCTGTTAACACTGTGCAGTTTATTTCTGCAGCTGCTTTACATTCCATTTGCATCAGAATGCTTCTGCTTTAAGGAATCACTTTAACCTTTCTACTTCTCAAGAATTGATAACCTGGGAGAGGGGGTATATTTGTGTCCTCCTACCTACAGCTCCATGATGGCTGCCTGCAAAGTTTGTCAAGCCTTGCCATGAGCTGGACAGACTGGTGGAAGAACTCGATGCACCAGCTACAGGAGCTGACCGTGAATACCCCAAGCAAAATGACATAGAGGAAGAAAAAAATGAATGACTGCAAAACACCACTTGGGGGTAACTGAAAAGTAACAACTTGAATATGTGTGCTTGTAAATTATTAGAAGCTGTGATTTTGTCTATAAAACTACCTGTATTTACTAGCCAGTTGCTAATAAGAAACTATACCTTGTATTGTATGGATTTGTCACTTGTAAAAGAGATGTTAGAGCATGCAAATTTGCAGCAGCTGCTAGAAAATGCTAAGGTAAAAGCTATAAAGATTCTAATATGATGGTAGTGTTATAAAGCAGGTAATGGAACAAATTAAGAGGGTGGGAGAACTCCACGGTAAGAAATTTCTTTGATTAGTCACTCTCTGCCATCAGCATCTTCAACATGCTGATGCACTCTGTGATAGTTACTCTGCTAATGTAAATCTGTGTGTGCTTTGCTGTAGTAGTGACTTGTTACTGGGTGAAGCAGGTGAAACTCTGCATTGACAACAAGGTGCAAGGACTGAGATTGACCAAATGCCTGCTACCACAGTCAAGGGCAAGACTGGGTTGGCCTCTGTGTTTGCTGCCAAGAAGAACCTTTAGCTCCGCTGTTGGCTGCAACCCAGCAGGTGTGGAGCGGTGGAGACACATGTCATGCCAGACCTTGATGTGAGGGATGGCCTCTGCTGTTATCAGAGAGCCATCCAGGAGAAAAAGGGCAGGCCCAGCTGTGTACAGCTATCAACAGAACCATACTGACTGCCAGAGAAACATATAAAGCCCCAGAACTCAACAACATAAAGAAACAGCAATGACAGAAATCTTTGTAATATCTGTTCTATTATGTGTGACCATGGGTAATGGACAAGTATACTGAGCACATCTGTTAAATCCCAAATATTCCAACCTGTTACATGGTGTGTAGGATTCACTGGTATACCACATGTTATAAAGGTTCAAGTGACTTCAAATCAGACTAATCTTAATGAAATAATGCTGCCTAGAGCAGTGGGTTGTTATGTTACACAAGTCCAGCAGTGATAGAGCACACACACCAAATTGTAAAAAACTTTTAGTAAAACTAAAAAGGGGGAGAAAGTGAAATCCAAATAAAACAGGTATGTCTGTATCCTGGGCTGTATCAAAAGAAGTGTGACCAGCAGGTCAAAGGAGGTGATCCTGCCGCTCTACTCTGCTCTCATGAGACCCTACTTAGAGCACTGTGTACAGTTCTGGTGTCCTCAACATAAAAAGGACATGGAACTGTTGGAACAAGTCCAGAGGAGGCCACGAGGATGATCAGGGGACTGGAGCACCTCCCATATGAAGACAGGCTGAGAAAGTTGGGGCTGTTCAGCCTGGAGAAGAGAAGGCTGAGTGGAGACCTCATAGCAGCGTTCCAGTATCTGAAGGGGGCCTACAGGGATGCTGAGGAGGGACTATTCACCAGGGAATGTAGCAATAGGACAAGTGGTGATGGGTTTAAAGTGAAACAGGGGAAGTTCGGGTTAGATGTAACAAAGGTTTTTACTGTGAGGGTGGTGAGGCACTGGCACAGGTTACCCAAAGAAGTGATGAATGTTCCATTCCAAGCAGTGCCCAAGGCCAGGTTGGACAGAGCCTTGGGCAACATGCTCTAGCGTGAGGCATCCCTGCCTATGGCAGGGGGCTAAAACTGGATGATCTTAAGGTCCTTTCTAACTCAACCCATTCTATGATTATAGGATTCTATGCTTTCTACAGCAATACTTATTACTTTTAGTCCCGTAAGAAAGCGATGATTTGTCTTTTTTTCATGGGACACTCTTGGCACTTTCTCCTTGTAAGACGTATGATGTTTGCACACACCTTAGGTAATTGCGGAGGGAGGCTACTAGCTGATTTCCATGCCCAAGATAAAAGGTATCTGCTCCCAGGGAATGGTCCTTTAATTGCAAGGCAATCAGCTACGTTATCTGCCATGGCTGATACTACCTTCTCTTTTCGGCAGGAGATGAGGTCATGCAGCTTTCACTTCCATTTCTGTAGGATTTTGTGTTTTGCAGAAGAAAAAATACCCTTTGTTATGCCAGTTAAAGAATGTGAAGCTACTGAGAGGTGTGGCAGACTGGTGTTATTGACTCTATCACTGTAAACCACAAATCTCATGTGAACTGTTCCCTGTTCCCTGTTTGAGTAGCAGCTCTGGAAACCTTTTAATTAAGGGAGAGTTTGCTGGGGAATTTTAAATAGGCTTCTTTCATGATGATGAAAAGAAACTGAAAACATGAAGCCTACAAGCACAAAATTCAGCAAGCAGAGAAATATTCTTGCTTGAATAAAAGAGAAGCCATAATTCAGGTCGAAATTGGGACTCCCTGGTTTAACAATTATTTGCATACATGGTCTGCCTGCTTAAAGTACATTTGAGTCTCTGATGTGAGGATGTGCGCATCTCTGAATGGGAGGAATAGCCTATTGGTGTAATGCCAAATCTTCTCATAGGATTTGCCATCTGCCCTCAAATCAGTCCCTCAGTGTGCAGTCCAGCCAAGAGAGCACACCTCACTCTATATTCAAGGGTTATGGCCTTGAGAACAGAGACCTGAAAAAAACCTTTTTTGCCAAGACTAATTCTAGTATGTAGCACTGAGGACATAGAATTCTGCACTTTGAAGCAGAGAGATGGCAAGTTGAGATAGTTAGTAGCATCAAGGCTTTTGATGTAGAGTAAAAGGTTTCTCCATTTTATTTCTCTTTAAATGAAAAGAGGTAGCTCCTGAAGTATCCACAGAACCCTTGCTTAAGAAGTCACAAGAGTACAGTGACTTTAACCATGCAGAAAATGTCGTTCATCCCTTAGGAGCGCTTGAGCATCCTAAAGTACTTGGCTGAGGCTGGGCTCAGAGCTGAGTTCCTGCTCTGTGACAATGCTACTCTCTCTCCCACAGGTGCTCCCGGAGAAGAGATTTTTATGCCATTTCCAAGCTGACAGGCAGCTGGGGTGGCAAAGAATATCTCTGTCAAAACAAGTTTAAGACCTTACCATGTTAATTTTCTCATTCATAGTGGAAGATGTGCTTTATTGAATAGTTTCTCAAAAAGCTTATTTTTAGTCAGGCACCAATGTTAGCAGATCTCAAAATGCAGTCCTAGTCTTAAAAGAGACTGCCTAAAAAAGAAAAGGGGAGAGGGGAATCAAAGTGTTAAGTAGTTCCCTGTGTGTCTCCCTCAAGCAAACCCCAGCATTGACAAGCAGAAAGTTTTCCTTTGTTTTTCTGTCAGTTTTGGAATGTGGAAGTTGACATTTCAGCTAGGCTTTCTCACACACATCCTGAGAGAAAAAAGTCCACAAAACCTTTCTGAATTCATTAGCATCTCTCACAGGTGAGATGACAGTGGAATAAAACGCTGCAAGCTGTGAATAGCAGTACCGCAACCTATTCCTTGTCAACGTGAGATGAAAAAAGCTCACTCCTGTTACTATAAACTCCTCAGTTCCAAGAGGAGCAGGGAAGTGGGAGACTCTCCTTTTGGTAGTCAGCTGCTCTAGAAATAGGAAATTATTTTGTATGGAAGCAGGTGTCAGACTGAAGCTGAAGTCCATGGCCTAAATAGTTTTTTTAAGAGTTATGCACATTACAACAGGACACAAACAGCTGATGTGCTTCTGACTGGGACTGAACACTTTTACCTCCCACATGTTGTAGTTCTCAGAGTTATTTCTGATAAAGGAGTTGTTCTAACTTCAAACTTGCTTCCAAAACAGTATCCCATCTGCAAACTGCTTGAAGATATGAATTTGATTGTCCACTCTGGAGCTGATGTAAGATAAAATTTCCCCAAATAAATGGTGTCAGTTTCATTTTAATTCTCTTATTTTCACCAATGTGGGCTTCATGACTGATGGAGTTGACATATATTAAGTGTTGATGTAGATGTTTCTTTCTGACAGATCACTAGAAAAAGCCTCCAAGGAAATGAATCTGTCCCTACTTATTTCAGTGTCTTCAGGCTAAGGCAGGAAGCAAGTATTTTTCCTCTTGTGAAAAGTTATAAAACAATTGGGAATCCTTGCAGGGGATCAAACACTGGAACAAGAGCATTCTTTACAAAGGAGAATTTAATTGCATGTCATCAGTCTGTCTTTGCAGCACTTCTCTGGCCGACCTTTGGTTTATCTTCTGTCCAAATGTGACACGTTGTATCCTGTTTGGCTGCACATTTACATTTGCACAGGTTCTATAGCAATTAGCTACTTCCCTCTTTTCATTCTCCCTTTCTGCTTTCTTTCTCTCCAGTGCTAAGTTTCCCAAGTTGCACACTTCCTGTTCAAAACTCAGGGAATAAACTGTTGCAAAGCACTCTGATAGAAACAGGTATCTCAAACTGCTGTGGGTCTGCTGCCTTTCCAATGCTACAGCTCTGAGAGCACAAGCCTTCCAAAGTAGCTGATCAGACGGAGCACTGCTATTTTTCAACTGTTTTCACTGTGTGTCAAGTCTTGACAGCAAGCCAGTCTGAACTGGCAGCAGAGCTCTGGAATAAGGCATGGGGAAAGCAGCAAAACAGAGTCATTTATCTTTGAAACAAAAGCACTGAAGATGGAATGTCTGATTCTCTTTTCATTTAGACTGGTGAGAAGCAGACATAACTCCCCTGAAACCCAGAACAGAAGTGCGGGAGGAAAAAAGAGAGCTCTTGCACAGTTTGCACAGCAAAAGTGAAACGGTGATTTTGCATGATAGAAAAAAATCTGCTGCTTCAGTGGGTGAGAGGGGGAATGGTGAAAACCCAAAACTTAATGTCCCTTAGAAAAAATTTTTAGATTGATTTGTCGTTTTGTTTTGGTTTTTTTTTGTTGGTTTTTTTTTCTTTGCTTTGTTTTGTTTTAGTTTGTTTTGTTCTGTTCTTTTTGTTTTAAAGGTGTATGCCCCCCTACACTTCTGGTGTAATTTTATGATCAGTGGGAGCTTCTCTGCATTTCTGATGGTGACACTGACAGGGTTTGGTTAAGGCTGCTCAATTCCCCTGGTACTAGGACTTCTTGTCTTAAAAAGCATCAGACTTCAATAATTCGCAGAATGCTGTTTATATTGCTTATGAATGAGTTTGGATGGGTTTTTTGCCCCTTCTATCCTAACAGCAATCCAGAGTAACTACTGACTTGGTTTTAGTGTGAGATCAGAACTGGTGCATGATACTTCCCGGTGTTCAGAAGGGCACTGTTTTGAGACAATCTGATTGTCAGGACACACAAAGCGGAAGTGAGAAAATGCTGAGGAAGTAAAATGAGCTGTTGAATGACACAGATCTCATCAGATCTTAAAGGGAAACTCCAAGGTTTCAGAAGAGCTGTTTTGAGAGCTGATGACTGAGAATAATACCTCTGATGCCCAAGTCTACTAATACAGGCCAGTACAGGGATGGATTCTGCACTTATTCAACTCCTCCTGAAGTCAGTAAATGGCATCTGAGAGATACATATCACTAGCATTTAGACAGAGGCAGTCAGTGTCTGTGCAACAAAGAGATGTTTTCCA
This sequence comes from Melopsittacus undulatus, assembly GCF_012275295.1. Taxonomy (NCBI): domain Eukaryota; kingdom Metazoa; phylum Chordata; class Aves; order Psittaciformes; family Psittaculidae; genus Melopsittacus; species Melopsittacus undulatus. The sequence continues at coordinate 63,220,967 of NC_047531.1, read as the reverse complement.
GTGCCATCCAGTGAATTAGCAGCAGAAACCAGGTAACTGTAGTCTTGTGTCTCAGTAACCTGAGTATGGCATCTGCTGCTTGCAGCATTGTGGTCTGAATCTGAGCACATGATGTTGTGTGGTTTGCAGTATTAGTCTATTTCAGCTTTTGTGGTGACCTTATTATGTAAGAAATTGAGCTTTTCTCCGTGTGTATATGTATATGTGTGTGTTTATATACACACAAAAGGAAACTGAGTACAGGAGGAAAAGAAGAACCCCAAAGCAAATCAAGACAAATTAAAGCATAACCAAATCTTTAGTTCAAATATGCCAGGTGTGCTGGGTTAACTATATCGAATATTAGTGAACAGTCTTAAAGGGATTCTTGACTTTTGGGAGGCTTTAGTGTAATTTTTCTGGCTAGAGTTAAGGGATATGGCGATAGAACTCTGGTGGCAATGCTATATGTCATATTTTAAAAGAGAATACTATAAAAATCTTTCTTTTTGTGTGTCTTGTAGGGAACTGAGCCATGTTTTTAGTGTGTTCCTAAGTCTTGTGACCTTTGCTAAAGCCTGTGCTGTATAACCCTTTCATCATTTTCAGCATGGTTGCTTTGTCAAGTAGATGGGAACAGATATGTCAAAAAGACCAACCACTAAAAGGCTTTATTTTTCTCATCTCCAGCATGGAGAAATTGGTGACTTTTTTTCCTCATCTTACAAAAATGCAGTTACACCGATTACGAAATGGGCACTGTGCTAAGTGCTGGACAAAGAAATGCAGAAGTTTTTCCTGAAAAAAAAAAAATACCAACCAAGAAAAGTCCCAAACCACTGCAGGGTGGGCACAGGTGATATCAGGGGCACTAGAACACAAGCCAGAAAGGGAGCGGCAACACAATGTTTGTTATATCCTAGTAAAGATTTCTTTACCTCTGCAATTAGGTGGAAGATGGCTTGACTGAGAAAAAAGGCTCTGCTGCAGGGTGGAAAAATGGTATAAACTGAAGGGAGGCAAGTAGCATGGAAAAGGCAGAGTAGAAGACAGATGGGGATTCTGTTGTGCATCATGACCAGGATACTTTCATTAGGGATGAGAGAAATAGTCCAGCTGAAAAAAGCATTTCAAAGATGATTTTTTTTTCTTTCACAGTATGTCCAGTATAATTTGAAAGAAAATGTGGTTTGTCAACCAAATCAGAAGCTGTGTGGTTCCCTGGGGTAAAACCTCTGGTGCTACCAAAGAAAAGAGGAGTTTTGCTTTGTCTCATCTCTGTGGCAGGCATGGGCATAAGCCTGTTCTTAGGTGAAGGCTCTTGGGTTAGGGATGCTGTCAGCTATGTTCAGCAGCTCAGTTCACACCGCAGTTACCTGGAGAGCTGAACTTCTTTAGATAACACACAGTTATTTCACAATGTGGTAATTAAATCCTGGATGGGAACACCAGAGACAGGTATTCCTTACAATGGTATTGCCTTTGGAGGTTTTTTTTCTGTTAACCTTACATTTTATTTTGGAAATGCCTGCTTGATCCTGCAGTTTTGAGAACAGGCTGAGCTGGGAAACCAGAGCTTGGTACTCTCTATTTATACTCTGTGCCTCGCAGGTCTGAGACTGGACAATACACATGGTGAGAATTAAAAAAGGAAGAAGAAAATAGATCACATGGTTTAGACCTTTCAGACCAAGCAGTTGCATTTGAGTACTCATGTAACTATCTGTCTGAGAATTGACAGCAATCTCAACAGACACAAATTTTTATATGAAGTGTGTTCAATATAAGTATGTAATTTAACCAGCTATTTATTTGTTTTACTTGGTACCCCTTCCAGGGAAAAAAGCAAAACGCGTTTTCTCTTACTCTGCAGTGTGACTAGAACATTGCCCAGTATGGCAAGTGAGTGATAGCACAGACAAGAGAAAACAGAGTATGTTTTCTTTAAGAAATATTTGGCATGCAAAACAGAAAGCCCTCTGTTTGAAACTCTGGCAGTTCAACTTAGGGCATCTTAAAACACGCAAACAACCACATCAGCAACTTCCTGTTGCTGGCAGCAATGTTGAAGGGTACACTAACAGTATGGAAAGATAATGCAAAGCCCATCTGGAAAGCATGCAACAGCCTCTTCAGAAAGCACTAGCCTTGGAACAAACCAATCCTATTGCTCTCAAAAAGGAGAAAACTATGACAGCAAATTGTCTTCAGAGATTCTGATTGGCAAGAGATGGGAGATCATGTCTTCCTCCTAAAAACACATGGCACTTCTTTATTTTTGCAGCTTTCATTGTGGTGAGGTAAACTGATGCATAAAATGTTTTTTGTTTTCTCAGTGTAGGCCACCAGACCACTGACTTGTTAGTCTCATGTCACTTCAGGTTGTCTGCAGAAACAGGAAGAGCACCTGGGTCTCCTCATTGTTAGTCCCATGAAGGGTCACCACACTAGACACTTCTGTACTTTAAATTTCCTGTATACTGCAAACTGGGTGAGTATCTAAGTCTTGTCTCTGCAGCCAATATTTTTCCCTGAATAGAAGTCTAGTGACTGTGAGCATGAAAACAGTATAGCCTGAAAAGAGCTTGCAAATAACAACTTTTTTCCAGGGCAGTCCTGTCAGAGGACTTGTGATCAAGGCAGGAATTGAAAGCAGCACTCCCTCAAGGGACACAAATGCTGCGATATCTGAAAAATCCTTCCAGAGGCAGTTACTGCACTGTAGATGTACAGAGCATCATTCCCTACATTTGACAGCTATTCTGAATTATAGCTCTGCCTAACTAGACTAACTCTTTTGGGGTAATTACATTATCAGAATAAAATGTTTGGTTTAAGCACGACTGCTGCTTCTTTGGTCCTTCTTGCTGAGACCAAATTGTGAGTTACTTTCAGGAAAGCAAGAAGTGACCATGATGAAGTGCTGAGCCTCAGTCAAGATGAGGTCTGTAGTGCTGCTGCAGTTGTCTGTGACAGTTTTCATGCTGATTGGAACCTTGTGGAATAATTTTAATTGGCCTGGGAATAAAAAAAAAGGCAGCAATGGTAAGCAAAAATGGTAAGCAAAAAAAATAAAAAAAGGCAGCATGGTTGACTGACCCCTGTGAACAGATGAAGTCTTTGTAGGATGACTCTTAGCACTGCTGTGGGATCTGATGCAGTGATACATTGTCCAAGTCCTGTGGTTTCAGCTTCTGATGAGCACCTCAATTTGCCTTTGCTGCTGCCATTTGTAGCATGAATCCCTCTGGAGAGAGGAATTACAAGGAGTTAAAGGGAAACTGCAGATGAAGACCAGAGAAAGAAAAAGGGAGAGTCAAGATGAATGGGTAGAAATGGAAGGCAAAGTGAAAGTGGAAGTGCAAAACACTAGGGAAGAAGAGAAACATGCAAACAACTGAAGAGAAGGATGACATAGAAAAGGCTTGGATCAAATGTTATAATGTTCAAGAAGATGCGGTTGAGAAAGGATAATGGAGGAGGAGGAGGGAGTGATAATTGATGTTTTTTTTCTCCTTGGAATGCTTCTGTAATGAGTTACCCTAAATATTTTCTTAAGGAAGACAAGAAGGGAACAAGAGGAAGGGGTTTCCTTAAGAAGATGGGACATTCAATTTGCTGTCCCCTTTATGCACTTCTGATCTCCCATCTCTTCCCCATTCCCCGTTATCAATGTCCTAATTACTCCCAAACTGATTGCTTTACCCACTGAAAGGTTTCACCTGTCCTCCTTAATGTGACAAGGCATTTTTCCCTGGTAAGCAAAATCATCATGTCTGTGCTTGTAATTGTGTCTGTGTTGTTACGGACAAGGGTCTTTTCATTCCAAGACGCAGTGAGCTATTTTGGACAAACACACTGAATGAAGCATTTATTACTTTCCCTCTAATGCAGTTTCCTATTGCAGGACACTCCATTTTTAAAAAGCTGAGATTAAATAGCCCAGGAAATGTTGGACCAAAATACTACAGAAGTGGTTGTTTGTCATGGTATATAAAATATTCCATGATGCTATCCCATAAGGGACACTGATATCCTTGCTAAGTCTCAGGTAGTTGAGGTTCAAGAGACATACACATTAAAGGACACCACTTAAACTAAAACAATCATTTTCAGATGAAAAGGCAGCATGGAAAGAATCCAGTTCTGGAAAGGACTTCAGAATGCAGAAAATGGTTTGGTTCATCTCTTTGGGAATAAACAACTTCTATGTTGCCCTTGAAACCAGGTTATTTTGGGAAGTATCTCTTTAGAGAGATTTGTGTAGGTGAAGTAAACTCAATAATTTTGTAATAGCTTCACCGGGACTTGATCTTGTGGTGCAAAACACATGCCTAGAAATACAAGCACTAGAAATTAGCAGGGCAACACAACTTACTGGAAGTTACAGATTAAACAAGTGAAATTGGGTCTTCTGTCTTCTCCTGGCTTGCATTAGGACTGGTTGGAGTACTTCATCTGGAGACAGTGACCACTTACCAGCTCTGTCCCTTTTTACATGTCCTACTGAAGGCTTGCTGCATTTCAGTGCTAGGGGGTCTTCCAGAGGCAGCTGTGCCAACTGTGCTTTAGCTGAGTGCATGGACATAGACGCAAGGGGAAGTAGCTTGAAACCTGCTCCTGCTGTCCTATCAACTTTTTTAAAGAAAATGGTGTTACATGAAAAACAACATGTTCCAAGAATTTCTCTGCCAGCATGTTTGTAACATGGTTGCTCCCTCCCCACCCAATCTGAGCCTAGGGAGTCATGTTCAAGCTTGCATCAGCATGCAGAGAGTCTCACAAGTACAACTACAGTATTACTTTCCCAGATGGAGTTCACTTGCAAGTCAGGCAGAAAGATGTGCCTCCAGAGTCAGAACTGGAAGCAGGATTTGTATGTTAATATCAAATTTGGAAATAATGAGGTAGATATGTTAATGTGCAAACATACACTGCTGTATTCTACAGCCTTCTGCTGGTCTATGACATTGCAGATTTAATTAGCTTGATTAGGGATAGGTGAGAAATGCCCATAAAATCCATGCCAGTCGTGTTTTGAGGTCTGCAGTAGCAGTGTGCCCTCACTGGGATGGCAGACACCTGCTGCAGGATTGGTACTCAGGTTTTATGTCTGGCTGTCTTTATACTGTTTTCCCAGGAGGAGGTCAGCTGGGTTTGTTGCTGTGTCAAAAACCATTATCAACTCTAAAGTAGGATGTAGGCCTCTGGCTTACACAGCAGCGTGCTTTAGCTGGAAGTGGCTCCTCCATCTGCCCTTATCACTTCCAGAGCCCTCAAATGCCTAGGGACCACTCTTCCCTATCTTCCCCTGAACACAGGTTTCCTCAAAGTACTGCAAAGCCAGACAGAAGCTGTCGTCCCTCTGATACAGTACAGCATGAGCACTTTCCCCACCTTGTTTCCTTTTTTAATCCCATATTTTTTGTGCAAGCAACTGTGACTGAATTCTTAAAAGAACTGAGATTAAGCTGTGTAATTATTAGTTCAAGTAACCCTGTCATCTTCTTTACTTTCAGCTGCAGGGCTGCTGTCTCCATGCATTCATATACAGAACTCAAGGAGTTACGTGCTTTGCCAGTGTGAGAAACTATGCTCCTTCTTCAGAAAAGCTCACCTAACAAGGGCAAGGTGCAACATGGAAGTTGGAGAGAAGACTAAAGAGAGGATGCTGGACAAGTTAACAGCAAACTGGACACTGAGACTAACTTGAATATGGAAAGGGTAGAGTTCTTACTTGCATGTATAGCATATTCCATTTCCCTTTATTTGTTAAAGGAACTCCTCCTACTTGGATAACTTAGAGCTAATATGATATTTGTAGAAACCTGAGCATTTTATATTTTCTATATATGGGCAAAGAGGAGAGAAAGGGCATCTAATTTTTTTAACCTCAATCTTTCTTTTATGGAATCTGATTTTTTTTTTTTTGCCATTTACATTTCGAGGAGAAACAGGTTTTGAAGATACTAAGAACCCATAAGTCTGCAAATAGTAGTGAGTCTCTGTATGTATAGAGTGTCTGTACAAAATAAATTTCTGCAAATTGAAAGCATGAACTTACATAAACACAAACCTTACAGTAGCATAAAAGGCAAATAAAGCCTTACATTTTAAATGGGAAACAAATTAAGAAAATCTTTGCCAACTTTCTCCAGCTCTGCCCAGTTGGTAGGCACTAACAAAGGTTTACTTTTCCTTTTGGAGGAGATGTTTGCTGGGGAATGAAGAAAACACTATGCTGAGATAAACAGAGACAGCTGTTTAAATTGCTTGCTGTAGTATTACGCTGCTCTTTGTACTTTTGTTTTTTTGTGCCTTTTTCTTCCTGTAGTTGCCTAACATTGACTGGTGTATGAGGATACAAAACAAATGACTGGAATTTTCTTTGAATATGGCTTAATTCTCTACTTGAGGAGACAATGGAAGAAGAGAAGTTAGAGATGTGCTGCCTGGTTTAATCATTGTAAGTAATAATTATAAGTAGTAATTTCTGTCTTAAAATAATGCTGCACATTTGCCTGCCTTATGCAGACTTGAAACCTTCTTTTAACTTTTTATCAATTGAAAGCAGACACTTAGACAAGCTACTGTTGAGCCAAATGATAGCATAAAGGTAACTGAGTTTCAGGACTCACTGAGTTAGATGGCTGTAGCTGAACCTCTCCCAAAATAGAGAATTGTTTCATTACAGATATTTACTCTGGGAATTATGATAATCAACAGTGACATTCCCACTGGGTCCCCCAGCAGTATTATATTTATATACACCACCTGGGGAGGGAAAGCCTAAGAAATTATAATGCCAAGTTGAGACTGCTACCTTAAGCCTGTTCTTTTGTGCATTAGTGTGTCTTTAACATTGTGACATATTGTTTCTCATCCAGAATATATTGGGCAATTTATTCTACACTTTTAGAGACACTGTGTGTTCTGCACTTCAGAGAACATCAAGCCATTTTTTTCTACTTCATCAATGAAAGGCAAGCTTGTATCCTTTTTTAAAATGATGCAGCACATGCATTTTTTCAGAGAAAGCATGTTCAGGGAAGAACTGTAGAGCACAGCTCAGCAGAAGATTACTGCTCCCATCAGATGAGGGTATTGTGGTGGTTTATCAGGCTGGTACTCTGTAGCGTGTTTTTTACCTTCTCATAGGTTTTAGCTGTTGGATGCTACTATAAAGACTATTTGCTGCTAACGCTGTGTTAGATGCCGAGTTCTCCCTTTTCTGTCCCAGGGTCACAGGGAATGTGGGATGACCACGTGCCATCAGTGTCTTTGGGATGGATAGTGGAGGATGTCCTCTGGCCCTTGGGTTGGGGATGGCCCCCACTGCTGCATGAAGGGTCATTCCCTCTTCATGACCGTGGTTCTATCTCCACTGGTGCCTTTCAGAATGCCCAGGCTTAGTATTTATGCATTGGAATATTTCAATGCCTGCAGATGTATGTGATCATCAGAGCTGAGAAGACACACCAGAGGATAAGCTGCACCCCAGGAAGGGTTGACGCTGAAGGATAAACTCACTCTCCTTTTTATGCCTAAATGATGCTGATGAACACAAACACCAGTTTGGTGCTGTGATAAGAACCTATGATGAAACTTGTGGGCAAACACTTCTTTTGTGCTTTTGCAGAAAACATTGCAATCCCTCTGGGTCATCTGTCATTTGTCAGCAGTATCAGCAATTCTGAACAGCAAACCCACATTTATGGGTTCTTTTGTCTCCAAGTTGTGCAACTTACTTCATTTCAGATGAGTCATGATTTCACTTGATAATAGAATATAACTTTGAACCTCAGACATAATTGCAGAGAAAAAGAAGAAAACCTGTGATGCAGTTAACTGTCCTCAGTTGTTCTCATGCAGGTTTTTAGTGTATGCAGTACAGATTTCTGCCCTAAACATGTACGTGTGTTCACCATGGATATGGAAATGTTTAAGCTGATGATTTGTATTAAGCTCTCTCCATTCTTAAAAAGCTGAATTTGTATCATTACACAAATGGCAAGGTAGCTACTCACATCTTAGTCTATTGTACACAAGTTACATAGCACTAAAAGAAAGAATTTATTTTTCCTTCTCTGGTAAAGGGGGCAACTTGTAAATCTCTATCAATACAGTTAACATCCCACTTTACTCACATATCCTTCATGACTGTGTTCTGCAATAATAAAGGCCTGGATCCCATTTCTGTAGACTACTCAGAGGTCGTATCATGAAACTGTGAGTTTTCATAGAATCGTAGAATAGAATCGTAGAATAGAATCATAGAATAGTTATGGTTGGAAAGCACCTTAAGATCATCTAGTTCCAACCCCCCTGCCATGGGCCTCATGGCACCTCACACTAAAGCATGCTATGCAAGGTTTCATCCAACCTGGCCTTGAACACTGCCAGAGATGGAGCATTCACAACCTCCCTGGGAAACCCATTCCAGTACCTCACCACCCTCACAGTAAAGAATTTCTTTCTTATATCCAGTCTAAACCTCTGCTGTTTAAGTTTCAACCCATTACCCCTTGTCCTGTCACTACAGTCCCTAATGAAGAGTCCCTCACCAGCATCCCTGTAGGCCCCCTTCAGATACTGGAACGCTGCTATGAGGTCTCCACGTAGCCTTCTCTTCTCCAGGCTGAACAGCCCCAACTTTCTCAGCCTGTCTTCATATGGGAGGTGCTCCAGTCCCCTGATCATCCTCGTGGCCTCCTCTGGACTTGTTCTAACAGTTCCATGTCCTTTTTATGTTGAGGACACCAGAACTGCACACAATACTCCAAGTGAGGTCTCACAAGAGCAGAGTAGAGGGGCAGGATCACCTCCTTTGACCTGCTGGTCACACTCCTTTTGATGCAGCCCAAGATACAGTTGCTTTCTGGGCTGTGAGCTCACACTGAAGCCGACTCATGTTCATTTTCTCATTGACTAACACCCCCAAGTCCTTCTCCGCAGGACTACCATGAATTTCCTTTTTGCCCAACCTGTAGCTGTGCCTGGGATTGCTCCCACCCAGGTGTAGGACCTTGCACTTGGCATGGTTAAACTTCATGAGGTTGGCATCAGCCCACCTCACAAGCGTGTCCAGGTCCCTCTGGATGGCATTCCTTCCCTCCAGCATATCAACAGAACCACACAGCTTGGTGTCATCGGCAAACTTGCTGAGGGCACACTCAGTTCTATTGTCCATGTCAGCGACAAAAATATTAAACAAGACCGGTCCCAACACCGACCCCTGAGGGACACCACTCGTTACTTGTCTCCAGCTGGACATTGCGCCATTGACCACAACTCTTTGAGTGTGACCATCCAGCCAGTTATTTATCCACCGAGTGGTCCACCTTTCAAACTGATGTCTCTCCAATTTAGAGACAAGGATGTTGTGTGGGACAGTGTCGAATGCTTTGCAGAAGTCCAGGTAGATGACATCAACTGCTCTACCCCGTCCATCACTTTTGTAGCCCCGTCATAGAAGGCCACCAAATTGGTCAGGCAGGATTTCCCCCTAGTGAAGCCATGCTGGCTGTCACCAAGCACCTTGTTGTTTTTCATGTACCTTTCATTTGCCACACAGTTGTTAAAGTGCATCCTAATGTGCTTTTCTGGTAGACACAGGCGCCTTCAGTGGCAAGCCTATGCTAAGACAGGCTAGGCTGTGTATTCTTCCATGTATTAAAGCATTTTCTGTATAAAAGCATGGTGCTCACAAATGGAAACAGGAGTCATCTGCTCATCAGCAGCTAGGGTTGACAGAAGCATAGCTAGAAATTTCCATACCTTATCCAAGGAATAAGATATTTACTGCTTACTGTAGGTGAGAAAAAAGGAATTTTTGCAATGCAATGCACCAAATATCACACCTGAGTACCTAGTGTTACTCTCCATGCAAACAAATAATTGAAGAAGTGAAGATGATCATAACAATTTTGATTCCCTTTACTGTTGACTTCACCTGCAAGCCATGTGGCTGCATGTGTTCCATGCAAAAAGACCAGTACAACTGAACCATGTTAGCAGAGAACCACAGTTTCAGCTGAAAAGTTGTTCCTATCGTGGCTCTGGACAGTTGTCCATTTTAATAAAGGAGGTATCAAAGGCACAACAGGGAAAATGTGCTCAACTGCCCTTTGCACTTTAGCAACATCTCTCTCATGATCTTGAACTACTAAATTTTTCCCAGCTTCTAACTGCTTAGAGACCAGAACAGTTTCTCAAGCTGTTTGATGGACCTAAATCAGCACAGGCAGCATTAACAGGTACTGTCAACATAAGCTTCTTGCAGCTTACATTGCAAGTGAGTCCACCTCTGGTCGTGCAGAAGGCTGCCGTTGCCTTCTTTTGGAATGTTATTTCACCACAGATATTTAAGCACAGATGAGGCTTGTCAGTATGCACTTTTTGGTAATAGAGAAAAGGATCTGCTTTGCTCTGTCACACCCCATGTTTTTTATTTTCAGGTAACTCAGAGTTATTAACTGCAAAGTACCTGGCTTCATAGGGACAGTGAGGCTTGAAAATGCTTTTGGAAATGACACATAATGAATCAATGAATCCAGACTAAATGGAGTACAACTGTGGCTTTTTTTTTTTCTCTCATTTCTCAAGGAATAGATAATGTAGAAAACTAAGAGAGCAGTAACACTATTTCCCTCAACAGAAGAATAGAAGACAAATCCCCCCCATAGATTTTGCTTTTAAGTAAATGGGCCACTTTCTGGAAAAGTGTTTACATCTTATTAGTGTTTAACAATTCCAGCACACAGAGTTATGCAGGCAGATGAGCTATTTAGGTAAATTAAAATATTTATACAACAATACTAGAATATATTGTGTATGAAGTCTAATTTAGTAACTGACACTGATTCATCTAGACTTTGAAAGCAAACCACAGCAGATGCTGAAAAGGAGAAAGTAAACAATATATATGGAAATAATGAAGACACTTTTCCCATTACCTGGAATGAAGCACTAAAGTTAATAGTGCTGGTTAACAACTGAATAATTTACCAAGATGCTTGAGGTAATTGTGCCTCTTCTTATTATCAAAATAGATGTCTCCTTTGCATATACCTAAGCTCTTAATCTCTATAATCTTAGGGGCAAAGAGTTCTACAGGTTAGCCCAGTATTCTTATACATACATAATATTAATTCTGTGTATATTTATGTATCTATCTCTGCTGTTGTATATTTATACTTTTTTCCAGATGCAACTTAAACCATCTGTGTTTGGGTGTAATTGGCTATCTTAGCTTTCGAATACAAATACAGAGTGTGCTAAATAAATATTCTTATTCATTGTTGTGTCATACCAGGGTCATAGACTTATCGACATTGCCCAGTCCAACTTTTATTGACTTTCCTCACACAGTCTTTTCCTGGGGTTTCTTATAATGATGCTGACAGGTATCAGCTGTAGACATAGTTGCCTTTGATTTGGATGTGGCACTTTGCTGATTTAGTTTCTAGACATGAGAGTTTGATATAGGGCAGGATAGCAACAACTAAACAGCAATGCCATGCTACTCTCTGGGTATACCCACTGTTCACAGGGGAAAGTGGAAATGACCTCTTTGATGACAGATGAAGCACTGGAGCAAGAGTTTGAATAAAGACTTTACCTTGATTGATTTAATTCAATCAGTTTAGAAACTGCTTCAGCAGTGAGCACATTGCAGTGATTTAATTAAGCTCACATCTAAACCCGTGCTGCTACACTGGAGTGAATGTCAGCCCCTAGAATCCCATCACTACAGGCAGTGGCAAATGACAGTGTTGTGTTTTTATCATTGCTGGCTGCTCCTGTCAAACCTGGACTTGGTGCAGTGCACAACTGGACTATCCTGAAAACCAAAATGAAAGACCAAGCAGAAATCAAGTTTCCCCATGCTCCCACAGAATAAACAGCTGTGCCAGCCCTTGATCCTTTCCCTCCTGTTTGCCTCTCTGTGCCAATGCTTCTCTGCTGGGGCATGTGTGGGAGAACAGCTGACACTGAATCAGATCTCTTTTCATATGCACCAGCTCTCCAGTCATGTTGGTGAGAAGAGTTGTAGCCCAGTGGAAGCTACTTGTGCCACCAGGATTACTAAACTCGGTGTAGAGGACGCAGCATTCCCTTTATGTCCTAGCTGGAGCATAAAATTACATATGATAAACATGTCTAATACCCAGGGCTAGTTGGAATCTTCTCTGATTCTGTGTTTTGACAAATGGTCAGAAGTTCATAGCCCTGTAACTGTGGACAAAATGAGCTAGAGATGAGGCAGCAAACAAACATGTAGAATTTAAGTGCTAAAAACCTGTGTCTGGTCAGTTTGAAGGTCTAGAGGTGAGCAGGAATTGCTCATGAAAGATGAATCATTCACTGCTCTGGTAGTTGCGGTCTAAAGTGCTTATGCTTTTTTGTTTCTTTCTGCTCTTGTCAGCAGTAACACTGTTTTACATGGGCAGTGCCCAGGTTTTGCCACAGCTCCTTGGATTGCTTTACTCAAATCCTCTTAAGGACACTGCAAAGTCTTAATTCATTACTCTTTGTAAAGATTAAAAGCATTGCTATTATTTGGTGACACTCCAGTTGATAATGACTATCTGTAGGCATTTAATGATGACTAGCTGTAGGCATTTCCTAGAGGCTAATAAAAGGCTGGAGGGAAGTGATAGGCCAAGATTCTGCAGAGAAATTGTTACTGCAATTGTGAGCTGAGAAATAAAACAAGGGTAAAAATGCAGAAAGGATTTTTTTTTACAGGTTACACAATTTTATTGGCATTGGAAAGCGAACACATGCTCTGAAAAGAATGCATGTCCTGAAAGCTTGTCAGATTGTTTCAACCATTTTTCAACTTCATAGGCAAGTTAAAAAGTGAACTTGAAAAACACTTTATGCTTTTGCTGGGTTTAGCTCACAGTCCCTCTTTCCAAACATATCCTGTCACAAAACTTTATTTATGGGCCTATGTTGGTATTTCTGCTTCATGAATTGTTCTTCTTTCTACTGTTCAAGCTGATTTTCATGTGTTATGAAAACTAGCCTATGCTACTTTACTGACTTTTCAGTAAAAAATGGAATAATCTCCTTAGTAAAGTCAACATGGCAGAGTTTAAAGGCCTGTTCCAACCAAGCAAAGAGGAACACAAGAGTAAATGAAAGCAGCCAGCACATTGCAGACTGGAACCAGTGGTTAAGCTCTGTGACATCTTTGTTACATGTCACATAAAGCTGGATTGAGTTAGTGTTTCTTTGTCCTAAATGCATAGATAGAATTATAGAGTTGAGAAGAATCTACTTTGCTCCTCTATCACCGTGCACTAGGGAACACCGTGTGTATCTACAATTCAGCTTTGGTCTTTTCTGAACTGATACATGTCTATTTACCCTTTTAAAAAAACCCAAATGAAATGTTGAGAAGTTTAAAGCTTCTACAACCTTTTTGTTAGGGGACTGCATTTAATTAGTTTTCTCTATTGCTTCCTTATCCTAACTATAGCAAAGGTTTTCACCATCTAGTTTAAATTTTCTCTCCTGTAAATTAAGACAAATTATTTTGTCTTCCTAGTAGTAAATATTGAGAAACATCTATCATCTTGTAATTTACAACCTTTGCATAGCAGAAAATTAACTTGTTCTTTTCTCCCCTTTTCCTTCTCCCTTGTTTGACCTTTCTTCAGAGGATGTGTTTTCTAAACTCCTTATATTTGCTGCATTTCTTTGAACTATTTAATGTTAAATAACTTGTTTTAATGTTTCCATCTCAAAGTTGCATATCGTTTCCTTGCTAAACTGCCCATCTTTCCACTACATCAGAAAATGTTGCTGTTAAGTCTGACTTTCAGAAGTCATCAGGTGTCCTTCACTCCTTAGCTCCTCCACTTACTATTTCAAGGTCCCATGTGTAAGCATTGTGATACTTACTGAAGTTTCCTGAGGTCCCTCACCTGTCCTTTGCCACTACTACTTTCCTTACATAGTGAAATTGTTTTGTGGTTGCTTTCATCCAATACTTTTCACTCCTCTACATTTATAGCTATTTCCACCATATTAATCAAAATCAGATCCAATGTATTTCTTCCCCTAATAATCTCCTCTGTTTTCCAGAACAGAAAGTTATGCCCATCTTGTGCCAAAGACTTATCTATCCCATTTAGTATGCACTGGGGCTGCAGAGCATGAGATAACAGTCATTAGAATATGCAATAGCTCTGTCACTGTCTTTTTGCACAGTGGAACAATGGACAGCCTATTTCAGGAAAGTGTTGCAAAATTATGAACAATTATTACAGTATTTTTGTACCTACTTAGATCTGGCATAAACGTGCTGCAATTCTCTTTTCTCCATCTTTCCCACTACTTCTGTTGTGGCATGTAACTTCAACCACAATAGCAGCAAATGAAATTCTTCCTTTTCCTTAGCCTGGATGCAAATGCTTTTGGTTAAACAGCATCCAAAAGTCTTAATGGTTTTTCTAACCAAACAAAACTAGAACTAGATTTCACACCTCCACAGTACTTAAAACATACATTCAGCTAAGAGCTTGGAAGTGGAAATAACCTGTTTGCTAAATTAAACAAACTATAATCAAGATAAAAGTATTTAGAAGTGGGCTTTTAAAGATAGCCAGCCAGCAATGGCATCTGCAGCCATTGTTGTTGCACCATTTCAATGTTTTAATGTGCACCACCACAAAGGCTGCTCAGTTGTGATCCAAAAGACATTCTTTCTTCCCAGGCTCTCAGTTCCAAAGATTTTTTCTCTCCCTTTGAGCTTATAAAACTATATAAAGAAGTAAGTATATTTAGCATAGGACTGATGACCAGAGATATTTTTGTAGGTCTCTAAGACCAAAACATACACGGGGAAAAAAAGTCCACTGCTCATTTTATAGAACAACCGTAACAGTAAAACCTGTCTCTGTAAATAGGGTAAAAAGAAAGAGATGTGAAATAAAATGATTTCTTGAACCTCAATGGCTGTGGCTTTTTTTATTACATTTTACCGCTACAGGTAGTTCTGGGCATACCGGTGCTTCTGATGGGTTTTGGTGATGCTTTGATTGTTTTTTTTGCTATAAAATAATGTATTTACATCTCAAAGGGACTTGAATAAAGAATGCTATCTTCCAATTTGTATGCTGCTGAAATTAAGGTACCACTCAGACCTGATATTTGTGCTTGACCTTTGCCTTTTATTCTTCTTTTTAAAAACTCAAGAGCAGTTGTAGCAGCCGGAGAGTAGTATTTGTGTTGGAATCTGGGCATTTTAGTTTTCTTGTAACAAAGTTTAGCTTTCACACAGGGGAAAGTTGTGCCACATTTAGACCTCTGTGGACTATCAGCAGGTCCTTTATATACTGTGGAAGAAGGTTTAAAGATTGCTCAGAAAGGCCACATGCTTGGGTCACATGCATAACTCTTTCAAGAAGAAAATAACTTTCTGAGACTTACTCATTAAATAAGTTAGAATGGGCTGCACAGTGCCCACTTAATTTCTATAGAGAAACCTCCTGGACATCTTTAGGACTGCAAAAGTTAATTGTTAAAGCAAGGGTAAAATTAGGTTTTGTTTGTAAGAGAGGATGAATTAAAATAGACTGCTGGTGAGCTGGGAATAATCAAGCACCTGGACAGAAGAAGGCAGGAGAGAGTTTGACTTCAAGAGGTCAAATGTGGATCTATACACTCTGACAAAGAAGCAGCAAAATGTTGCCCTATCAAACAGAGGAAAAGTCCTTGTCATCAGGACAAACATAGGAAACTGTTTTTCATAAGGGAAACAGACTATTAGGGATGTGAAGCATTTTACCAGGTCAAGATGCAAACAATTCTGAGCACGTAATAACCTCTTTCCTATTTTTTTCCTCTAGGATTTCTAGCTAGTACTCTTAAAAATGCATCAGCCCTTATGTTTTCCCCACTTGCCATTGCAGTTTTGAACCAGCTGAGGGTTGTCACACCAACAAGCAATTTATACTTTCTTTGGTCCCAGTGCTGGCTGTAGCACAAATGACTGAATCTCATGTTGCAACAAAACACTCTTGACCTCAATATCAATGAGTGCTGTGCTCTATGTCATCACAGCTGATGTTAGCTATTTGTACCTTAAATATTTTCACCAGCATGCTCCTCAGTTTGTTCCCATTTGAATGTCAGAAATCAGTTACTTAGTTGTTTTCCACAGCTCCCTTTGTTTCTGTCCTGATTCGAAGAGCTGACAGCAACTGAAAGGAATGAAAATTTGTCTCTGTTCACAAGGTCAATTCAAAGTCTTTGCCTGTGCTCAAATCTTCCAAACCGGAGATGACAGAATGCACTTGCTTTCTAGCTCCTTAGTGCTATCCCTCTGCATCAAGTGATTTCAGTCTTCTTCCTTGCTTTATCTGTGGGCTTCCCCCCCACCATGTCAACATACTTCCCATGCCAACATTTTTCACAGCCTACCAAAATCTTTCTGTTATTTTGTATACATAATTAAGCAAACAAAAATAGCCTTTCATTACTACTACTGCCTCTGAGATGTGGAGCTGGGATATGATTTGATGGTAGGAAAAAAAGCAAAAGCAAACCAAAACCAGTTGTTTCCTGGGATTTTCTAGCTTTTAGCTCATCATAAACATTTTGCCTGGTCTTAGTAACTGTGTAACAGTAACAGACTGCATCAGGGTCAGCTGCATGAAACTAACATACTGCATTTGCTAAGATAGGAAGATTGTACAGCTACTTCTCTGTGTAAAATTATGCTTCTCAAGCTTGGAAAACAAGCATGCAACAATGAGGCAGTAAGAGTGGGGGAAAATCAGTGAAAATTGCTTATTGGGAAAACCTTCTCTCTGGTAGTGCTTTATTCACACTGACTGAATGATTACAAGAAAGAAAATAACCCTCACATATCTGAATAAGGAGAACAAAATTTTTCTGCACTAATAACTGAACACTTGAGAGTATAAGTTAAAAATAAAGAAAAAAAGAAAGGTTTCATATGTAACCAACGTATTTATAGAAAATTAGATTTCTTTCACTTTCTTTTCTAACACTCATTTTTTGGGTAATAAGAATGAAAAGAGTTTGTTCAGAAAAAGCAAGAGACATTCCCAAACCAGCACTCACACAAAGAGAGTTTTCTCCTTCTATTTTGCCTTAATAACTACTTTCTGTAAGGGATATCAAACATTTTTTCAGGAAGCTGTTTTATTCCTGTGGGACTGATTTAAAACCAATTTATGTATTCTACACAGGAAAGAGTTGCGAGTAGAGAGAGACATAAGGAAATAAATACTTAAGAAACAGTAATCAAGGTAAAGGAGTTTGATCTATTCAGCAGTTTTAGAGAAGATTAATCATCACATTTCAAACTCCAAGTACATGTGAAATATCTGATTTTTTTATTTTCAAGTAATGTTCTTACCTAGAGCTTTCCTCCATAAATCTTCAGAGGATTTTACAATGAAGTAAAAAAACACTACTAAAATAACTAATTTTATATATGGAGATGAAGCAGCAGACTTAAAGGTGCCTTATCCTGATTTATAGATGGGAACTTTTTTTCTCTAGAAAAATAGATGGGAACTATTTCTCTAGAATATATAGATGGGAACTTTTTTTCTCTAGAGTATAACTCTACTGAGATGAGGCAGCAAGCTTGAGGCTGTCTGGCAGTCTAGAGTCAGGAAGGGGATCTAGATTTCCAGCACTCTGAATGAAGTCACAGATACATTATCTGACCCAAGCTATCACTCTCCCTGTCCCAACACCATCTTCTTCACCTCTGTAGTTGATCTCTCCTCACTTCAGGATTCATACTTCTGATTTTCTGTTTTTTTGTCACTGGATTTTTTTTCTGACCATCTATTGTTTCACATGAACCAGAAAGTAACTGTGTTTGTGGGTACTGTCAAGGTTTTACAGTTTTTTTCTGTTTTGTTTTTTTTAAGTAGTGCAAAGACCCTTCTGATCTGTGTGTCACACTGCCAAGCATGTGTTACATTAAACAGGTTGGTTTCATTGCGCACATTCCAGATGCAAAAGACTGAAGCATCCCTGCTCTGCCTGAACCAAACAAGAGGTTTCATTTCAGTAAGGGAGAGAAGAGTTTATTTTGAGTTTCATACCCTGAGGGCAAGAAATCTCACAACATTTCCTTCCTGGAAATTAATACAACTTCTAGAAATGCCAAAATGTTGTTCTGCTCTGGTGTAGAATCAAATCAAAGGCAGTGGGCCTATTCACGTACTCAAAATTATCACTCATTTACCTGCTTGGAGGACTGGGCCCATATTTTTTAAGTGATCTGTCAAAATCTGTCTCTTCATTCACCTGTACATAATAAAAGAAAATCCTTTACAGGAAACCTCCTCAAACATGCTGGAGTCTTACAGAAAAAGACTATCTGGATGTCAAGTTTGCAATTCAATGGGCTGTGGAACATTGTAAGGTCATCACAGTGTGGCTTGTTGAGATTACTCATGAGAGACCAGCCAGTTCTGCAGCCATCTGTGTGTTCATTGCCACAACTGGGTGTGCAGTGCTAATATACTTGTTTGCCAGTGATGCCTAGTAGTTGACCTCAACATCCTCTATTATATCAAGACAGAGATTAGTAGCATTAAATCCAGTATAACAAGACTGCTTATGCTGTCCGGCCTATAAATAACTCCAGCAATAATTCAATCTCTTACTTTAAAAAGAACAAAAACACATGAGTGGGGATAGGAACCAGAAGAGCAAATAAAAATTATCCTGTTGACCTAAAAGTCAATCCTACACTAAAAGTTGCAGTGACTTTTAGAAAATGCATTATTTTTTCTGATTTTGTTACTCACTGGTACTAAACTTGTGTGCTTTCAACCTAGCTGCATTCTTCTCAGAGGCCTAATTAAAAGCATCTATGTGAGGAGCGTAGGCACATCTCACTGTAAGAATGCTCTCGTTAATGAAATGCTGCTGATCATGCCATTCCTCTCACAGCACTTTGTTCCTTTCATCTGAAGTCAAAATACCATTCTCTTCTAAGGAAAACTGTGAACTGGAATTTCTCTGTTCTGCTGGAAAGTTGATCTCCTCTTACTGAAAGGATGGCAATGACTACACAAACGGGACTCCTAATGTGAATAACTGTACCGGTGCTCTCAATATACAACAAGTTGTCACTTCAATAGAGCAATACTGTCATTTTGTTACTGACTAAAAGCATGGCAACACGATTAGGTCAAACCTACTTCAGTTACTGTAATGTTATCCAGAAGATTTAAGCTTCTGACTTCTCTAGAATTTTTACATAACCAATGGCTGCAATCAGTACCCATCGAAAACCTAGGTATTCAGTGTGAAAGGCTGTGTGCTGTTAAATTTCCATTTTAAATGCAAAAAAATGCAACTTCATTCTTTCATATGAAAGAATAACAAGAGATCCCATGTAAATTTTGGGTTTATTGTATTATTTGGAAAAGGAGACAAAAAATGTGCGAGTACCTTATGTGCATATGCATGGGGAGACTACCCAACGAACAGGCTTGGCACGAAGCTACTTTTTCAGTGGCTCTGATCCCCATTTTTGGATGACGAGAATCACTGTTTAAGTACAAAAGCCTGGATGTAACTGGCATTTTCAGACAATTAGAAATTTGGTTTTGGTCTGAATGTGGTCGTTTGAGATACCTGGTTTGAAGCTTAGGGTGTTTCCCAACTGTTGTGCCTAATGAACTGCGACAAGTACCACCTTACCATAGCCACGCTGAACACAGCCTTCGCAGCCGGCGGCTCCCGGCCATTCGACTGCCCGCCTCAGGGCCCTGAGGGAGCGCGCGCTCCACCTCAGCCCAACTGCCTCCCCCCCCCCAGTCCTTGGCTCCCGCTCCACGTGCTCGCCCGGCGCCAACAACCTCACTTCCGGCCGGCGGTGGGTGTGTGTGTGTCTCTGTATGTGTGTGGTGTGAGGGCAGCTGCGGCCGCGCATGCGCTTTGGCGGCGCTCGCTGGCAAGGCGGCTCTGGCCAGCGCCCCGCTCCTCCCCGTGTCCAGGGGCTGTGGTAGGGCTGCGCCCGCCCTCTTCCTCCCTCTCCCTCCTTCTCCTGCTTTCTTCTCCTCCTCCTCCTGTTCGTGCGGCCGCAGCGGGAGCGGGCGCAGGGAGCGGATGAGGAGAACGGGGGCCGCAGCCGGCATGTGAACCGGGGCAGCCCCCACCCCGGCCCCCTTTGGGCAGCGGCCGCCCCTCGCTTCAGACGCGCCGCCTCCCTCCCGCCCGAGCGGCTTCTTCCTTGGCTGCCCCGCGCCCGTCCCGAGGGCCCGGCGGGCCTCCCTCGCCATGAAGAAGTTTTCCCGGATGCCCAAGCCCGAGGGGAGCGGCGGGACAGCGGGTGTGGGCTCCGGCGGAGGCGGCGGCGGGGCGAGCGGGGTCGCCTTAGGCAAGGTGTTGGCCGTCGGGCGCTACCAGGTCACTCCCGAGGAGCTGCTGGCGGAAGGTAACGGGGGAAGGGCAAGAGGGTAAGGGGAGGTCTGGGGCCGTGCGCAGTGTCCCCGGGCCGAGGAAGGGAGCTGTGGGGGCCGAGCTTGGCCGTGGGGCCACGCGGGGGCCGCTGCCCCCTTCCCCTTCCTGGAGAGCCGCTTACCCGTGGTAAGCCGGTTAGGGGTGCTTTGGTGGTTCTTTCTTGTTTCGGCTGGTGCCTGGGGCTCGTTGATGGCTTAGAGTGGAGTGTCCCGGCATATTGTGGCGAGTCAACCGGTCGGAGATGTCCGGGGAGCTGGCGGGTCGTTACCTGGGTCGGATGGAGCAGCTGGGGTCCGGGACAGCGCTCCTGGGTACTGGTGCCTCTGGTGGGGAACAGTAATTCTGTAGTAGGGGTTTGCAGCTAATCTGAGGAAAAAAAAGAAAAAAAAACCCACCAAACAAGCAGAAAACAAACCTCATGGTCCTCCTTGTTAGGAGTGCAGTAGGTTTCCGCCAGGGTCAAGAGTGAAGTTGCAATGCTCGCAACTTCTGCTGTCGAGTATTGCTGGCGTCCTTCCCCCTTGTTGCAGGGTACCTGACAGCTAATTCTTGTCGTTAGCTTGCACTTCATGTCCTTGGACCTCCGTTGAGTCTTAAGAAAGAGTTGTGTGAATTCAGATAGTCGTGTAGCTCGCTGGAATTTGTTAGTTCAGTGACTTTAATAGGCGCTGGTGTGGGCCATCATCAAAACAGCCATGTTTGAGTTTTACTTTGTGTGTATGTGTGGGGAAGCATTCCACCCTTGATATCTCCTAGTCGGTGGCAGCCCATGTTATAATGTGTAAAGTATAACTCATTTCCTAGGTCACTGAGCATAGGGTAGTCCTGCATACTTCGTAGTGAACAGATTCTGTAGCACTACAATACACAGCTTTGGATATTGTGGGTAAAATAGCTTATTTTTACCTTGTTTTATGTCTGTGCATTGCTTAGAGTAGTTTATCCATAAATGTACTTGTAAACTTTCATTGCTTAGGCACATTCCTCAACAAAGATTTAAGATCCAGTTTTAACAAGTGCATGCAGATACTATTACTGTTTAAAATAGAAATGTATGGGTACTACTTAAATTGTTACTGTTATCTGGAAAAGGTTTTAGTAGAATTCTGAACTGGTACTTAATATTTAGATTGCAGTATTTTGTCTTTGGCTTACAGAAATGAGGTCAGGGCTTAGCCAGCTGCATGCCTGCTTGCCTAAAAGATGAGTGGTCTTTGCTGACAGCTTCTTCAGAGTGGTTGTGATCTGACAGAAGGTAATTTCTCTGCAGGGCTGGTAGCAGGATAGAGACTTGTGAAATTATGGAAATAGGCTCCTGATCAAATGCAGGAGGTAACACAAAAGCTATGTAGTGGAAAGGAGAAAAAAATGCTTAATTGAGCATATTATTGTTTTCTTAGAATGTGTTAAGATATACAGATAACTGAGTGGTGGTTTGTCGTTTTTTTGTTTTTTTTTTTTTGTTTTTTTTTCATCTTTCTGTAGCTTGCAGAATCAAATTCATAGCCCAGAAAGGCCTGGGAGCAGGAGGATTATGAATTTTACCCATGAGTGTTGTGCCAGTTGGTTTCCGTACTTTGGAGTATGGAAAACTTGGAAAGTTTTTTTCAGCTTTTATATGGTCTCTTAAATATGAATGCCTCAGACCAGGACTGATAAGAATTGGGGCAGTGTAAATCTGCTGCAGCTTGGGAAAAGTCTTCAAAGATGACTCCAGAGCTGTTGGGTAGGGATGACCTGAAAAGGCCTAAGAGGAATAGAAAAGAGCAAGTAGCAGAGCTGCACGTTTTAAGTGGTTGGAGAGTGAGCGAGCCAGGGGCTGATTCTCTTGGAGCTCTGTGACTGTAGTGTGTGTGGGGAGCTGGCATGTGTCCCATGGGGCTAACGGGAGGGTCATGATGATGAAGGGCTCGTGATGCTTTGGTACTTACAGCTGACCACGGTAGTGCATGAAAGAGGGTTGCTTTTTATCTGGGGATTATTTCTCGACAGTCAGTTTTTCCCTTGACTTAGTGACACCTAATAGTAAGTAATTGCATGGTATTGATGTTATATTAGTTATTTTGGAATGTGTTATATTAACACTTCAGAAATCCTCTGCTTAATACTCTTCCTCTTTGTGGGGCAAGGAGGAACAAACTGTTTCAACCCTAGTCCTTTTGTATAAGGCATTTTTTCCTTCCTTCCTTTTCTGAAACCCAGTTTAACTGAGGGTCTAAGGCTTGTCATGTAGTTCCTATTACTGCAGGAGGCTCATATCAGAGGTTTATGTTGCATCACAAAGAGGTGTTAATGAGTTAATGAATATAATGAACATAAGCCTATTTCAGAATGGATGTAGAATGTTCTCTTAGCAGTGCTGTGGTATTGATAGGCCTTTTTACTAGCTATAAGAATTAGTAGCATTATGTGTCTGTCAGATTCAAATGGTTTAGAGACCCACCTCCCTCCCCTTCAAAAATTTGCCTTAGGAAGTTAGCTCTTGATTTTGCATCTATTTTGCATAATTGTGTATAATGCTGTCTAAAGCAACTGCACCCTTTTGTAGTAAAGCAAGTATAAGGGTTTAAGTGCTGTAGTTAGTAGGCTGTTAGATGGTTTCATCTGTTTTAAATGCATCTCTTCTCTGGTGACTTCTTAACCTTTGTAACCTGATGGTTAGTATGTTGTTGGATGGACGTATTTGTTTTTAAGGTTTGTTTTGCAGAGGTGGAGAAAAAACCCAGTCAGTTTTGGTTAAGGCTTGAAAATGAGTTCCAGTCCATTTGGAGGGCATTGTAGAAGTATGTGGAATAAATGATTGATGCAGGTAGAATTAAGGCCTCCTCTTTGTATCTTGTTGTTGAACAAAAGTATGTGCAATGCATCTGAAGTTCAGAAAATTCAGTCTGATAAAAATATGGAGAATTCTCTCTTGAAAGTTACAGTTAGTGACGGGGAAATCTAGTTATGGCGAGTCTAATATTGGAAAAAAGACTTCCTAGTTCACATTTTGTGATAAATGCCTTATGTGGCTAGCAGGTAAGCATAAACTTAGTGGGCCAGTGCTACTGGGCTTGGAGCCATCTTCAGCAAACTACCGTGAAGGGAGGAGTAGTGTCCTAGGAGCAAGCATGAGGGTGTTTTTTTCATTGTTGATTTGCTTTTTTTGGTCATGTCTTAGGAGTGCTATGGCTGTGGGTGAGCTTTACTGAGTTGGATTTAACAGGATTATCCAATAATTACTGTTTGCTTATAAGTGCTAACCCTAGCTATAAATAAGGAATAGCCTCATGTGCTGTCATAGCACATGTCATAGCAGAAGAAGGTGAAGCTCTTGCCCCCCAGACAGCTTTGTGTCTGGGGAAGGACTAGGTTGGCTGCATTTGGTGGAAGCAGAACTCTCTGGTCATTAAATCTGTGCTGTGATTATATCCACACACACCCCCCACCTCCATTACACCCCCCCCCCCCCCCCCATTTTAAACGTTCCACCAGCAAATACGTTGCTTACAGAAGTGGAGGCAAGATGCTGGAGACCTGAATGGAAAAAACTGGGTAATACCCTATGCAGCTTACTCTCAGAAGTACCCAAATTGGGTTTAAACTAGTGGCAGGTAATGTTGCTGTGCTCAGAAAAGGCAATAAGCTTCTCTTCAGCTTTGATGTGCATCTAAACTTGGTTGGGTTGGAGGGGTTGAACATGATATGTTGCTACTTGGGCTGTAACTTTCTCTGTTGCCTTTGCATGTGTATGTGGTAGGAAGTTGTTTGGTAGTGGTTATACTGTTGGTTTGGGTTTTTTTTGTTTGTTTTATCATTGTGATTGATAAAATGGTGAGTTTGGAGCAGTGTAGTGTTGAGCCTTCTATATGTTGTGTTCTGTCTTAGGAAGGTGTTTTTCTTCGTGGCTTTGCATCTGGGCCTAGAGAGAATAGCAGGGAAGAAGCCATTCAAGTGTTGTTTGCATTTAAGTTAATGAATTCATGTTTGTATAACACATTTGCTTTGTGTGTTTGTGATGGTTAAAGCTCAGTTTTCTGTGAAGAGAGACCTCTTGATAGGACAAATGAAAACCTTGTATCTTCCCTTTATTCTTTCTCCCTTTTAAGTCGTCTCACGACAGTCTTTTGGAGTCATTACTGGCAAACTAATGAAGGAATGAGCTGCTTGCAAGCTCTACTATCGGTGGTGGTACTTGAATTAAGCATGCAGTCTTTGGAAGTACTTGATGGCATTTATTATTCAGTTGTTCTTTTGTTTTCATACTGTTCAGTTGAGGCCTAAGAAAACTACAGCCTTAATGGAGAAGAATCCAGGTCCTGTTTTGTGAGATCCTGTGCTGTTTGTAGGTTGTCATGCTGTTCAGTTTTTAGAGTGCATAATGTTCTTCATGCCCTTCTAGGATGCTTTGGTAAGCTGCACTTCAGTTAACCTTTCATACACTGATTTTTAGGTCTTTAGAATAAACTCTGTTGTGGGGATTTGCAACTCTGGCAGCTGCTATAAATCCTGAAGTGTGCTGCTGTACAGCATACAGTGCTTTATCTCCTATGAAGATGTGGGTCATGGGTTGTGCTTTGCTCTGAAGAAGTGAGCAGAGAGAAGTGCCTTTGTAACGAATGTTAACTTTAGTATCTAAAAGACTTTAAATGTGGTGTGGACCAACTGTGTACCTCTTGAGATTGATTTTACAGTGGGAGAGCTTATTTTTGTGGTAGGTATTATGAGTATAGCCGGTGCACGGTGACTTCTGTCATGATGATGTGGTGTGCCACTGTCCTATATGGTAAGCTGAGATGTTTGTTATTGGCTTTCCTCATTAGTTTTGAGGTTATGTTGCATGTGACTTGCCACTGTTGGTAGTAGCTGCTGTTTTGCTTTCAGTTAAATCTAATTTACTTGTTCGGGTTGATTATGAGCTGGAATGTTATCTGGAAAGATTTAGTTGGGATTGATTATGTTGATAGTTTTTTTCAGAGTGTAACATCACTGAATCTGTGTTCACACGTAACTGTAAATGTCAGGTCTGTTATTATGACTGAAGCAGTTTTGCTTGGATAATACCTGAGTAGCAGAAATGGTCGGTTTGAGTTCAAAAGCTAAAGGGAGAAAAAAAGCAGCGTGAGTACTTGAAACTTTCTGGTTTTCATTTTGTCTAAGAGTATAACGTAATACACATGAAGTTCTGTCCCACTCCCAATGATGGGTATGTCTGCCTTGCTCCCACCTTAAGAGTGGCAGGGTTGACATGCTGAACAGAGTTTTGGTGTCTGGATAATGCAACATCTGGAGCCTGTACTGTAGCATTTGAGATTAATCTTTTGGGCTTCTCAAGCCTAATGAAAGCAGCTAACATCTTGAAACAAGAGTGTTGTGTTTTGTCTGTTAGAAGATGTGGCTGTGGTCTGTGCTGTAAAAAAGAAAGCAGTCCAGGAAGCAGTTTGGGTATTTGCATGTGATCCTGGTCTTGTCAATATGCAGGTAGAAATATCTTCCTGTATAATGTGGTGCACAAAATGAATGCTTTAACTTCAGTTTTGTTATCTAAGTGTACTAGCAACTGCAGTGGTACTTCTGGAGAATAGTCATTCTTGCTGTGTTTTCCAGAGCTGTCATGGGTTTTTTTTCAAAGATGGAGAAATTAACAGGTTAGGAAATGTCTGCAGGCTGACAAAGATGTCTGTTGTACAGGTAAGTCCAATTTCAGCTCTTAGGGACATGTGGCCTAACACTCTTTGATTGTCGAGTTATTAGTCTTGTGTCCCCTTAAGGACTCTTCTTTCTGCTTTGCAGTACACACCAACATGTAATATTACCCCTCTGATAATTGCATGTAATTGCTCTGTTCTTTTTCAAGAACATTATGGATTTAACTTTTGTGTGCCTAGAAGTTGTTAAATACTGAGCATGTACTTTCAAATCTAGTAATTCTGAGCTAGGTTTTTAGGATAGTGGCCAAAAGTTAAATGATTATAAAGAAGCAACTCACTTGTAGCAGTATCTTATGATGCACAAGCTGAAGCCATCTTTCCTGTGCCAACTTTTGACTTAAGTCAGATGTAACAATGACATCTACTTGCATTATTTTCTTAGGGGGCTGTGTTTTGATTAAGTATTCTGATGTTACAATAGTCATAAAAGGTGCTGTATGTGTGCAGATGTGTTTACTATGAAGCTCCTGGACATCCTCAAAGTGTAAGGCAGTGTGTGAAAAGGGAGGATATGTTGGCTTTGTCTGGGCAATACTTTGGCTGGAAAAGAAGTTGCGCAAGGTCTCACTTTGGGGGAGGTTTTCTTTTTTTTTAATTAGATTGGTGTTTTGCATATCAACTTAGAAAAGAAAAACTTTGTAAGCTTGTAAAAGTAGAATTCCTTTTCAGGCAGCTGTTAACTAGAAACTAGTGGTCCTTGGAAGAGGATTTTTATTTCTATGGGCTTACATTCCTTTTGCATCTGGGAAGAATGAGAATGTTATATGTATGCATGTTAACTATGTGAACTTAGACATCTTTCTAGTTGTAGAGGCTAGCTTGTTTTAGCTGTAAACATGTGCAGTGTGCTGTCCGAAGAATGTTTTCTTGCTAAATAGATGTCACATCTGGTTCAGAGGAGAACTGTTGAGGTAATCACATCGTGGTTCTTGTCTCTGGCACTGTTTCGGTTTACGGTGTTCTTTATAAGACTTCATTCTCAAAACTGTTGAATTTCTTAACCTTGGGCTCTATTTATTTTATGCCTCTATAATAGTCTAGATAAGTAGGTTACCAAAGTCCAACAAGTTGCTGTTTGCAAGCAGAGCTGTATTAACTGACACTATGAATGCACTATGCCTGCCAAAATGTGGGGTGTAAGAGTGTCAGAAAACAGGGGGTTCTAGTAAACAGATTTTACTCTGCATTTGGGACTAACCAGGGGCACAGACATGGTTAGTCACTGAACTGTACCTAGATTATTTGAGATGCTCTCCTCTTGATAAGAAATTCAGATTTAAAGGGATCTGTTTTGAAAGGCAGTTTCTCTTGTGTGTTTTTATAGATTTAGCTTAAAAATCACTGGATGAACAGACTTTTCCTGAAATGTTGATGATATTTGCCTATTTCTAATACCTTAAGGTGAAAGTCTATGGGTGATTTGCATATCCCAGTGATGTCTCATCGTCTCTAGTCTGTCCTTGTGCAGTGGTAGAGATGCTATATCCTGGGTGTTGCTGTCCAGCTTAAGCAGTCAGGTGGTGAACATGAAACCCCTGTTCTTTTGAAGGGCTCGGTTCTGTTTTCTCTCTTCATCATTGTCTAGCTGCTGACAAGGAAGGAAGATGAATTCCTCTTCTCCTGCTTCCCTTGTTGTCGTGGGAATGGATTTCAGTCTCTTGAGTGTTGTCTGCTGGTTAAGAAGGTAGGAACCTTTCTGTTCTCCTCTGATTCATGTGTTCCTTGCTCACACTTGTCTAGGTTAGTTACCTTTTACTAGTAGCAAAGGGATGTCTTGGATATGGGTATGTCAGTTGTGAAACTGGGTCTCTGAACAGAAGCAAGGTGGTGGAAAATGCATAGGGAAGATGGTTAACAACTGGAAGCAAGTCTTATTTGAACTAAGGGTCTGTTTTACTTAAGTGTGAATATTTCTTTTGGTTTGAGTAGCGAAAGTCATGCTTTTCTTCAGCAGCATGAACACAGATGTTACAGATTATGGAGTCTGTGTTGTGGGACTGAAAACTAGATAAATTGGTGTGTTCTCCCTGTAAAGGTATGATAGTCTTTTCTTAACCTTGATTCTTGTTGCATCTGCCTTGCCACTTCTGACACAAATGCTAAAAACACCGGAGAAATTATTTTGTAGACTAATATGAGAGAGAGTATCTCTGAACATTCTTTAGTCCGGCTCTTGAAGAGTTGTCAAAGCTGGTATCAATCTGAAGAACAGCATATCCACTTAGGGAGAGTCATTCAGCAGATGGAGAAACTAAGGAAGATGAAGGGATTTGCCCCGAGTCATACAAGTCTGTACAAGAGATGCTGGAAGAGTCTGGAGCATCCTGACTCTGCAATGGTTTCTTCCTCATCGCTTCTGTAATAGGCTATACCTTGACTGCCACATACAAAGAAAGGAATGCTGATATTGCAGGGCTTGAGGAGGTCTTACTTGGAATAATGTATATGTTGGGCTTCCTTCCAAACTTGCACGTTATTTTAATAGATGGATTTTTTTGTATGGTGCCTTGAAACTTTAATGTGCAAGTCTCTAAGAGTTATATACTAATATGTA
The DNA here is from genome assembly GCF_012275295.1 of Melopsittacus undulatus. Lineage (NCBI taxonomy): Eukaryota > Metazoa > Chordata > Aves > Psittaciformes > Psittaculidae > Melopsittacus > Melopsittacus undulatus. The sequence goes on along the minus strand of NC_047531.1, from coordinate 63,192,263 downwards.
AGAGTGGTTCAATTCTTGGCTTAATTGTTGTTCTCTTGTGCTGATTCATTTTACTTGTTTTTTTTTTAATGTGTTATTTGCACCATGGTTTGTATCTGTGCATGTTGTCTTTCAGTAACAGTTCTAATGAGATTATTTTAGCGTTAGGTCACATTTATTATAAAACAAAAAATGGTTTTAAAGGTGCGTGATTAATATGACCTTATGTTTTTCCGTAATTTCTGTAGGTTGGAAAGCTGAATATAATTTTTTTTAGCTAAATTGTTGCTGAACAACTGTGGGGTTTTTGGTTAATTACTGAATCACATGCATGCAACTATATGAAAGGAGCATTTCTTTGGAGGGCATGCTGTGGAGGAACAGAACTTGGAGCTAATCTTCATTTAACTGCTAAATATACATGGGCTTCATCTGTGCTCTTTAAGAACTCTGGCAGCACCAAGTGCTCTTTTGGATTGCAGTAGTGTAAACGCAGGAGATGGAGATTTCTTGTAGCACTTTGGTTTTGAACTCTGTGTCTTAGATATGGAGCAAATAAATCGTTAAAGAATGAAAGGTACTTAATTACTGTGCTGGCACACATGTATAGTGACCTGACTTGAATATAGCATGTGTTGCAGGAGTCAAGAATGGGAAGCGTGGATGAAATTTGTCATGTCAGTGTTGGACATGACATCAGTTCTGTTCCATGCGTGATATGGAGGAAAAGAAACTTTTTGAAAAGAAAGAAGTGAAGTAACTGTATCTTTGTGAGCTGCTGTCTCTCCATAGTGCTTGGTAGCATGGCCTATGTCTGTGGAGTCCAGACCTTGGCCTTGAGTTCTGTTTAGATGAGTAATTGCAGGGCACTACCACTTGGCTTTTACTTAATGAGAACTCCTGAAAGCAGTGGGAGGTTTATTTGTTCTCAGAATGAGCTATCCAGAAATTCCTTAGGTGCTCTGAAGATAGAAGAGAAAGCTGATACTGTTACCAGCTGTATTTACTGTTCTAAAAGCAGTATTACCATACAGAAACTCTAAAGCAAACTCATGTGCCATATCTAATTTGGTTTAGTCATGTAGATACATTTAGTCATGTATCTTGAAATTCCTCCAGTCTTGGTTTGAATTTAGTATTACCAGCTTTGTGCTCTCTCGAAATGATTGTCTCCATAAAACAGCTATTATACTTCTTCCTCAGGACTTGCTGCTCAGTGAAGCTGCCCTTGAATTGTATAGCTACATTTGTAAGAGTGAGTTTTACTTAAATGTCTTCTGGCTTTAGGTGTTGGATGGGTCCTAGTGTTTTTATTGTCTGAGACAAAGGCTTCCAAACTAGTCTGTTTAATGAATAACTGTCTTGTTCAGAGTTACTGTTGTTGACTGACTGCCTTCAAACACAGTTGGTGTATCAGAGGTATTAAATGATTTTGATAATCTTGACTCTGATACTTGGAATCTCGTTGCCATTGCAGCATAGTTTATTTAAAACAGTCAAGCTGCTTATACCATTTATAAGTTTCAGTGTCTCTTTGAATCCTCATGTGTCACAGTGTGAAGGTTGAAAGTATTATTACTGAATGATGCTCAAGTGTAAGAGTTGAAAATAATTCAGATAAGTCTTAATATAGGGATGTTTTGTATGTGAATTGAAATATTCAAATGTATTCAACATGTACCAGATAAAGCTGTAAGAACTGCCTGCCCCCCTGCACATGCTGAGGAAATATTATTGCCTAAAATATTTAATTCTGTTTATTGGTATAGGCAGGTTGAATCTCAGTATTTTTCTCTCAATTTATTGGTCTCCCGTTGTTCGTTTGCCAGATTGGTCTGTATCTGCTCCTTTGGTATCCTCAGAATTTTAAAAAGGCAAATACTTGCAGACAGCTAAAGATGAGGTGAAATAATGAAAATTGTTACACTGATTGCTTCAAATAATAATACGATATATTTTTAACAGCTAATTCCAGCCAGTTAATCTGGTTTTGATCATGCTCGTGTATGAAAAACTGTCAATGAGTTCACTGGTGATTACTCCTGGATGCGAAGATGTGAGTCAGGCTCTGTAGACTCTTTGTAGCAGTGGAGAGGGACACGTTTCATCTAGATAATGTGGTGTGTGTGGTGTCTTAGAAATGCAGTAAGGCAGAGACTTGTAGGACATCTGCCTCAGTCTGGAATGCTTGTACATGATGAATTGCTTTGTTCATCTCAGCATGGCCTGGTGACTGTTCTGTTTCTGCTGCCATAGAAGGTGGCACATCTCCAAGGTGCCATGGAACTTGCTGTTTTGGCCAAGCTGGGCACCTCACGCTTTGCCTTGTTTCTGTGCCATGGTGGTTTTGTGGTAGTGAGTGGGCAAGTTATTCCTGTGTGAGGTTATAGATCGGTTTTCTGACTTTCTGTGCTTTGGATTCTTATGCAATTTTAATATTTAAATAGCAATGTAAACTCTAATACTAAAGAAAACTAAAGACAAATTACAGAACAAGAGTTGAAGAAAAAGTTGTGTTAGATCTATTTTGATGGGTGGTAACATTCTATGTGACAGTGGAGTTTACTTCCAGAAAAGCTATGCTGATGCCTATTAGGTATATAATGTACCTATACCCACTGATTTAACCATTCTGTGACTCTTGACACTTGTTGGAGTTAAAATCAAGGTGTGTTTTGGTTGGTTGGTTGATTATTTTTTTTTATTTACTTTTTTAAAATAAATGGTTGTGTGTGTGTGTGTGTGTGTTAAAAATGCTTAGCAAATGCCTTTTAGAGCTAACTTTGTGAATGAAGCCCAGTGGATTGTGACTTGTCAAACTTCACAGAAATTTCTTTCAGTTTCTGTTAGTATAGAAAATGGACCTGTTTAATACTCCAGTTTCTGTTAAAATATGCTTGTGGTAGGCTTGTTCATCTTACATACTTTATCCTTGAGATATCCAACAAGTGTTGCCTGATGGGAGGGAAGAGAGCAGGGGCTTTACAGAAAGTAGGTTTTTCAGAGTTGAGGTAACTTGTCGAAGTCTCAAAGTATATAAGCTTTACTTGACTTAAAGCTGCATAATAAAAATACTAGTATCTGGTTGCATCACTGGTTTCTGTGGGTTTTGGTTAGGATTGCATGCTTTACCGGTTGATCTAATGATTATTAAATGGTTAGAAACATCAAATATTTGTGCATTTGACATCTCTATGCTCTCCCTTGAAATGTAATGGTTTCTCTCTTTCCTAGTGAGAACATCAGATGAATTTTGTTTTTTTCAGTTTGATACCTGGGCATGTCTGGTGCATTGGTGTCACTAAATAAGAAAAATTCTCAAAAATCCATAGCAGACCTTAGTCTGTCCTTCCCAGAGCACAGTAGTAACTTGGAGTGTCTTGGCTTCTCAGAGATGCTGTGGCTGCCTTACCCCTGGAAGTGTTCAGAACCAGATTGGATGGGGCTCAGAGCAACCTGGTCTAGTGGAAGGTGTCCCTGCCCATGGCAGGGGGTTGGAACTGGATGAGCTTTTAAGGTTCCTTCCAACCTAAACCATTCTGTGATTCTCCAGGTAGTCTCAGGTACTTACCTCAAAGCTTTTTGCAGAGTTGGACTGCAGTTGGTGCTATAAGAAATCAAGTGTGAGAAGGCCTATGGGGCTGCAGGCCAATGAGCAGGTAAAGGTGTTCTGTCACGTCCCATTGGTATTACTTTTACAGTGCTGCTTTCAGAACAGATGCTGGTTTGAAAGCAGTCCTTTTTCTTGTCTAAACTAGCCCTGATACTCAGATTGTCACACAGCGGGAATTTGTGTGGGCAGTGGGAAAAGCAACAGTGGTATGTCCCCTTGGAATGCATTGTCTGCATGCTTAAAGTGGAGGAATACTGAAATCCAAAATGCATGTGTGTAGAAATTGATTATTTTAAAATTAGGGAGCTGTTTCTGCTTTTGCCTTTGGGAATCCTGAGCTCTTGAGTTTGCAGGCAACATCTGTCAACTGCTCTTTTAGGTGGAGCTGCGTCTCAACCTTGTGTTTGTGACTTAGCCATGGAATATACAGAAAAGTGTATATAAATTATATACATATACACACACATTCACCATATTAAATGTTTAGTGCATCTTCTTAAGCAGAGGAGTCGCAGGAGTGGGAAGGCAGAGTTGTGGTCAGTGGCTTCCTTGCCCTGTGGAGCTTTTGCCAGAAACTGAGAGCTTGAGCAAAGATTTTTTTCATAAGGCTTGAAAACTGCATTGTAAATTTCGATTGATGTGTAGCTTCTCAGTAGTCAAGTAGAGTTTGGAATCTGATTTAACACTTGCAAATGTGTGAGTTCTGTGTGGTTTTGAAAGGTTTTGCTGTTTAGATACAAAATTTGAAGAACTGAATAGTGTTGTCCAGGCAGAACTAAAGTATTTCTTGTGTAAGCTTTTAGTCTATCACTCCCATAAGTGTGCCTGCAGTACAACATCTGTCTTGATAACAGAAGACAGTGCCTCTGTGGAGGAAGGGCTTCCTCTGTTGCAGGAGGGAGGGAGTTTCTGCTGAGTTGAAGTGCTGTGCAATTATCCTGACAGAATGCCAATGAACATATGGAGTTATGGCAGTGTAGCAGGACACCACGAGGAAAGAAATTGAGCAGCAGGATGGCAGAAGGGGCTGTGTGGCACAATAGTCTATCAGGATCATGGAAGTTCTCCATGAGCTCAGAGAACGTACTGTTTATTGTACACTTTGTGAAGATGGGATCAAAACTGAACTGCAGGAAGTAGCTCTTGGCATAGGTTCATCTGCAACTGTGGCAGGAAGAAGTTTACTCAGAATTCCTGGTGAAATAGCACATCAGTGTGGTACTTAGTGCTTACTGAGAAAGAACCTTTCCCAGTGCTCTCTACGGAAGTGCATGTGAGTGTTAAGAGACTTTTTTGTGAGATCATGCTTTTCTAGTAGAGGAGGATTGCTTTCCCAATTTTCTTCATAACTGTCCTGCTCTTTTGGACACTGGCTTTGGTGTCGTGGCACCTTGTAAAGCTATTGAGGTCAGAGGTTTTATTTTCTTTCCAGCAAAGAGTATGAGCTTAAAGCATTTAATGAGGACTTCCTGCTGTACCCTGTCTGCAGGACTTTGAGAGGGCCTGATCAAACTGCATTTTGCATGGGTTCAATAGTCCGTAAAATGGTTCATCCTTGTGCGTTGGGCTTCCAAATTGTAGTGCTTGGAGGCTATGTGATTTTGGGGGGTGTTGAGCTTGTGAAAGGAGGGTGACTGCCTGTAAGTCAGCCTGATTGTGGGAGATGATTGAGATATCTCAATGACTTCTGGCTCTAGAATTAAGTTAGTAGATGTATGTGAAGTAATCCAGGCATCAACTGGGGTACAGTAAGAGAGCAGAGAAAGTACTTTTAAAGGCAGAGGTTTATTCAGAACACAGATGAGAACACCTGAATTCTTGTTGTACATTAGATGATCTAATGCAAAATGCTTAGTTGTTGAGGAAGTTACGAAATATCAAACTGTCCAGATTGTGCAGGTAGGTAAGAACAATTAGGATCTGTTGCTTCCCACATCTATTTCTTCATTTCAGGTTTCTGAAATGTACAGGAAAACTGCATGTAAGGACCATACCTGAAAATACGCTTTTATGTAATGATCAGCTTTCTAAAAACATTACTTGGGTATGTATTTCTGTCTAAATGGAAACAGATGTTAAAACTCAGCTCTGAGAAGCTTTTATACCTTGCTGACTTTGAGAGTGGTTGTAGTAGCTACTGTTCTTGATTCAGCATTGACAGGTGTGGGTAATGGTTATTGCATATTACTGTACAGCTAAAACCCTTCTGCTAATGAAATTCTATTGTTTGTCTGAGATATGAGAATATAGTCAAGTAGTTCACCAGTTGGAGCAAACTGTAATTAAAAGACTGTAAGAGATTCAGTACCTATGAGTCTCCTGTGGCTGAACTACAGACAGCACCTGAGTCCTACACAGCCTCATTCCGTTCGCTGGGATGGGGAGAGAATCAGAAGGGCAGAAGTGCGAAAACTTGTGGGTTGAGATAAAGACAGTTTAACAGGTAAAGCAAAAGCTGTGCAAGCAAGCAAAGCCGAATACAGAATTAATGTGAATTGGTGTTCAGCCGTCTCCAGTAAAGCAGGGCTCCATCACATGTAACAGTTACCTGGGAAGACAAATGCCATCACACTGAATGTCCTCCACTTCGTTCTTCTGTTCTGAGGTGGAAACAACATCCTCTTAACTCTCTGTGGCAAGGTCTGACAGTAACAGAGCTGAGTCTTTGTTGTGAGGCAGGTAAGTGGATTTTCATTGACCCACAGTTAGCAGCAGCTGTGGGGTGTGCTTGTTCATGTGGGCCAGTAAAGGGTGGCAAAGAGCAGCATGCTGTCATAATGTGAAACAGGCTTCTCTGTACTTCTGCTTTGCATACAAGTCTCTTCAGAGCTGCAGTCAGTCCTGGATTCAGGTCTGGAGTGCTAACTGTGTTAGAGTCCTTAGTCACTTCTGTAGTTTCTCAATTTATATTTGCGTTCTTGAGGACGTGAAACAAAGGAGAAAACATGGCACTGTGGTGCCTGTGCCTGGTAGCCTTGTGTTCTGTTGTCTGGAATACAACCACCTACTCCAAGCATAACATCATCACCTAGATAATCCCTAACATTCGGATGCCAGACAGTGGCTCTTCATCAGGGACTGTAGTGACAGGACAAGGGGTGATGGATTTAAAGTGAAGCAGGGGAAGTTCAGGTTCAGTCTAAAGAAGTTTTTTACTGTGAGGGTGGTGAGGCACTGACACAGGTTGCCCAAAGTGGTAAATGCTCCATCCCTGGCAGTGTTCCAGGCCATGCTGGACAGAGCCTTGGTCTAGTGTGAGGTGTCTCTGGCCGTGGCAGGGGGTTGGAACTAAATGATCTTAAGGTCCTTTCCAACTGAAGGCATTCTATGATTCTGTGAATATGTACAGCACTGATTACTGCAGTGCTTTCAGTGAGAAGTTTAACATAAGAAACAACTGAAAAGGTTGAAAATTTAATTGTTCAGGGTTTTGCTGGATTAAGATTTCCAGAGCAATGGTGACTATTAATTTTCTTGTAAGTATAAATACAGTTGCTAAAGTTTTGTTCGGTTATGCCACTTGACTCTTTGATGAAAGGATTTTTATAGAGGTGATATTTGCAAATGGAAAACTGTTCAAAGTCACGTATCTCCCTCTTGGCAAAATTGGGAATTGGCCTGCTTTTATGGCCCTTGCAGAGTTCAAGTATTGGTTAAGATTGCCATCTAATGGCAAGGAAAGCAGTTGGCTGAGTATTTAGATGTTTTTCACTACTTAACTACTGATTGGTTTTACCCAGTCATGTCTGCTCTGGTTACTTAAAAAATACTAACCAGTTTTCAGGGAAACCTGAAATCCAGCTTTTTCTTCTCCTCCTCCTAGCCCTAGAATTTTAAGGCTATTAAACCAGTTAAAAGACAGGAGGTCATTTTTGTCTTCTCATCATTAGACTTCTGTGCTTTACCCAAGTACTGCTTTACATTTTTGGTCAGGTATTGTTGCTTTAAAAAGTCTCCTCTTAAAGAGAGGTTAGTACAAAAACAATCTGTTAATGAAGACCTTGACATAATTCCCCAGGCTGGTATTAAGGGAGTGTATAAGATCATTTCAGCTCCAGCTGGAGTTTGGCATTAGAGCTTGAGCAACTTAAATGCCTGTGTTCTCTTAATGGTTTGGGGAGGCCCTATACAAACTTGGTTAAGTCTAACAATTCTGCAGAATTTAGGTTGTTGTATTAAAACTGTCAGTAATTCTGTTTTGGAGAGCATAGCATCTCACTTGGCTAAATGAACAATTAAGTTAAAAAACAATGAAATATTTAATCTTCAAGAAAAGTTCCTAATAAAACTTAGCTTCTTCAGTTGTAAATTATGTGCATGTTTGCTCAAGGACATGAGACTTGTGTCAGATTGTACTTAATAAATGCTGTTTGCAGATTGCATCCGGAAACATGAAACATGTGCATTTCACTTGGCTGCTTCATTATGAGGGAAGTTAATCATTTTATTTTACATAATTCTGGCCAGATCATGGCCCTGAGCATTTGCACCATTTGGAAGTTCCCATAGTAATAGTTGGCTTACAGCAGCCATTTAAGAGAAAGTATTGTTTGAAAGTATGGACTCTTCCATAGGGTGGATTTCCTAAACCTGTGGCAAAGATGTGTCTGAGAACTGGAGAAGATAGGAACGGCATCTGGTGGAGGCCTTCAGCATTAGTTAAAGCTAACAGGAGATGGATAAAACTTGAGAGTGGTGTTTTTTCCCTCTAGTTTACCTGTTTGGAAGTACTTTCTGTGTGTAATTCCTGCCTGCATGATTTTTCTGTACTAGTGAAGAGAAAAATAAAAACCTCGTACTTGGGAGGTGGGCTCAAGTACATGGCTCACAGTTGCTGCTGTGCTAAGAAGGCTTTTGATGGGTCTGGTTGGGGGAAAACAATTAACTATATGTTGAAGATGGGTTTGAGTAAAAACCCTGCTTGGGAGTTGTTTGCTTGAACCATCTGTGATTGCAGGGAGGTTCTACCTGTCTTGAGGCTATGCTGAGAAGTTGCATGACTTTTTTGGTGTCTTTCCAGAGTTTCTGTTTTCTTAGTATTTTCATTTCTGTGTTGTAAAATGTAGGTTCAGAGAAATAATATTAACCTCTATCAAGTATTTGGAGATTGCCTTCACTTTGAGGTTTCTGGATGACTGTAAGTGCTTTGGGGTTGATACCTGAATACATAGAGTTCACACTAGGCTTTATAAATTTATTTGAATTTGAAAATGCTTTATAAGGCTTTTGTTCAATGTGCTGACAAAATAGCAAAATTCTTATGTGTTTGTAGTGTGTTTTTTTTTCTCCCTCCCCTCTCCCCCACAATACTTGGCCTGTGTGAAACAGATAGAGGCATCAGATTTTTATAATTTCCAAAGTCCTTGTTACTCCTTGCTCAATGACTGGTGTAGACTTTCTTATTCACTTCTTAGTGTGTAGTGATGTTGGCTAGAGGAATAACAAAAACTTGGGTAACTTCATTTGCTTGTAATTGTTTTTTTCTAGGTGGCTTCTCAACTGTGTTTCTGGTACGTACCCACAGTGGGATACGTTATGCACTAAAACGAATGTATGTTAATAGTGTGCCAGATCTCAACATCTGCAAGAGGGAAATTACAATTATGGTAAGAAGCTCATTATTTGTAACTGGAGAATGTATTAAATGTATACACCAGATCCCTCTTCAATAACAATGGGTTCTAGACCACCTTCTCTTTTGACTTTACAGTCCTGATATTGCACTTTTAGCTTCAGATACTAATGCTGAGTTCAAGGTTAGTGCATGATTAGCTTCTAAAGCAGTTACAAAATTGATGCCACTGTCTATTTGGTCAGTACACCTGGTTCCCAGGAAAAAGAAATTCCTTGCAGTTCTGCAGGCATCACTTAAATTCTCAAGGCCTCTGTGTGCCACGGCTCCATTAACTGTGTAGTGCTCACTAGGCAAGAGAAAAATCTGTTATATTGCCTTCTGCCAGATACTAGTAAGAGTGTTTGTTTTCATCTCCAACTGTTTTTAGCTTACAAATGTTCTAATCATAGCAGTACCTGTGTAGTTACCTGATTGAAGAAGTACTTCTAGGCTTAGCCTCCAGTTACCTTGTGGGCAGGAACTCTGTAATACAGATGGCCACACTTAAATAGTCAGATGTGAAATAAGCATTGTTTAATTCCACATTTAAAATGGCTCTGAAAACTTGTTGGGTTGTTCTTTTTTTCTTTTTTGTTTCCATTGGGGACAGCTTCAGTTGTTTTTGTGTACTAAATTCTAATTCAGACTGCAAAAGTTGTGCATTCTTTTAATAACTGTGAGAAACTTTCTCACTTCATCTTAGGACAGGCAGGAGTAGCTTGCTTCTTGCATGTCGCCTACATACAAGGCTGTAGGTATTGCTACTTGCCAATGATGGCTTAGAATGGAGTAGTTGAGATGTTTTTGCACTGTTCAACAAGAAACACCTAAATGTGCACTTCTGAATAATGATTGTTTGGTGTGCAGCAGTCGCTGGCATTGCCAGTAGTGATGAGCTTATGTTCTAGGTTTGTGATGGTACTTCAGGAGTACTGGATGTAGGGCAGAGGCTAACAGCTAGAAATCATAAAGGGTTGTCTGAAAAGCTGTACTGTCTTTTGTTTGTGCTTTTCCATGCGCAGGTGTAATGTGTATTTTATTTTTCAGAAAGAGTTGTCTGGGCACAAGAATATTGTGAGTTATTTGGACTGTGCTGTTAACACCATAAGTGACAATGTTTGGGAGGTGCTCATTCTAATGGAGTACTGTCGAGGTAAGAGTCAACTCCTTTGTTTTTAGATGCAGGGAAAATGTTTGCATTGACCACCTGGGATTTATATGTAGAATTGTTCCCATAATACAGACCTTGAACGTTTATATCTCAGGGTTGGAATCCAGCTAGTTCTTTGTGTTACACTGTTACTTAGGCACATAGCTGTTGAACACTTAGAAAATGTACCAGTTGGTTTCACATGGCTTTGTAAGTAAGTATGGTTCTTGAGACAGTCATTCTTCTATCTATGATGATACAAGAGTACACATGTGGAACACTGAGTTTATTGAAATACAGTGACTGTGGAAAACTTTGTTGCATCTTATTTATGGACTTTTTGCATATCATTAAGTCATTACTTCTGTGCATGATAGGAGCTAATAACAAAAAATTGCCTTATTTGTTTAGCTGGGCAAGTTGTGAATCAGATGAATCAGCGTCTGCAGACAGGCTTTACTGAGTCAGAAGTAATGAGAATATTTTGTGATACCTGTGAAGCTGTTGCCCGGTTGCATCAGTGCAAAACACCTGTAGTTCACCGGGACTTAAAGGTATGAACCTAATAATAAGGAACATATAGGTTAAAATCAATGGTCTACTTAAAAAGGATAGAGAATATAGGAGGTATTTCACTAAGACTGACTTCTAGTTAAAGAAGCACTTGCCCTTGGTGGAGAGACTAAACTGTAAGACAGCACTTATTGCTAATGCCAAGTCTGTCAATTGATTTTACTGATAACTTCTGTGTTTCTGTGTGAGAACATATAAAACAATTAACTTGGAAATTAATGCTGTGATTTTCATCTGATGTTTCTGTGTGTTAATTTCCTTTAAAGGTGGAGAATATATTGTTAAATGATAGTGGCAACTATGTCCTCTGTGACTTCGGCAGTGCCACTAACAAATATCTTAATCCTCAAAAAGATGGTGTTAATGTGGTTGAAGAAGAAATTAAAAAGTAAGTTCACTTTTAAGTGGTTTATTGTAGGCAGTGATTGTACTGCTGGCAAACTCCATGTGTTCTTCTAATGTGAGTTAAACTTAATTGTTGAATTTGAACTAATGTTGACATAAATAGGGTAAAACTATTTGGTAACAGATCTCTTCCATTTGCTCACAGATGGTTTTTGCAAAACTGAGACTGCAAAGAATAAAACTGTTTAAAAAAAACATGCTGTTCTGAAATGAAGTCGTTCAAAAATATGTTTGGCTACTGACCATTTTAGGAGTTTGGTTTCTTAAATGAATGCTATTTTAATACAGTTAATGGCATAAGAGAAAAAGAACTGATAAAAGTAAGCATCGGAATTGGGTTAATGTAGAATCTTATTTGTAGAGTAAGGTCATTCTCTAAGGCTGAGCATAAAAATATTTTAACTTTTATTAAAAGCATGCATTTGAAAACACTTATAAGTATGGCTTTGCCCCTTCAGGCTCATTACTGCATAAGAATAAATACAGGCTACTTGTTCTCAAGTTAGAGTTTTTTTTGGAGTTTTTTCCAGTTCTGAAAACCACTTTGACTACCACTGTAGTGAGTATTTTGAGATACTAGTTTTCTGAAGTATACACACATGTTTCAGTATGTGGTGGAAAATATTCTTTTAGGATTCCTCCATTACATCTTCTGAATGACTGGCTAGTGCAATATTTAAGTGTAGTCATTCTTGCAGAAATCTGTGTGCTATGGAAATAGCATTAAAAGCAAATTTATGTGACTCAATATTTAGTATTATGTATGCTAATATTATGTTGCTACCCCAGATATTATCTGTGGTGATGAAAATGCTGTTAAGTGACTTGGATTGCAATTCCAGGCACGTATCTGAAAGTTGGATGTGAGTGGTGTGTGTGTGGCAGATGCAGGAAAACACGCTTTCAACTCCAGGGTATGCTGTTCGTCAGTGTCCTCTTTTACTTACTTATTCCTAGGTATACAACACTGTCATACAGAGCTCCTGAAATGATCAATCTTTATGGAGGAAAACCAATTACTACCAAGGCAGATATCTGGGTAAGCAAGAAATTGGGTACTATGAAATATGGAACTAATGAAGAGGGGTGCGTGGAAAGCTAAAAGTGGCATACACTAAATGAAAAACTAATTATTTGAAAGGGAAATATATCATGCAGCTCTACAATACAGAATATAGTAGAGGTATCTTTGGTACTTAGCTCTGCTGTAAATACAGTGAATGCCATGTGTGATGTTTATTTTGGGATAAGTGGGACATGATTTAAAATTTGTTTCCTTTTTGTCCACTCCAGCTACTGTCTGATAGTCACCAGTGGCTTCTTTTGGAAGCCTGTTGGCAGCATGATAGGGAGAGGTGTTTGTATTAGGTAACATGCAGTGAAGTAAATGAACACTAAATTCAGCAGAAATGCTAGTGTTATCGCTGGGTGATATGACAATGTGAATGCAGCTTTGGGGTACGCTCTGATTTTGGTCATTTGTTGTTCAGCATAGGAATTGGTGGGAAAGAAAGCCTTTCTAGCACTACTTTATATATCAGCTTGTCACATCAACAGAGTGTTTAATAATGTGGCCTCTACATAACAGATGTAGCTAGGATGCAGTTTATTTCCTGCTGGTGCTGCTTTATTGTATTTAAGTCTTATTCTCATCCCTTTACAGTGCCTGTATTTGTTTCTACAGGCACTTGGCTGCTTGCTTTACAAACTTTGTTTCTTTTCACTTCCCTTTGGAGAAAGTCAAGTTGCTATTTGTGATGGAAGCTTTACTATTCCAGACAATTCCCGATACTCTCATAGTATACACTGTTTAATAAGTAAGTATCTGGGCAACATGATAATTCTTTTGCTTTCTAAGTCAAATAAAGCACATATTGTTATACGAGATGATGTAGAAGCATAGCCTGATATAGTTAGATATGTGAATCATCTCTTACCTACCTTGAATTCTGTATTAACCCTAGAAAATTCTAGCATCATGAGCTGGTTATAAGTGGTTTTTCTCTGAAGCTATTAATTACTACTTCAGTTTGGCTACCCTTTCTATAACTGAGTGTCAAAATACCAAACAACATACAACTCTAATTGTATTTGACCCTAGAAACTACTGATTTGACAAAAAGTATTAAAAAAACCCCAAACACAACCCAAAAACAAAACCCCTACCCAATATAACAAATTTTTTTTTATGGTAAGCTCATTTGGCAGAGCTGATAAATTTCTTCCTGCTGGTAGCGTGCTGTCTCAACAGGCTTTTTGATGTCCAACAGTGACAATTTGGTCTTGCCAATTTTTGCAGGATATATGCTTGAACCAGATCAAGATCAGAGGCCTGATATCTTTCAGGTATCTTACTTTGCCTTTAAACTTGCCAAAAAGGATTGTCCAGTGTCTAATATTAATGTAAGTAATAATAATTAATTGTAAGTTTTTAATGTCTGTATTTTTAGTGTATTTTGTAGATAGCTTTAAGAAAAGTGATATCAAACCATCTGAGAGATTACATTGATTTCTTCATAAACCTTGTTCCTAGGTATAAATCCAGTTTAAAACATAGAGCACTTCAAGCTGCTGGTGCATACCTGCAATACTAGCTCTCTAAACAAGTAATCTTTTAATTTGGAGGTCCTAGCTTCATAAATTAAATTGATTATGCACAAATACCTTACTTGCTGTCTTAACCATTACTCATCTCTGGTGTCTGCACAAAATACAATCACTGCAGGTCTTGTTGGCAGTTGGAGGTTTAATGTTGTAACTGTAGTGTCAAGAATGTTTGTTCTGGATTGACACCTTTAAAGCATCCTCAGGAATTATGTTAATCCCTTGGAAGGACTACATTGAGCTGGAGGGCGAATGGGATAGGGCCTTAGTCTGGAGTCCTACCCTTACTGTACATGTGAGGCTGAGCTTTGAAAGCCTGAACTTTCCTTCCAAGATGATCTTATTCACAGATCTAATTGTGGAATTTGATGACAGATCACAGCCTCTCTTCTGTGCAATCACAAGAAGACATTTAGCGAAAATGTTTTAATGTTATTCATGGTTGGTAGTGTGTAATTGAAATAGTTGATGAAAATCAGACCAGTCATGGTTTTGTTGTTGTTACGTGACAGATGAGAGAACAGAGGTACTGTTAAATTGCAACACTTCTAATCTACAGCCTTGTGAATTCTGCATGAAGCCTTGTAACATGAAAAATGTGAACCCAAGTGTTCCTTTTCAGTTTGTAATGATTTTTTTCTTTCAGGAGTTTGGGTTTTTTGTTTGGTTTTTTGTTTGTTTGGTTTGTTTTTTTTTTTAATCAAATTTATTTTTCCCAAGAATTCTCCTGTCCCTTCAACTCTCCCTGAACCCATGACAGCTAGTGAGGCAGCTGCTAGAAAAAGCCAAATAAAAGCAAGGTGAGCAGTGAATGTGGCTTCACTTCTTTTTGCTAATATTGTCAAGCAAAAAAAAAGAAAACCTAGAAAAAAATCAGTGGTGAATTATTTTTCTTAAGCAGTTGGACATTTAAAAAATGCCTATACTATAACCTGATAATGGGATTAAACCTCACAAGTAGTTTGGTTTTGAGCATCTTTATTACTCTGGCAGACTGTTACACAGCTCTGAAGTACCTCAGGGAAGATGCACGTATTTGGAGCACTTTATGGGCATTACAACTACTAGAGGCAGTTTTTCTAGCAAAAAGTAGAAATGAGTTGATTTAGCAGATATTTTCTTAACCTAATTTCTTGTGCATATGAACAGTAATCATATCTCTAGTCTTAGGATTGCTGGCTCAGACACTGGCACTAACTTCCACTCAGTGGTGTGAACTGAGGAAAGCTTGTACAGAGAAATTTCGTGTAGTGTCATTGTCCTCTTGGGAATAAGGCTGTTGCACAGCTCTGTCTGAATCATGTTCTCCAGCAGTCATATATCCTGTGGCTGCTGTGGGTGGTGAGTGGGAAGTTGAGGAAGCAAATTTTAAGTTATTAAAATGGAACTCAGAAGTAGAGTAGCACATGATTAAGATGTAATTTAGCTATTAAGAGAAACTATCTATTTTGAAGAAAGTCCTTTTTTACCAAGTCTCTCATATGTGAAAACTTGCCATTTCAGAATAACAGATGCTGTTGGACCAACAGAAACCTCAATTGCACCACGACAAAGACCAAAGGCCAATTCAAGCACTGTCACTTATAGCGTGCTGACCATCCAGAGCTCAGCAACTCCAGTCAAAGGCCAAGTTCCTAGTGAATTTGGTAATTGTGGGCACAAAGGTAATATAACAAAGTCTGAGGGTGGACCAAAATAAATTAAAAAAGCATTTTATTTATTTTCCTTCTTGCCCTAATAGGGATAGCATTTAAAACTCCACTTAATCTGGTATTTTTTTTATCTGCCAAAAAACAACTTTTGTCCTTTCCAAAAGACTAAATGTGCAAGTAGTAAGCTTGACCAGGTGCCACTCAAACCGAATGTAAATGGTTGAGAAGAAAAGATAGGTTTTTCATTGTGCTTAACACTGATTTTGACCTAACTTTTCCACTGTGGACATGAGAAGTCTGTGCTCAGTCTTGGTTTTCAAGTAATTCACGGAAAGTACTGAGCCAATTCAAGTACTGAGTTTTGTAATAAACTGTTTTCATTGTAGTAAGAAAAATACTTTCCTTGTACCTCAAAAAGTCATGAGATACCAACAACATATTGGTGGTGTTTGTAGTCTGAAGCCATGTTGAAACTTCTCTGATGACTGACTGATGCATTTCACATTGCACTGGGAATGCAGTAGAGGGGCAACAGAGGAGTAATTGAGAGAGAATGGGTTAAATGGAGTGAAATGGGTTTTCAGTAAATCCTTTGAGTTTGTCTTTATCTCATTCAGAAAGAGTTTGACTCTGATCAATATTCACTTAAATAGTTGTATCTTAAATACTTTCCCAGTTGCACTTGATGTTATATGTCTATTACGGAACAGGAAGAGTAGCTTAGGCATGGTATTGGGAAGGCATCCAATCAGTGTCCCAGGTGTAAACAACTTCTACTAGACAGTGGAGCATTAGGGATTGAGAAAGTAGAAGGTACAACTTCAGTGTTAGTACAGCTATAGTCTTGAGCCCAGCTTGCTCTGTTGTGACAATAAATGAAGCTTCCCACATCTCTGAAGTGTAAATCGTGCATTGGCAGGCCTGGAAGTATATTGTCAGTCTCAGAAAATACACTGATAAACTGTTTCACCTTGAAGCCTTATATAAAGCAGTTAACTGCCAGTAAGCTCTCTAGCTAAACTTTAGAGATCAGTATGTCAGTAGTGTTGTCTGAATATCCCAGGAACAACGGGACCAGGGAACAGACAAAAAATCCTGCAGTCCCAAGAGACCAACCAGCACCCCTTGCAGCAGAACAGAGTTCTCCAGCAGCTGCAGCAGGGTGACTGGAGGCTGCAGCAACTGCACCATCTGCATCACCAGCACCAACCTATGATTCAGGATGCTTATATTCAGCAGGTACAAGTTGAATCCGTTTGACATGCCTCTAAGAGACACTTCTTATGCCTATTAATAATGCTTTAAATGGTGTGCTAGTTTAATACATCTGCTGTTCCTGCCTATTTTTTTTCCTGCTATGAGAGAGAGCAAGGGATTGTTGCTCCTGACCGTTCTTTTACCTCTGATTTGTCTCTTCATAGGCAATGTACTGCTTATCCTTGGAAGTTGCTTTTGCAGTTTGACCCTGAACCCTAGCTTGCTTTGAATTACCACTGTGGCCCAATTACAGGTTTTGTATCTGCATAAATGTGCTGGAGATACATCTCAGAATGGTTTGGGTTGGAAAGGACCTTAAGATCATCTAGTTCCAACCCCCTGCCATGGGCAGGGATGCCTCACACTAGAGCATGTTGTCCAAGGCTCTGTCCAACCTGGCCTTGAACACTGCCAGTGGTGGAGCATTCGCCACTTCTTTGGGCAACCTGTACCAGTGCCTCACCACTCTCACAATAAAGAACTTCTTCCTTATAACTAACCTGAACTTCACCTGTTTCACTTTAAATCCATCACCCCTTGTCCTGTCACTACAGTCCCTGATGAAGAGCCACTGTCTGGCACCCGAATGTTAGGGATTATCTAGGTGATGACGTTATGCTTGGAGTAGGTGGTTGTACAAACACCATCTGAGTAGGATTTTGATATTTTTTTGCTTTCTTCAGTTTCTTTTGGTCAGTGAAGAGCTTCCTTTCTGTAGTTATTTTCTCTGCCTAGATGTTTAATGGGTGCCACGTGTGGTGACACTGTCCAGCTTGCATGCCATTAGGTGTAATTGCTAAAGTTGTGTAGCATAATAAGTGTAAACATTGCAAAGGAGCAGCTAAGTCAAGCAAGAACTTTCAGATCCTCCCAAGATGCCTACTGCTGTAACGTTTTTGGTTTTTAACACTATTGAGAAGCTGTGCTTCTTTAATGCACAACCGATGTGTTTTCCAAAGGGGCTTAGTAGTGGTGAAGATGACAAAAGCTCGGATGGCAGTTGGCCTGCCTTAGAAAAGGCAGTGTTGAATATGTAGTTTAATTTTTGGTTAAATAGGCTGGTATTAATTTTTTTTGGGGGGGAAGGGGGAAACAAACCCAAAATAGAAAAGCTTCCAAGCAGTCATTAAAATGCAAAGGCTAAACTGCAAGCTGATTCTTGATTATGTGATATCTTAACTGGAAAATGCTGTTGACTCACAGAAGTGATTTTAATTGATGCTTCTTCTAAATATCTGGTTATTTCTAAAGGGGGGATTATGACTTATTAAAGCTGTTTTCTTCTTTCTGTCTATAGTATCAACAAGCAATGCACCAGCAGATGGTCCAACAGCAGCTGTTGATGCAGTCTGTGTACCAGCAGCAACCTTCCCAGTCTCAGTACCCTGCCATGGTATGTCGGGAATAGAACGTAAATGGTACAACTTTAAAATACAAGCTGTGTTTGGAAGTCTGTTGTGAATGTTCAGTAAGAAAAGTTGGTGAGTAGTTGTAATGAGCTGTGGATTTGGTTGTGTGAAGTTCAGCATCCAAAATAAAAATTCAGCTGGGGGGGGGGGGCGCGGGTGAGTTAACCCAAAGTGATAGAAGGCATCAAATTCTACTTTAAAAGGAAGAAAGCTACCTGACATAATCAATTTCTAGAGAAATTGTCCTGAGATTTTGGTTATTAATATTTAAGAATGGGGTATGATGAAAACTAACTACTTAGTGCTTCAGTAGGTTGCAATAATTGCAAAAAGCTAAGTGTTGAAAAAATGGTATCACTGAGTTGTTATGGCAGTTTTTCAGCTGTATAATGGACAGATATGGCTTCTTGCTTCTGCTGAAGCTACTAAGCTTTTCTGGAGTGTGGTGGCTGTTAGTGCATTTGGCTGTAAGACTGGTAGTGTTACTGAGCAGAAGAGACTTGCTCTGTCCTGTGTGAATTTTAGTAACACAATCATTATCTTAGGTGCAGCAGTATCAGCAGGCTCTGCTACAGCAGCAGATGTTTGCTCAGCAGCAACAGCAGTCGCAGCAGGCGCAATCTCCTGAATATATCACTTCTCCTCAAGATTTCTCACCAGCCTTAATCTCCTACCCTGGGTCACTGCCAGTATGTGCTGGAACCGTGGCAGATTCCCCCTACCCTGTAAGCAGGCAAGTATTCTGACATAGATATAACTAAGGGTTACTTTACTGCACATGTTCTTAATTGTGATGAACATTGCTGAATCATTTCCTCAGAAATCACTTGCTTCAGTAGGAAGCAAGTTATTAGGAAGTAGTAAAAAGGAGGGAGTAGGAAGTGTTACTTAAGAGCAGTTAGATAATTGATGTTCAATGGTAAAGGATATTTTGGGCGGAAAGCAGGACACAACTTGTTAACAGATGAATCTGGTACAACTTCTTAAAGGACCCATCTTCCACTTTTTCTTCTTCATGGACTTATTCCAGGAATTGACTGCTAACCACTTTGCTTAGGATGGTCAGTTGAATGAAGTTATGAGTGTGTGGAAGTCTTTCTTTGAAGAAAGGCCTTATAGTGGGCAGTTATCTACTAGGGCTTCTAACTCTTGTGTCTGTTGATCCAGAGGTCTGACTTAAACGCTTCACATCATGAAGTATACCTCAACAAAGAGACCGTCCATTTGCAGGGGTCTGCAGATTTATGTTAATGAAAAATGTCTTCTCCATTAATGCTTATGAAAAACAAAGTGTAGAGTAAAAGATCCCTTCCATTACTGATTTTAAAAATAAATCACAGTGTTGTCCAGTTTCACTGATGCTACGAACTAGGTTATAGATGGGTACAGGTTCCTACTATACTATATGTAGAGAGAAATCCTCTGCAAGTGTGGGAGTACTGCAGTCTTTGGTGCAGTCAGTTGTGAGATAGGCTTTCAGTGAGTAGTGTGGCTTATGTGTTTTGGGATGCTGCTGTCATTATTAGAATCTACTAGATTACAGTGTGTTGAAAGACTAAAAGGCAACTTTTTTTCCTGCTTTAGGCTGAGTTGATATAATATGTATCACTGTGACCACTTAGGCTTCATCTCACCAATTATGCAGTCTAATCCCTATCAGAGAGTGTTGTCCTGCACTTCTATGCCCATATTTGAGACCTACCAGTTGTACTTTGGTCAGGTCAATTGCCAGAGTACTTTGGTCAAAACTGACTTCTAAAAGGGATTCTGTTCCAGTCTGGAAGCAAATGTGTGTATTTCCAGTTGCTCTTCTGTGCTTTTGGCTGAAGATTCTGACCTTTATGTTCAGTTTGAAGTCAGTGACTGAGTTAGCAATGGTTTGCAATTTATAAAATTGATCTTGCAAACAAGAAATGTGACTTCCTGTCTTAGAATCATAGAATGGTTTGGGTTGGAAAGGACCTTAAGGTCATTCAGTTTCAACCTCCTGGTGTGGCCAGACACCTCACACTAGACCATATCACTGAAGGCTCTGTCCAACCTGGCCTTGAACACTGTGCCCCAGGGATGGAGCATTCACCACTTCTTTGGGCAGTTTGTGCCAGTGCCTCACCACCCTCACAGTAAAGACCTTTGTTACATCTAACCTGAACTTCCCGTTTCACTTTAAACCCATCACCCTTTGTCCTATTGCTACATTCCCTAGTGAAGAGTCTTTGCCTGGCATCCTTGCAGGCCCCCTTCAGATACTGGAAGCTGCTCTGAGGTCTCTACACAGCCTTCTCTTCTCCAGGCTGAACAGCTCCAACTTTCTCAGCCTGTCTTCATATGGGAGGTGCTCCAGACCCTGATCATCCTCACAGCCTCTTCTGGACTTGCTCCAACAGCTCCATGCCCCTCTGGAGGGGGCTATGACTTTCTTTTGCCTTGACATAGTACAGTGTGTTGCACTGTATGTTGTACATCTCACAGTAGCAAGAGCCAGTAGACTTTGGGACAGCAGAACCCAAGCTGACAGGAAGAAGCCCCTTCTCCTTTGTCTTATCTTGAAAAGATGGTTCCTTTGGAGATGGGCTGCAGCTGTGGCCTCCAAAGCCTGGCCTGGCACAGAGAGAAACTGGTTAGCATGCAGGAGCTTGCTGATTGCTGCTTTTCTAGTCCCTTTCAGACCAGTAGGTCAGCGGTAGACATAGTTTGCTAAAATATGCATGAAAGGAAAAACTGATCTAGTCAACAAAGATTTCCTTGGTTGTGTAGATAGGGCTAACACAAGCAGGAGCTGTTATGTCAACTGGTTTATTGTATCAGTTGGATGTAAATAGGATTCAAAGATGCTTAATGTGTCTGCCAAGAAAAAAATAACTTTAAAATGAAGAGAACTGGTGAAAACTTAAAACTCAGTAGGCTTTTCTGAGGCACACAAGGGCAGTCTCCCATGGCAATATAGAAATTACCCCAGGTGAAATGCAGTTTTTGCCCTTGCATATCACCTTGATAAAGGATTCTGTGCTTTAGCTACAATTAATAGAGTGAAAGGTAAAAGTCCAAGGATTGTGTACAGAAATGATGTGATCAAACCACGTTTCAAGCAATCTGTTTGCTCTTAAATTAGCTTTCAGATGCTTTTGGGCTAAGCTGTTAATGCATATGCTTTACCTGTATGTACTGTTTTGGCATAGTGAAACATGTCATAGATTGTCACCCTGATAATCCTGTAATGTTTCTCTTTATTTGCTTCCATGACTGACTTTACAGTTCAGGTATTCCTGATGCTGAATCAATCACCAGTTACCCAAAGCAGAGCATCAGTAACCCACCTGATATGTCAGGCTGGAACCCGTTTGGAGAGGACAATTTTTCCAAATTGACAGAGGAGGAGCTGCTGGACAGAGAATTTGACCTGCTAAGATCAAGTAAGGGACACTTGAAGGCTTATTTTGCTTCACAGTAAATAAGGGCTCTGTAGTTGCTCAGCTCTTCCAACAAGGGCCTGCCAAGGGCCATGCAGGCTGTGTACAGAACATTCTTTCTGAGCATTTGAGGGCAGAGTTGGGCCTATCTTTCTTTTTTTTTCCCTTTTGAAAATGTGTGCAATAGGAACTCACAGTCTAAAATCAGTAGTTGCTGGTTCAAATACTGCAGAAATGGTAATAGCTCATAAATACTGCTTGTGTCACCTTGGTTGTCAGAAGCTCTTAACAGCAGAGGTATGTTGTCAGACAGGAAAAGAAGTTTGGCTGCTTGCTTTATTCCTTTCCAGCTTTTTTTTGTTTCAAAACAGAGGGGAAGATTCTGTGGTTTGGATCTGTCCTTTGAAAATGCCTGAAAGAAAATTGATCTAACACA
Source organism: Melopsittacus undulatus (assembly GCF_012275295.1). Classification (NCBI taxonomy): domain Eukaryota; kingdom Metazoa; phylum Chordata; class Aves; order Psittaciformes; family Psittaculidae; genus Melopsittacus; species Melopsittacus undulatus. The sequence continues at coordinate 63,170,161 of NC_047531.1, read as the reverse complement.
TTATGTTAATGTTTTGTAATGTCCTTTTTGATGAGTGGCTAAGTGTAAGGACTGCTTTATTGTTCTGATATTGCAATAGTTAAATAAACTTTTTGCTCTTAAAGTCATTTATCTCCATGTTTTTTACTTGGAATTACTTCCTTTTCTGAATTGCTTAACACATGCTTATTTTGGATGCTTCCTAAGTGCCACATAAATCTTTTAACCATGCAAGTGTTTAGACTTGAAGAAGGCTTGAATAACTTAAGGCTAAATGCTGCAAACTGCTGTCTCTAGATCTCCAACAGAAAGAACAGTTAACTACTACTACAATTCCATTCTCCAGTTTTTGTACTACATGTGTGAAAATAGTCTGGAGTTTTAAAAGGCTGACACTACTTAGGCATGATTTTGGCTCAGCTCTTAAAGGTAATTCAATGCATGGAAGAGCCAAATGTGACAATAAGCTTCATATACTGTATCAGAAAATAAATGCGACAGCATAGTTTTGCTTAGTAATAACCAGTATTAGGGCTTCTTAGTCACTTGAATACAAAAGTGCAACAATTTAAAATGACTCTCTAGACCAATAGCACACTAGGTGGCAGGCTTGGTCATGCATACTATGAGGTGTAGTTCCAGCTTCTTAGGCCTTCTGGCTTGAGATCCAGGGAAGGGGGAGTGTTGCTAGGTTTAATCTGGGTGTGTGTGTGTGTTGTGTTTACACATAAATACATACATCAAAGACTTCAAGACTTGTTTTTTGTGCCAAAGAGGTAGGAATTTGCCTTGTGCTGCTAATGCCTTTGCTTCAGTCAAAGCAGAAATATTTATATTTTGTCTACTGCTATTTTCTCAGACTTAGGTGGATTAACAAAAAATTGGGGGATTTATTGCACAATTAAGGCTTATATCTATAAAATTGTCTTTAACTATATACTGCTTCCTGGAATTTCCTCAGATGTATCTTAAGGATCAAGGCTTTATTCTCTTTGGATGTAGGTGATCTCTTATGAGAGAAATCCTCTGTTTACTACTAGCTATTTTTTTTACTCAGTTTTTGAGTTTACTGTGAATCACTTTGCCATCTAGAGGAAGGAGAATTGGAGACAGAGGTTTAATAAATGCTGCTTTTCTGTTACTAAAACTGATTGCTGTTCTTTACTTTATAACTCATGTACAGCATTATGCAAATTGTCTTTCTGTGATGCTTTGTGGTACTAAGTAGCATTCAAAACACTAATCCTTTCTTTCTGCTTCCTAAAGCCTGGTTTGTATTGTTGAGCTGATGCTTTATCCATAAATTATAATTATTTTAAAATCTGTCAGATATTTCTAAAGCTGTTGTATTCCAGACAGTAATACATGAGTAATGAAATCTACACAGCCTTTGTTAGAGGATCCAGATATCATGAGTTTTTGTTAGGCTGACAGTACTGTTGGATTTCATGCATTTAGTAGCTAAATGTCATAGGGTGTGTAGTGATGGGCATTGCTGTGATGATTAATCACTTTTCCTTTAAAAAGGGAGGTAATTCCTAGAACAGAATACCTTGCTTTAAACTTTGTGGAAGTTTTCATATTAAAAAGATGACAATTGCAGAAAAATGTAATGTTCAGCACTGAGCACCTTTGTGGAGAGCTTTGATATGGAGTTACATGATGGAGTTTCTGGTTCTTGTGTATGCTGTTGTTTCTTTGTTGGTTTTGTTGTCATCATTGGTATTAAGGATGATCCAGAAACAACATATGATGCTGAGATTCTGACATCATTGTGAAGAAATGGATTTCTTACAAAGAGCTCCTGTAACCACTTCATAATCTTTGCAGAGTTGGGAGCCAAGAAAATGAGTCATCTTTCTCACCAGGGCAAAAATACAGCACAGCCTTCACACTGAATTGGACAAAGATGCTTGTTGGATCCAGAATCCTCTTGGTGCCTCAGCAGAGACATCTATGGGTCCAAAGCCTACAAAGTCCATCTCCTTTGCAGTACGTGCAGTATGAAGGAGTTACTTTAGCCATATGTGCAAGGAAGAGCTGTGGTTCTTAACAGGCTTTCTTTGTGCGTAAGTGCTGCTTGTACTTCTGAAAGTCCTGAGAGCTGTCTGCTGAGGAACCTTGCACCTCTCACTTGGGAACACCTAGATTCCTTGTTCATGGTTTTGAATAACTGCACTGTTCTACAGAAGAGTCTGCTGTGTGACACGGTGCATGATTGTGTCTCTGGCAGCAGTCTGGGCTGCATTTGTGTGTTTACTCACTTAGGTGGGGAAGAAAACTTGGCTTTTTATTTTAAGGAGGTGGTATCTGGAACATAATACAGTAATACTGACACTCCTACACATCTGTTTGTGTGAAGCTGGAGGACCCACCTGTCTTATCTCTTAAACATTCTCTGATAGAGAAGTGGCTCTTGTTACAAGGTGGACAAATGATACTCGCACCTCAGAAGACTGAAAAAAATGGTTCTTCCTTTTCCAATAGCCTTAGAGCTGATAAATTGACAAATTTTAAACTTCATTTTTGAGGGAAGTGTATCCTCTTACATATATACCCAGCTGCCATGGAGGAGCTGAAACCTTCTTTTTACTCATTTTGCCTCATTTTTCTTCTATGCTTAGCACTTGAATCCATTTTGTTTCCCACTATCCTTGGCCCTGCTGTTCAGACTGGGAGATCTGATCATCGTCTGGCAACTTGAACTTGCATGGCCTTGCATGCCAACATTTGCAAGGATTCTGCAAAGGGTAGTTGTTGCACCCTTAAAAGTTCTAAAGTTTGACCTGCAAGCTGTGCAGTAGTGAACTGTGTTTTCCCCGGGAGGCAAGACAGTAAGGATAACAGAGCAAAAGCATCTTTGATTCATTCTGCATTTATCAAGCAACACACACACCCCCAAATAAAAAAAACTCCACCAAACCAACCCAAAACCCCAAACCCTTCCTGAGGAGAGAGTGCAGTGTGAGTTCAGAATCGGGAACAAATGCTGCTGTTGGATATGATGCTCAGCAGTTTTTTGTTGTCAGGGCTCAAAGCGGATTGTATAAAACATCCAGCTGCCAGCTGTTGGTGCATCTTTGCTAGTGTTCTTGGCCTCATGGCTGTGTCACTGGAGGATAATCTTGTTCATGTTGGCTAGTTGCTACCTGTTCCATTATGTATATGTTGAGGTGAGAACAACTACTTAATCTCTACACTAGGAGCACCCAGTTGGGATTCTGTTTTATGCCTGCAGTGGAACAACTCTCATTTGCATTTCTTTGGAGAGTCTACTGGTAGGTAAAAGGCAATTCACTTTATGGACACTTGAATATGAACAGAACACTTGCCTGTGAAAAATGGTGCATAATTCCAAAACTCCTGGGCTTTGTACAGAGGATTTAGGCATCTGTCTGAGGAAGATGAGCTTGCTCTCTAGTTCCTGATGGTTGTCTTAGTAAAGCCTGCTGGTTTCTGTGTTGAAGGACTGAATGAAAGACATGCCAGTAGCTTGATATGTCAGTAGGGTGCAGTTGGACTGCTTCTCCACAGTGGCAAATTGTGAAGAAGGTTGTGCTACAAATGGTTTGGAAGAGCAGCAGCTTGCTGTGGGAAAGGGGGAAGGTGAAAAACTGTGTCGTTTGCGGAGAGCATGTAGGGTGTTTGCTGAAGGTGCAATATGTTGTCTCAAAATATGTTGGCTGATGGGCCTTGCAGGACCCTCCTGAGATGTGGTATGGTGGATGGACTGGATCTTGACAGTGATGTTAGAATCTGAGTTTAGGTAGAAAGACTTGTGTTTACCATTCCTAGTGCTTCAGATATCTGACTGTGTCAAAAAAACTTTTGTATGTCACTTTATAAAAGGAAAATAAAATAAAATTGTGTTTTAAGGGTTGAAGACGGTACAAAACTGATGCCATGTTTCTCTATATTATGACACTCAAGTTGGTTTTGATTACTAACAGATGTTACACGCTTAATAAAAAGTATTCCCAGCTGTTTTGCTGTGGTTGTCAACTTCCCTCATTTTCTGGCAAAGGCTGGCCAAAACTGCGATAAAATGGATGATTCTATATTTGAGCTAAGTGTAATGCTTCTGACTTGAAAACCTCAGAAGCACAGAGGTACACAGAGGTACAGAACCTCCAAAGCACAGAGAGATACCTTTTGCTTAGGCATAAGACCTGCCATTTTTATTTTATTTTATGTTTCGTTCTGTTTTGTTTTTGTTTTATTTTACAGGCAGGCAGCAGCCTGGACAGGACAGGACAGCATCTTCAGATAAGAATGTGGAGCCACATTCTGCTCCACAGAAAAATCCTCCTGAAGATCCCTTTGGTTCTGTTCCTTTCATTTCTCACCCAGGCAAGTTGCATCTGTAACATCACTACCTCATATATATGCAGTCATACATATATATATATATGTGTATATATATATGGTTCTGTTGAAGTACGTGCATCCAGTTAAATGACCAAAGAATGGTTCTGCCCTATGACAGTAAATGAGTTGAATGTTTTTTAATAATGTTGATTATCTCAAAAACCCACTTCTGCACAACCAGCTCCTGGTACTTGTACAGTGTATAGTCTAGGTAGTCTCCACAGTGCAGTTATGTTGGACCAGTGCAGCATGAATCACTTACATAGAACTAGAAGTGCTTTTGCTAAAAGCAAATTACTTGCCAAGACCAAATCTTGTTATTTCCCTGTAGTCTTTCAGCTCAAGTTCAGTTCTCCAGCTAAGCTAAGACTGTAAAGCTTCTGCTGCATTTAATGCATAGTTTCTCTCTATGTTGAGTCTCAAACAAGTTATTTTGTGTCTGTGTATTTAGAGGGGAAAGGGGGATTTATTACTGTGCTTCAGCTCACCTTTGGTTTGGCCATGGATGGAAGTAAAAATAACACTGTGTGTGAATGTTGTCTGTGAACGTGCAACCATGCCTCATTGTGCAATTTCATTGCCAGTTTTAACATTTGCTTAATCAACACTTCGGTAATTGCTTTTGATACCTGTAGCGGACTGATACTTGTGGCAGACTCAAGCCTACATGACAGTTAAATGGTAGAAGGAACTTCAGTAACTTATGGAGCCACTTAGACTCCTACCTAAGTTTTGTCGAGAGTGCTTGTATGATAAAGGTGCCTTAACATGACTCGTAAAAACTCTTGTAGTGAAAGTTCAAAAGCTCAGATAACATGCCTTAAAATAGAGAGCTTTAGGTCAACCTAAGTTAGCCTCTGTATTTCCTTTTGCTTTCATCTTGCATTCCTGAAGGTCATCTACTAGGGCTGCTTAATGCTCACAAGTGTTCTTGTGAAGAATGAATAGGGTAACACTGTTGTATTCTGCAAGGTAATTTGTGAAAATACCTCTGCATCCATGTCTGCACCTGTTGTTAGGAAGACTTGAATTGATTCTGTTTGGTATGTTACTCCATTCCAGTTTCTCCTTTTCTTCTGTTTGTTCATAAAGTAAAAGTTTGCATTTTGTCCTCTTAATATTCAGTAGTTCAGTACAATGTGAAAGCAGTTCTGAAATGAAGGAAGATTTGCTCTGTAGGTGCAGTTTTTTGTTTGAAAGGGTTTACCCAGGAGTCTTTATTAAGAGACTGCTTTATTGTAGAAGTGACCCTAAATTACATGCCAAAGGAACAGTAATTGTTACAATTAATCTGAGATGGTGACTTAGTCTCTTGTCTTGAGTATTCATAACCACGTGTCATGGGATGATTTGGTTTTATTCCTTGTTTTAAGTCTTATTGCTCATTACTGTTTTTCAGATAGTTACAATATAGCTTATATTGTAAATGAGTGGCTTCACTGTAGCATGTTGTATGTTTTATTTTTGTTACTTGGAATCCAAATTTTAATTATTGACATACTAAAAACCAAGGGGAGATGCTTTTTCAGAAAAAAAGGAGAAAAACAAACCAATTGAGTTATGCGTGAAAAAAAGACTTCTTGAAAAGTGTTGCTTGTGAATTGTTAGCTCTTTTACCGGGGGTGGGGAGGGAAGGTATGTTTTTCAATAGCCTTTTTTCTGCTGACTTAGGAACTAGAGTTTAAGTGTACATACTGGCTTGATTTCAAGGAAAGGGATTTTTAATTGTGTTAACAGTAAATTACGCTTAGCAACCAAATCAGATTTGATAAATGTTCAAATCTGAAGATCTGTCTGTTAAAAGCTGGTTTGTTTTCCCCACAGAGTTCTTCAAACTGTCTTGAAATGAGCTGTTGTAAGACAAGGAAGAAAAAGGGAGCAATGTTAGACATATTTTATTTCTAGTTGAAGGCTGTCTAGGACAAACTTGGCAAACGTCCCTAAGATTTAATATTTCTTCGTGTACTTCACATCTTTGTATAATACGTTCTTTCTGGTTTGTTCCTTGTGATAATAAAAGATTTAACTGAGAAGTAAGCTGCATGCGTACCTTACTCAGGGTGTCAGGGGGAAATGCCTGAATAGGAAGTGGAACAGAGGTTTAGTATCTTGAGCACAATTCAGGTCTTTGGGTGAGAGCCTGTCCTGATCTAGTTTGAGCAGAAGTTTCACCTCCTTGCTAACGATGCAAATAACAGAGCATTGTCATTACTCACTCTGGTTTAACTCTACTGAATCTTGACTGCTTGAATTGTGATGATTTGTGTTACCAATACAGAGTATTAAAAAATAAAGAGAAAATTCTGCTTCCTTAAAACATGACAGTTTCTGTTGAAGAGGTGTTCTACTGTATTACCAACTTTGGAGCTGGAACTCTGGTCTTTCTGATTTGGTTATTTTTGCTGTGCGACATGGGTCTCAGGTTCATAAATCATAGAATCATAGAATAGTTAGGATTGGAAAGGACCTCAAGACCATCTAGTTCCAACCCCCCTGCCATGGGCAGGGACACCTCACACTAAACCATATCACCCAAGGCTTCATCCAACCTGGTCTTGAACACTGCCAGGGATGGAGCATTCACAACCTCCCTGGGCAACCCATTCCAGTACCTCACCACCCTAACAGTAAAGACTTTCTTCCTTATATCCAGTCTAAACCTCTGCTGTTTAAGTTTCAACCTGTTACCCCTTGTCCTGTCACTACGGTCCCTAATGAATAGTCCCTCCCCAGCATCCCTGTAGGCCCCCTTCAGATACTGGAAGGCTGCTATGAGGTCTCCACGCAGCCTTCTCTTCTCCAGGCTGAACAGCCCCAACTTTCTCAGCCTGTCTTCATATGGGAGGTGCTCCAGTCCCCTGATCATCCTCATGGCCCTCCTCTGGACTTGTTCTAACAGTTCCATGTCCTTTTTATGTTGAGGACACCAGAACTGCACACAATACTCCAGGTGAGGTCTCACAAGAGCAGAGTAGAGGGGCAGGATCACCTCCTTTGACCTGCTGGTCACACTCCTTTTGATGCAGCCCAGGATACAGTTGGCTTTCTGGGCTGTGAGCACACACTGAAGCTGGCTCATGTTCATTTTCTCATTGACTAACACCCCCAAGTCCTTCTCCGCAGGACTACCATGAATTTCCTTTTTGCCCAACCTGTAGCTGTGCCTGGGATTGCTCTGACCCAGGTGTAGGACCTTGCACTTGGCATGGTTAAACTTCATGAGGTTGGCATCAGCCCACCTCACAAGCATGTCAAGGTCCCTCTGAATGGCATTCCTTCCCTCCAGTGTATCAACAGAACCACACAGCTTGGTGTCATCGGCAAACTTGCTGAGGGCACACTCAGTTCTATTGTCCATGTCAGCGACAAAAATATTAAACAAGACCGGTCCCAACACCGACCCCTGAGGGACACCACTCGTTACTTGTCTCCAGCTGGACATTGCGCCATTGACCACAACTCTTTGAGTGCGACCATCCAGCCAGTTATTTATCATGTTGTATATGGGAGTGTAGCTTAGAGCCATCCAGAGTACTTATTTTGTTTCTGAGGCCTAAGGGTTCTCTGCTAAAATCAGTTAAATACAAAACTAATTTCTGTCATGAGTGAGACAGCAGCAAGAAGAAGGAGGTGGTGTATCATCTTTTGACTTAACTTCCCATGAAGTGATGGTAGCCTAGCAAAGTAAGTGCTAGCAGGTAACTCTTACATGTGTCTCCAGGAAGGTGATGCAAGGGAGATGCAAAGGGTGACATTTGAAACCTTTTATCATCGCTGGAAAGAAATACGGGGTGCTGCAAGGGGTGAGCCCTTGGGAGTTTCCCTGTGGAGCTGAGAGGGCATTTGAGGCCACTGCTGCTGCAAGGATCACTGGGAAGGAGAACCTGGAGCTGGATGGACTATGAGTGCTTCTCCACCAGTGTCTGTGCCTGTTCTTCTTGGAAAGCCAGCAATGGTAGCTGTGTCACTTGATGTACTGTGCAGAGGGCAAGCAGTAGTGGGAAATGAATTAGTTTACTATTGGGTTCCTCATATTGGAAAACAGTTGATCATGTAGAAGCACTTACTGTTAGCCACACATGGTGTATATACTAATAAAAGTGTTTTCACAAGGGTTGCATGTAAACTTGCTATATACACTATTTTATGTATAAATGTGGAAAATAGTAATGACTTGGAACTTGAAATAGCTGGAAATGAAAATTGGCTTGAGAGAGAATTCCAGTGCTCAGTCTGGTAGAAATAAAAGTAACCCTACAAACATGCTGAGAAAAAGAGAAGCACAGCTGAGTAGGAAGTTAATGGTGCCTTGAGGACAGGCACCAGATGTGGAAAACAAGATCTGGTTCTTGAATGCATGAAAAACTAGATGGTAGCAGTGGAAGAACTTGCTCCTGTGGTCAGGATTTTGGAAATGGAAGCTTTTGATGCAAATTTGTATTAACCAGTTGTGTTGTAACGTCCTTTGTTAACATTGAGTTTCAGGAACTTGGAAGACACATGCACTTTCTGCTATTTTCAGATTAGAAGATGGAAATATCATCAATGTAATATACTTTGCTGGATGGTACTCTGTGACCTTTTGCCATCTTGTGCTAATTTACACTAATAGTTTCTACTGTTTTTTTTTTTCTTTTCTAATGTACATAGGTAACCCCTTCCCTGTCACTGCATGCATGTTTGCTGTGCAGAGACTGGGGATAAAAAGTAAGTTTAGTTCTGTAGCAGCTTCTTTGTGATTTCCAGGCTTCCTGCGCTCAAGGACTTAATTGTGTCTTCATATGATCCCAGTTTCTGTCTTGGAGTAAGAGCACTTCTGTGGTGTGGTTTGTAATTTGCTACTGGCAGCTGCATGGACTGTGGTAGAGCAATGGAAACTGACTGGGGACTTGGCCACAACATGGCCTTGAAAGGACTCTGCTGCAATAGCTGATCATGACCATTCACTGTGTTAGAGCAGGAAAGCATGGTGTTCTGGCATGAAGAAACGTGACTGGCAAGTAATTATGTGGCTACTTTTTCATGTACTGCTTCTAACTCTGTTTCAAAACCACTGCTGCAAGTTTCTGTGCCATGACTTTGGAGCCTTTGTGCAACTGTGTAGTCTGGAGTAAGGTCCTTTCCAACCCAAACCAGACTGTGATTCTGTGAATAGGCTCTGCATCAGATGAGGTGTAGAAGATGGCATGAAATCTGCCTGACAGAACTTTAACTGAAGTACAACTCATTACAGTTGTAACATGAGAACAGAAGAAATGGAAAGGCTTGAAGGCCCTTTCCTGTGCAACACTAAACCAGCTCATGCCATCAGTTCATGTTTAATTTGGGTATGTATGTACTTGAGCTGCTTATTAAAAGATGCCCAGACCTGCAACTTGGTATGGGTGCCCAGATGTAGGTAACTTGAAAATTAAAATAAGTTCATATCAATATGAATGAAAATACTGCTCAATGAAAATACTGTGCATGTTATTTCATAACCTCTCCTTGGCTATGGTTTCACGTGTTCATAGTACTTGCTGAATGCTGGTTCAGGCGGATAATTTTTAGACTTAAGCTTTTCAAGCTAGCATCTCAGAAGTAAGTTGAACTTATTCACATATCAGAAGACAAAATCTGTGTGGGCTTGGCCTAGGCCAGTGGTGTGCTTTGTCACTCCAAAATGATTATTTCTTTCTTTGTCTCAAATCTTAGGGCAGTCATGGTCACCTTTCACTTCTGTTGTAGAACACTCTTCAAGCTGTAGACTAATTATTTGTAAGAATATCTAAGCAATAGCTGTTTTATTTGCCCCTTTTTGTTCTTGAAAATAAAGATGGTAAGCAGGGATTTGGCCACAACATGGCCTTGAATGTCCTAACCACTACAATACTCAGCAGCTGCTGCTCTGGCTGCTGTCAGAACAACAGTGCAGATTTAGTTGCAGCAGGTCTGTAATCCTTGGGCCTGACATGTGGCAAATTGTGCAGTGATGGTGGCAGTATGTTACCAATTCCAAGGAAGCTTAAAGCTCCTCGCCACCCCCCTCCAATGCCCTAAAATGATGAACCAGCAGAAGGCATGTAATTACTGCAGTTGTTGAAGGGAATTCATCCGCTTATAATCGGATGTCTCGAAAAAGAACATCAGAAGAGAAATTTTCCTTGAAGATTGGGATCATCTTATATGATTAAAGATGTTCCACCTGGCTCGCATTTGGGCAAAGAACAATTGTCTCCTGGGGGATATAAACCTGATTAGAAGTGTAGTAATCTGAACAGCACATTACAAACAGATGTTACTCAACATTCTGGAGCATTTTTCTATAAATACGTATCTGAACATATACATCCCTGGCAATGTTCAAGGCCAGGTTGGGAAGGGCCTTGAGTGACATGGTCTAGTGTGAGGCATCCCTGCCCATGGGTAGGGGGTTGGAACTACATGATCTTGAGGTCCTTTCCCACCCAAATCACCAGTCTGTGATTCTATAAACAGGTTCTGCATCTGATAAGGTAGAGAAGATGACATGAAATCTACCTGACAGAATGCTTCGTTTTTGACATCTAGTTGGTCAGAGCATTGTAGTCGTTGAAGACCTTTTTCCTTTTGGAGTGTTGTTTCTATTTGTAGTACTCTCTGTGTTTGTGTAGTTTGCTGACTTCTTTAGAAGAGGAGGAATGGTGGTGCGGAAAAAGCAATTATTGTCATAGGTTTAAAACTTATAGCTTAGCAGAGGATAGTGTTGTTTTGTTTGGTTTGGATACCTGTTTCTTGCTGTTTTCTCCCTGTTATTGGGACTAAACCAAATTCATTGCAGATGAGATGTGGTGGCTGGAAAAATCAATATCTTTGCAGTATTTCCAAGTGGCTTTAGAATGGGGATACTTAAGAAGACTTTTTCTCACGTGTAGGAACAAATACTTATGAATACACAGGCTCTGTGTTTACTATAGAACAGGAATCTCCAGCAAGGAGGATTGCTCAATGAATAGTTCCTGTCTTCATCCCAGTTTCCTAGATACGATAGTAGACTTAAGATAGGTAATATAGGACACTCATATAGATTCCTTAAAAAGTAGGCTGTCTGAATGACTAATTCCCCGAATAATTTGCTGTGTATTGTCAGCAATGACAGTTCTAGGTGTGTCTATTAAGACCTGTTGCAGTGGCTTTTGTGTCAGTGTGAGTGCATTGAGTATGGTTTGGGAACCGCTTTAAGGGTTTTGGCATGTGCTGTCAAGTCCTGCTTGATCTGAATTCTGTCCAGAGAGGTCTGCTACTGTAAGCTAAACATCCTGTGGCTTAAAACAGTTGTTCAGTAAGACAGCAGCTGTTGGTAGTTGGGGGTTTGCCTTGTTGTTGTTCTCTGCAGTTTGTTTTCAAGTGAACATGACTGTGACAGCAACTGAAAAATATTTAAACCTTTTAGGAACTCAGGTCTATTAGGTATACTCCAATTGGGTTTTTGTTTAAGAAAAAAACAAAAACCAAAACTTGTTTTCTGCATACGAATTACATACAAAGGTCTAATTATTGCTTGGGAGTGTGAACTCATGATTATGGCCCTGCAGAAAAGGCTTGGGGGTGTTTTTTGCGTTAAGTAATGTTAACATCTAGCCTGGAAATACTTCCTTTTTCTTCTCCTTTTAAATCTAACTGCTTTTATGTTAACATTAGTGTTTCAGTAAATACTGGGAACAGCAGGGTTTGGAAGCTAGAGGGTTATAGAGTGCAATGTGAAGACTGTACCTTTGGGAAATCTAAAGTAAGCAGCCAAATAATCCAGGTTCTAATTTAGTGGGTAAAGCAAATTTGTAGTGTGTAAAATTACAGTAGATAAGAAGCAATCTGACACCAGAAACAAGAAACAACTCAAAGCCTTAATCACTGGATGGTTTTAGTCATTCTCGTCATCTTGTTTTTAAATCCATACATAATATCTTGCTGAGGAGTTTTTATTGTTAAGTGGAATTGCAACAGACCAGAATGGTGACTGGGTGAAGAAATCAGCTGTTAATTCCTTTAAGAAAGGAAAAAATACTTCTTGTTAAACCTAATATTCTGGTCTAAACTGGATCATATAAAGAGAAAGTCTGAGTTGGCCTGGAAGTTACCTATTAATTTACTTGTGAAAGCAGAAATTACTTGAGAAATTATGTTGGATGTTTTAAGAACAAGAGAATCAGAGCTGGATTCTGGCTGAGGATTTGTGTCAGAGAAATAACTGGTATATACATCCGTTCCCAGCTTTTTCAATGCTACGAACACACAGAATGGATTACATTTCAGCAGTTGTATTTCCAAGCTGTTTTAGTTCTGGATAGGTGAGAGGGTCAGCAGTGTAGTGCTGTGCTGTGGCCAGAGCTTGTTAGTAACTGCTCTAATGAGGAACAACCCCCTGCCTCAGGTTTATGTCAGGTAGGAGGGGTATAAGAAGTAAGTACCCAGAACTCGGGCTGTACCATTTGGTGCAGTGTGTTGGTACGTGGCTGTTCCTAGCGATGAACTTGGTGCACCTGTCAGGCAAGCATAGGCTGTGGTAGTTGGTTTTACCGTTGTTTTGGCTCCCACCTGAAGGTTGGGACCCACATAATACTCAGCCTGGAGTGATGATAATACAGTCTTGCTTCAAAGGATTGCAGACTCAGAGAAACTACTGAAAATTTGAGTGCAGAGACGTGAATTATCATTGCTGTTACTAGCATTAATTGTTCACCTACCTGAAAGGAGGTCGTAGTGAGGTGGGGTTGGTCTCTTATCCCAAGTAACAAGTGATAGGACAAGAGGAAATGGCCTCAAGCTGCACCAAGAGAGGTTTAGACTGGAGATTTGGAACAATTTCTTCACTGAGAGGGTGGTCAGGCATTGGAACAGGCTGCCCAGGGAATGGAATCACTGTCCCCAGAGTGTTCTCAGACTATAAGTGAGGTCCTCAGTGACACGGTTTTAGTGGCCTTGTCAATGCTGGGGCAAAGGTTGGACTTCATGATCTTAAAGGTGTTTTCCAGCCTGGCTGGTTCTGCAATTCAGTTGTGCCTTCTGAAAGTTGCATGGCTGCCTTGTGGTCTGTATCCTACAGAAGCAGACATCTCAGGAGCAAATATGCTTTCCCTATTGAATACCAAGTGTTTCCTCCTTCTCCTCAAATAAAAATCTGACAGTTAACACTCCTGGAAATATCTTTGTGCAGCAACAGGGCTCCAACATAGGGAAGAACTTGTTTTGCCTGAATCTGAGTGCCATGTGCGTGCTCTGCATGGTCTTGCTCACTGTTTTGTCAGTTGAAGTATTTCTAAGCCAACCACCCTTCAAGAGTCATCAGTGAATCGTTCTTTTAGCTATAGTTTTCAGATAATTATTTACTATATAAAAAAGGGGGGGATAAATATGTCAGAGTAAAATAAATTAATTTCCTTCCTGTAGAGAAACTGGGCTGACAGATCCTGTTTAGAAACAAACAAGAACGCTCTGCTCTCAAACTGAAGCTAGAGCAGCAGGCTTGGTTTTGTCTTTTTTTTTTGGGGGGGGGGGTGGTGGTGTTTGTTTTTTGGCTTTTTTTTGCTTATATTGCTTCACTAGAAGTTAGGGCTAATTGTGGAGGGTCTGAAGCTGCATTGAATATGTCAGTATTGCCTCACTTATCTGACTGTATGGTAAAAACCTTGGTGCTGTGGGTCAGTCTTGAAGGATCTCTGGAAGAGGCACCTTAATAGCTTTCACTATTGTTTGAAATATTAAGATACAGCTTTTAGCTCGTTTCTCTCAGCACAGAACAGGTGTTTGCTCTGTATGTGTGGCTATGGTGTGTATGGAACAAGTACTGACTTGGAGTGTATTTCAAGTTGTGTTTTGTGTTTCTCTTTGACCTGCAGGTTCCCCTAGAAAACCAGCTGATAACTCGGCTGGTAATCAAGGAAATAACTTAGGGATGCCAACCAAGGCTGGAAAGCTGAGCCATGCTTTTAGAGATCCGCAGCCAGGGAGGAAGACTGCAGAGGGACAAGTTACAAAAGGTGGCGATGAATCAGAGAGTGATTTTGAATCTGATCCTCCTTCTCCCAAGAGCAGTGAGGAAGAAGAAGAACAAGAGGATGAAGAAGTGTTGCAGGGAGAGAATGGAGACTTCAATGATGACAATGATACAGAACTGGAGAATTTAGGTCACCGACCTCTTCTCATGGACTCTGAGGAAGAGGTGGAGGAAGAGGAGGAAGAGAAGCAAAGTTCTGACTCTGATTCTGATCGTACTAAGCAAAAGTCTGTGGAAGGGCTCCTGAGTGGTAGGTTCAGAGACGGTGTTGGCAGTGGTGAAATCAAAGAACCCACTTCAGTGTATATGTCCTTGTCTGAGGTGCAAAGTACTATAATCCCGGTGAACCCTGGGCAAGAATTTGATGTGTTTGGGGCAGTGCCCTTCTTCACTCTGCAGCCCCAGGCAAGAGAGATGGACAAAGATGTCTCTCCTCAGGCAGCTTTTCCCAGCCTGAGCCAAGAGCAGGATGACTTTGATGTTTTCACAAAAGCCCCCTTCAGCAAAAAGGTGTCTCGGCAAGGTGGCCACATGGCACGAACCGAGCCTCTGCTCTCTCCCACCTCTCCGTGGAGCCTTGATATTTTTGGCTGCACCCCATTTCAGCCTTCCCTCCTCCCCAAGACTGGGGGAAGTAGAGAGGACCTGTTTGGGCTGGTTCCTTTTGATGAGATCACAGGGAGTCAGCAGCAGAAGATGAAGCAGCAGCGTAACCTGCAGAAACTTTCTTCTCGCCAAAGGCGAATGAAACAGGAGGTCTCAAAGAACAATGGGAAGCGGCACCATGGCACCCCAACCACCACGAAGAAGGCTCTGAAACCCAGCTACCGCACCCCCGAGAGAGCCCGCAGGCACAAGAAGGCCGGCCGCAGGGACTCGCAGAGCAGCAATGAATTCCTGACCATCTCAGACTCCAAAGAGAACATCAGTGTTGCATTGACTGATGGCAAAGATCGAGCCAACCCTCTGCAGGCAGATGAAAGTCTGCTGGATCCTTTTGGAGCCAAACCCTTCCACCCACCAGACTTGCTGCGGCATTCCCAGCACCAAGGTTTTGGTGATGGCTCTGGGGATCATGGAGCAGTGGTAGTGGCTGGCAGACCAAGGCAGAGCTCCTTACACAGAGCCATTCATGGTGGTGAGGGACTGAAAACAGATGACTTTGGTGCAGTGCCCTTCACAGAACTGGTTGTGCAGAGTGCACAGACCCAGCAGCAGCAGGCGCTCGAGTTAGATCCCTTTGGAGCAGCTCCGTTTCCTTCCAAACAGTAAATGCTTCCAATGGGTTTCTCCCCTGCTCCGCCTCTCTGAGTTACTTAGTAGAGATTTTAATTGGTGGAGTAATTTATCTTACAGGGACCTGTGTTGTACAGTTTGTTCAAGTTCAAGGAGGCAGGGACAGCTTGTATAGTGAAACTTGAACAGTGGTAAATTCTGATTGTTGTCTTTGTTTTTTTTTTTGGGTTTTTTTGTTTGGTTTGGGGTTTTCTTGGTGTTTTTGGTTGGTTTTTTTTTTCTGGGAAAAAAATAGAACTGACCCAGGAGCATCATTTTGTTGTGGCAGATGGCTCCTGGAATGAAAAGAGAAATTGGATTTGAATAAGACAGACATTGTCTGTGACTGGGCCCTGGGACATACTGTTATTCTGCACTTTTGCATTGCCTTTTCAGTCCTCTGTGATACGCTGCGGTGGAGGGAAGGGGTCAGGCAGAGATCCCATAACCAACTTTTTCTGTATGTACAGGTAGGTTACCACTGTGGTGGTGCTTCACGTTTTGGTCGTAGTAGACCTGAGAACCAAAATCCAGCTTGATTTCCTGGAAGCAGTCAAGTCTCTGCTTCTTAAAAGAAAACTACCTTTATTAATCCTGAAAATCAAGAAACCAAGTCCTCAAGGGGCTGTGGCCCAGAGTTCCAGAGCATGGCTATGGCTCAGGCCCTAGCAGGCACCTATGCAGCTGCACAGATGAAAGGCAGATTTTTTTTTTTCTGTGCCTAAATGTTCAATTTTTATTTGTACTTTAAAGTAAGTGCTGTTAATGTAAAATAGCCAACTGGAAGTGTAGAGTTAAAACTGAAGATACAGAGAATATAATGTTTTGTGAGATGAAAAGCCTGGATGTGGGGGAGTAAACCAGTAGGGATGCAGCCAGTGTTTGCAGCACTTCGGAGACTACTCAGTGTGCTGAGAAGAGGCTGGTATACACAGGACATCATTTGGCACATATGGAATATATCAGATGACCTGTACAGATGTGAGATGCAACCATCAGATTTACTTGATTACAAATTGGGATTTGTGTCTGAAAACACATTTTTCCTCTCAGATTTTTATTGCCAAGAAAACGTGTATTGTTTCAAATCAGTTGGGTTTTTAAAAACAATTTTATGAAAAGACTAATTTCCTTTAAGTTCTAATGAATCTATTGCTGTACTTAAGCATGTTTTCTAAGAAAGTTTTGCTAAATGCACTGAGCTTTGAAGAAACTCTTGCCCCCAGCTTTGGGAGCAGAAGCAGGAGGCAGCTGGACCAGTGCACTGCATTTCACACCACAAAGCCTTACAGGCAGGACCCCATCCTGCTTCACCGGACCTTCAAGACACCTGGTGCTGGGAGCATGTGGTGCCCATAGGTGAGGGGAAGGTGATATGAACAGCCCTGTTGAGGACAAGGTGTTGTTACCATGCTATTGAAGTGGGTGCTGTGTGTAGGTGCAATGGCTTCTCTGCTGCCTTGCAACTTGTGCCAAGCACATGTGACTCGGGAGAGTCCATTTGTCTGCCTTTATGCCATGGCAGTTCTACAGAGGACGTGGAAGGAGATGGTTCCTCTGCTCGACTCAACTTTATATCCTGCTCCGCTGAATGCTGATGAGTGAATAACTGGATGTTTATATATGGAGGACATAAGTGTGGTAGTGCATCCCAGTGTTGTCCCTCGCCCTGCCTTTCACAGTGAAATATTTAGGGTTGTACTTTATTTTTCTACAAAGTCTCCTTTGAGTTATCCAGGTGTCCTGAGATGTGTGATGGTGGGGGTAGGTCCCTGACAATGTTTGTTGAAAACAACACTTAGGAACAAGTCATTTGACTCCTTTGGGGGTTGTTTTCTTAAAATGCTCCCTTGAATATATGTGAGACTGCTTCCTCTTATCCTGGAAATGGAAAGTAGCTCGATTGTATCTGTAGGTCTTTATTACCTTTATCCTCTTCAGTTTTGTGTTCCCACAGGGTTGATGTGAAATATTTCAGCTGTGCTTGAAGGCTGCCTTGTTCAGGCTTAGAAGTTAAGCTCTTAAGAAGTTACGAGTAGAAATGTTTCAACTCCATTTGCACAGGAGTGTCCTAGGCTTTACTACTGCTGTTCTCACCTGTTTGGTGCCAAAGGCTGTAAGAAGCACAGGCCAAGTTTTGTAGCAATTTCTGATACTCAGGTTAACTCTCCTATTTTCCTTGTTTTCTTTTCTCTGTGTGCTTATGAACTGCTTTCCTACAGTCTCCTTTGGAGCTGTTCCTTCCCTGCCTAGATCGCTGTTGGAACAGAGTGATATGACAAATGGAGCAGATGGGAGAAAACAAAAAGAGAACACAACAGGCAACTGACCCCTGGTTTTTAAATGGAGCTTTCCCTAGTAGAAAAGCAAATGGCCAAGCAGGCCCTGAACTTGGAGCCAGAGGAAGGTGAACAGTGTGCGTGGGGCTGAGATGTAGCTCCACTGCCCAAAAGGATACCCAGGGAAAAAGCTTAGTGTGGGCCTTAATGTCTATGTGAATGAAGAGTAGGAAATGCGTTTGGTTTTTGTCTGCTCACCCTGAGAGGTATGATGCAGGTTTTCCTCATGTGGCTTGTTTTTTTGGGTTTTGGCAGAGGTTATGTTCCAGCACAGGAAAGTGAGGATGTCAGCAGAAATTGGAGGTGAGGTAAAAGCAAACTGCAAACCCGAGTTGCTCTAAAACTGGCAAGTTTTTCAAAAGCATGCAAGTTGTAGCTGATGAGACTTGCTTTCTAATGGCCTTAACAAACCTTATTCTGCAAATTCTAGTTATGAAGCAGATTTTTGCATAAATCTAAGTTTTATTTCTAGAGTTAAAATTACTGTATCCTTTCTTGTGGCTGAAAAGAGATCAGCATGCCTAGCTAAGTTGATTTTGGAGGGTATATATTGTTTATGCACAACTAAACCCAAGTTTGGGTTGAATTTCAGCCAAGATCCACTGGTCAAATGTGGTACTGTCAGGGAACATGATATCCTTCAGCCTTTATTTGTGTGCTTGTGACCTTACCTTTAGTACAGGCAAGATCTTGCTGCACTAGACACATACCATATACTGTCTGTGAAGCCAAGAACAGGAAGGCAAGTAGCTGACCCTTCCCTTCCAGCTGACACCACTTATTGATTTTTATAGCTCTCCTTTCAGCATGTTGAATGACTGAACCCCAGGCCTTTTATAATCAGCTGCTTTAGAGAGATTCTGTTGAAAGGTACGAAGAAGTCCTTAATGGTTGTGTTTTTGGAAAACCAAGGTAGTAGTGTTTCCCTGCAGACTGTCCCATGCTGCCAGATGTGTGCAATGGCTTTGACTGACTCGCATCACCATGAATGCTAGCTTGGGAGGATGGAAATCCTCATTATTTGGGGTGTTCCAACTTAGAAAAACCAAGTACTGTGAAAATAAGTTGATATATTTGCTACTGTGAGAATAAGCATTTATCTGGAGTTTTTTTATACTATATTGTGTATTTTTATATATGAAAAGTATATATAAAACATACACATGTTCACACACATCCTGTATCCCTTGGAGTAGCTGTGTTTTTAGTAACACAGCAGCCACAATCACTTCTGTGTGACTCGAGGGAGTGAATAGGAATGAAAGCACCAAGAGGAAAAAGAAGTGGGAAGGGTGGCTACTGCGTTACTGCTCTGTAGTGCTTATTTCAAAAGGAAGATCAAGAAAATTGTGTGTGTGGCTCAATTTGTGACTAAGGCATCACCTAATATGAAAAGAGCATAAAACTGTTTTTAAATTGCTGGCATTCAGCTTTTAAGTGCACTTTCCTGAACTACACTTCCACTTCTTGTTAGACTTCAAGTTTCTGAAGCTTTTTTGTGTACCACTAAACAGAGAACTTTAACTTTTTTGTGCAACTGATGTATGTCATGAAACACTTGCGGTTGTTAAATAAACAAATGTGGTAACAGTGACTTTCACATCTCCTTAGAAGTATTCACCTTTAGGCTGTAATTCATTTGCTGTAAGTGGTGTTGCTTCTGCTTTTTGTAGCTGCAGGATCCTGTCACTCTTTAAAAACTGTTTTAAGGTACCTTTTTAGTTGCTGCCCAACCAGCTTTCTCTGTCCACCTTGTTAAAAACCTGTTGATCAGATACTAGTTGCAATTCGTTAGGTTCAGTATTACTTGCTAATGCCTACATAACACTATGTACCACTAGCACAATACACAACATGCGATGCTGGAGTAGTGCAGTTGGAACACCTGCCCTGTGCCTCCATGCTGTGGGAATTCAAGAGCCAGTCCCCCTGGCTGGGTAAAACACAGGGGAGGTGACAGCTGTTGTGTGGTCAAGCAATTCACATCTGTGGCTCTGCTGTGTGAGATGCAAGAATGATGTTACTTCAAGGAAATGGTCAATGAAGTGGAATTTATTTACAGGTTCAGTATGTACATAAAGACCATCATGCAGCTTGAAGTTCAGGGTAATAAAAATGTACATCTTGGCAATCAGTTTCCTGATCCAGTGAAAACTGCTACAGTAGGTAAGAGTTGTCATAAAAATACCTTAGAGAACTATCAAGTCAGTAGGTTCTCAATACACAAACACGTGTTCCTCAAATGTTTGTTTTTCACATAACACTGGAAATGGGCTTTTCTACTTGCCGGTTCCTCCTCAGGCTTCAGCACTAGTAATTAGTGCACTTGGAACTGGCTTGGCTGTCAAAAATAAATAAATAAATAAATCAGTGTTTACACTGAAAGGCTCAAAGTCAAGGAGTTGATTCTCAAAGGCA
The DNA here is from genome assembly GCF_012275295.1 of Melopsittacus undulatus. Classification (NCBI taxonomy): domain Eukaryota; kingdom Metazoa; phylum Chordata; class Aves; order Psittaciformes; family Psittaculidae; genus Melopsittacus; species Melopsittacus undulatus. The sequence continues at coordinate 63,149,770 of NC_047531.1, read as the reverse complement.
AAGTCAGTTCTCACTACTTGTCCCTGGAGCTGGAAAAATCCCACAATAACCCACTGAACTTAAGAGACGGCTGGCATTATTCTCCAACACATCAGGAGAGAAGTTGGTGTCTGCCTTCTCCACCACTAACAAGAGTTCAGGTGCCCCACAGTAAGATTTCATCAGTTTTCTGTGTGTCACTGGCACAGCGCTGACAGGGAAGGCTGGGGGAGCTGGGCTGGTGTAGGCTGAAGAGGAGGCAGCATGGGGGGACCCAAGAGCAGCCTGTCTGCCCTGAGGAGGGCACTACACCAAGGCAGCCCTCTTCCCCTCCTTGTGAGCTAAAAATTATGGGGGAAATCTCTCCCTAGAGGAAAGGGAACAGCAATGATGAAAGCAAGAGTGCATTAAAGGCTTCTCGAATGTTACAGAGCTTTTAGCATGTTGCCTTAAGGGTTTACTCCCCTGTGCCTTGGCCTCAGGAGTAAGAGAACTTGTTTGAAATCCTACCAGGCCATATTGGCATGTTTTAAGATGGCTAGTGTCAGAGGATCACAAAAGATGAGAAGTTTGCTGGAATGCTCTTGAAGGCCACCCTGCAGGTAACAAGGGCATCTGGGACACTTAATCTCAGACCAGAAGGTTTTTGCCTCGCATTAAAGCAGAGACAAGGTTATCTCCTGCTTTCCAACACCAGCCATGCTGGTGCCACCTCATCCTTCAACAGCTTTTCTCCCAAACAAGCCACATGGGATTAAATGGTAACAGCACGTTGAGGCAAGAGAAGGACTCTCCACAGGGCTAATGCTGACTAATGGCTGGATTGTGTGAAGAATCACCATTTGCTACCATTGTTCAACTGGGCTCTGAACACAAGCACAACTGCTACACTCAAGTCACTTAAAAGCACTGATTCTAATCCCCAAATCCAAAGAATTCCAATCCTGTTGGAAAAAAGGCACCCCTCAAGTTAATTATACTACAGCTACCTAATAACCTGTGCATTCTGTGTTTCTCTAACGTTTGTAAGTTATAAACTCCCTAAAGTTTCTAAGAGCTGGTTTCATGACATTCTAAAGCCAAAGGCAACCTTTTTACTGTGACAGGCTTATGGCAATCAAGTTATTTTCATTAACAAAGTCTGCAAGTACAGTACTGCACATCCCACAGTAAAGGCCAACAGACAGCGATTTGAATCCCCATCAGGTTCCCTACTTGGGATGTGTTATTTCAGCCTGTTAAACAAATGTAACTCTGCTGACTGCAAGATAGTAACAAGGGTGAGCACATAGGCTCAGCACTGCCGCTGAAGTACTGTAGAACACTGATTCCAAATTGCTGGAGAGATCTAGAGATATCTCTTGAAGTAATGGCACTATCTGTATTGGCAAGTTTTAGCATCTGAAAGGAAGGGGTGGCTGTGGTGGATGACACCTGATCTTGTCTTCCAGAAAAAGAAGAGCTTGTCCAAAGAAGTAAAAGAGATACTCAATATGTTACTGTGCCAGTGCTAAAGAAAGTCATTCAGATAAAGATGCTGTAGTTGCAACACACTGTACTACTGTGATTTAGATCCAGCACCAGGCCTCACAGTTACTGTGGGCTTGCACACACACATATACAGCCAGGAGCTGTGTCTTAATGATGCACTTGAATCAAATCTCAATACTGGGTATGTGGGCTGGGGAGCTCAGCAGATTTCACACAGTTCTGTCGTTTTTGTCTCCCAAGCAGAACAAATGCTGAGTCTTACAGCCCATCTTTCTGTTGTCCCACTCCAGGAAGACCTATTTTATACTGGAATGCAGAACAGGAAGGAAATGCAGCTCAGATCCCAGGTCATCCTGTTCATTTTTTCAAGCATCACCATAACACAACAGCAACCAGGTAACAGTCCAGAAGTCAGAAAAGGAACTGCCTCAGTGTTTCACCTCATAGCTCAGCAGGTAAGGTGCAGACTTCAAAGTCAGGAATTTCATCTGAAATACAGTGGGAAACCAAGTTCAGTCACTTACTATACATACAGAATCACAGAATGGTTTGGGTTGGAAAGGACCTTCAGATGATCTAGTTCCAACCCCCTGCCATGAGCAAGGATGCCTCACACCAGACCATGTTGCCCAAGACTGTCCAACCTGGCCTTGAGCACTGCCATGGATGGAGCATTCACCACTGATCAACTCTTACCCGATTAACAAAAAATCCAGCTCAATACTTAGTAGGCTGAAAACCTGACAAAACCTGAGGACAAGACTACTTGGGAACAAAGGCTAATGACAGTCTGAGGCTATTACATTGTGGAACAGAGCTGAAAGGGATCTGGCAGAGCCCTGTCCAGTCTGCTCTAGGACTGCTCAAGGATACTGCAGCCTCATGTAACACAGCAGTAGAAATGAGCAGTCCCTGGCCTCAAGATCACCACTTTTTTCTTCACCACAAGTGCTACAGCAGCCATCATTTCCTTTGGGGAGATTTACTGAAACTTGGGACAGGATTACTTAACCCTACACTCGTTAGAAAACCCTATTCCCAATAGTAGGAGAGCTGCTGTACCTTCACTCACAAGCCTGGGCTATAATCAGGACAGGGCTGGCTGTGTCGGTATTGCATGATGTACACTGTGGACTGATGCCACCAGTACAGCATCACCACTGCAAGGATATGCCACACTTGGTGACTTGAGCCGAGGTAGTTCAGCTGGCCTGTGGGCAAGAGAAAGGGCAGTGGTCAAGTCATTCCATTTGGCAATAACTCATGCTATGCAACTAACAGTCTCCTCCAGACCTCAACTACACAGGCCACTTGCAGGGAGGCAGCACAGTTTCTCTAACGAACTTAATCCAAAATTGTTGGTCACCTTTGGATGCAAGTACACACAGTGTTTTATGCTACAGAACACTTCATGGGGAATGTGGTCAATCTGTTCTCTCACAGGAAGGTGAGGACTCACAGCAAGGACTGTGACACTGCAGGAAGCTAAACTGCAGGAAAAAAAAGAACCATCCAGAAGAGAATTTCCTACCTGGGAAGTATCTTTCTGGAACTTTGGAAATATAGAAGAGAAAAGCTACAGCAGCGATGAAGTACATGACAACTACACGTGGAGCAAACTCCTGCAAAAGAAAAGGAAGCTCTCCTATTCTGGTAGAAAATAAAAATAGCAAAAAATAAAGTCCTTACAAATGAAAAAGGCATGACAAAATTGCATCTTACTTTACTGCCTATGTTATCTAAAGGCAAAATCCAAGAGGAAAGCAAATGCCCAAGTTTGAGAAAATTTGAATGGGAAGAAAATTTGTTTTATCATTCCCTCTCTGCTTCAGTACACAAGCTACTTGGTACTTCTGTGCAGCCTGCAGACAACATGACGTCTCTCAGTCAAAGGACATCTTCTTGTACACTGAGCTATGACAGGATAAGTGAGACTTCAGTGGAAGATCTCATTTACCAGTTGGGATTCTGCTATACAAGGAGATACTAAATGGGGGAAGATGGGGGAGAGACACAACTACAGTTTATCTGGTTTTGCAAAAGCCAGTGTCAAGTGCCCTGTCTAAAGACTCCATACATTAATAAATGTTGCTCTTCCACGCTCAAGAGCAGCTCTGTAGTGGGCTAAGCCCCAGAAGACTCCCAGTGACAGCCCTCCAGCAGAACACAGAAACATAGAATCAAGGAGGTTGGAAAAGACCTTTAAGATCATCTAGTCAAACCTTCACCCCAGGACTGCCATGCACAGTTACTACCCACTCTGAAAAAAATATATGTCTTTTTTTCAGGACAGTTAGGTCCCCTGGGGAACTGCAATATGATTTTGGGGGTACTCATATTGGGGCATAAGTTACTGTCTCCAGCTGCACTGTGCTGGTGTTCCCCAAAGCATAATTCTAAGTTGTAACAAAACAAGAACAGGAAAATAGTTTGGTTACTTCACGGTGATGTGAAATGATGGCTGTGTAAGAGACAGAGAGCTGAGTAGGCAAATACTGATTTTTGCTGCCAACCTAGGGGACAGAAGAGGAAGCTAATACTCATTCCATCAGTGTATCCCAGTTCCCCTGTCTCCTCTGGAGCTGTGGCGGCTCCGCAATCTATTCAGCTCTTGGCTCCTTGCCCCTCTCCCTAGGGTGAGGCAGGGTGGAATGTTCCCACAGGCACGTATGCCCAATCACCCTTGCATCCAGTTTTCCTTCTCTTAGTGCACTTTTACATCAGATCTATTCTACTCAACCTGTTCACTGCTTCTCAATAAACTTCTAAGTGATTGCATTTAGATTAGATGGTCTGAAAGAAGCCTGTGCTGCTTCCCTCTCATTTCCAAAGTATAAGAGGACTGAAGGAAAAGCAAAAGGTAAAAGGAACCTCATTTCCTTCTTTTTCTCTTTTACCTGTACAATAGATGCACCAATACCGCCGTTGAGCCAAACCCAGTGGATGGTGGGAATGATTCCATATCCAGACACGGAGCAGAAGATGATGGAGCGAAGTCTGTGCCACTGTTGTGTGAGGTAACTGGGATGAATCTGAGCAAAAAACACTGCCAAGATCATTGCCAGCACAGTGATTAAATATACCTGACGCCAGTACTGAGAAAAAAAAAAAAGAAAAAAAAGCAAGTTTGTGAGTTTTCTCATCAGGTGTAAAAGTAAACTATGGGTAGAAAGCTCACAGTATGAAATATACTGGTAATATCAAATCTCCCTTCACTGCTGTGAGCACCAAGAGAGGGGGTTTGAATGAATGGACTTGTGAATTGACCGACAGCGAGAGGAAAGGATTGTGTCCCCCAGGTACACATGTCAGAACATGCAGTGCCTTCACTTTAAACCCACCTCTCCCTTGGCAGACTTGTTCTGCTGCAGTCACGGATGTAGTCTAGGCCTTCAAAGGGGAACCCGTTTTACTTGTCCTCTATTAGATCAAGAGAAAATGAGCTTGTTTCTACCTCATGCAAGCTATCTAATGGAAAATGATGTTTGAATTACTTGTGATGGGGACAGATCCCATCACCAGTCTCAGGCCTGTGACAAAGACAGGACCTGGGACATGCACCCTTCCTTCATATGAATTCAGGTATTTTCTTGAGGCTTATGCAAGTGACAGCTTGAAAGGAAATCTCAATTTGCACATCAGTTCAGGATGTGGAGTTCCATCTGTGATGAACTTGCTTCAGTTTCCATCACTGCCTCCTGCCTACTGTTCACCCTGTAAGTAACCCACTTCCTACAGGGTGGAGGCTACACCCCTGAGACCACAGGAACTAAACAAGCACTTCAGACTTACATTATTACAGTAAAATGCATAAAAGACGCCTGATACATAGCAGCCCAGGATCCCGATGGAAATTCCTGCATAATCTAATGCCATCCATCGCCGGCTGGTCTTCTCTGAGCGGTGACAACAGAAAAGATGGTATCCTACTGAGCAGAGCATGCACACCTAGGTAAAGGTTCAAACAGGGATGCATGAATGTCTTAAATATTAACAGAGGCTACAAAAAGCTTAAGCTCTGAACTTTAGAGCATGCTACTGACCCCCTACACATTTTGCAGTGCAACCCGGTGTAGGCAATTATGGTTCCTGTCAGTAATCACAGAATGGTTTGGATTAGAAGGGACCTTAAGATCATCCAGTTCCAACTCCCTGCCACAAGCAGGGATGTCTCATGCTAAACCATGTCATCCAAGGCTCTGTCCAACCTGGCCTTGAACACTGCCAGGGATGGAGCATTCACCACTTCTCTGGGCAACCTGTGCCAGTGCCTCACCAGCCTTGCAATAAACAACTTCTTCCTTAGATCCAACCTGAACTTCCCCTGTTTAAGTTTAAATCCATCACCCCTTGTCCTATCACTACAGTCCCTGATGAAAAGTCCCTCTCTGGCATTCTTACAGGCCCCCTTCAGATACTGGAAGGCTATAAGGTCTCCATGCAGCTTCTCCAGGCTGAACAGCCCCAACTTTCTCAGCCTGTCTTCATATGGGAGGTGCTCCAGCCCCTGATCATCCCCGTGGCCTCCAACAGCTCCAGGTCCTTCATACGCTGAGGACAGCAGAACTCTGTGCTCCAAGTGGGGTCTCACGAGAGCAGAGTAGCAGCGCAGCATCACCTCCTGCTGGTCACGCTCCTTTTGATGCAGCCCAGGATACAGTTGGCTTTCTGGGCTGCGAGCACACACTGAAGCCGGCTCATATTCAGTTTCTCATTGACCAACACCCCCAAGTCCTCCACAGGAATGCTCTCAATCACTTTTCTACCCAACCTGTATCTGTGGAGCCTTCTTGCCGATGGCTCTCCCCAGCCCCTACCTGAAAGCAGAAGAGGCAGACGGAGCAGATGACGAAGTCCTCCCGGGAGGCTCCGGCGGCCGGCAGCACAGCCGTCAGGTCGTAGATTCCCAGTGTGAAGAAAAGGACAAAGCCGATCAGGTGGCTCCAGATGTTGACGGTCTCGTTGGAGAGGATGAAGAGACTGTGAGGAGACACAACGGGTGAACGGGGGTGAGCCGGTGTCTGGGCCCGGGGCGGCACGGGACGGGTCGTGGGGTGTATCCTCACCTCTTTAGGCAGAGGCGGGAGGGTAGGTAGGCCCGGTAGCCGTCGGTGATGTAGGGGTTGTCCTTCAGGAAGACGGGGATCTGCTCGTAGGTGTAGAGGCGTATGCCACGGGGCACCAGCACCGGCCAGTACTGGTAGCTCCCCAGCTCGATGTAGTGCGCACTCCGCAGCAGCTTCTGGTGCATCCTGCCCGCCGCACCGGGCGGGACCTAAAGCCCCCGGCCCCCCTCCGCAGGGACGGGACCTCAGGGGTACCGGGCACCGGCCGGGCGATGCGGGCAGGGGAGCGGCCTCGGCGACGAGCGATGGCGTCACAGCACCGCGCCGGCGCTGTGTCGGCAGTGCGCGGCGGCGGGCACGCGGGGGCGCTGCTCTCTGGGGAACGGTCGGCGGCGGTTTGCAGGGTCCCCCCCGTGCTGATCCGCTCAGGGCTCGGCGGCACCGGCTCCTCCCGCCGCAGGCTCCCTGTCCCGGACTGGAAGTACTGCAAGTAACAGCATTGCTTGGTAGTCATTGTGGATACAAGTAATGCGGCCTTTACAGCTCCCAGTGTGTGCTTTGTATAGTAAGGTTGCTGCATGTTCCTGCCAGCCCTGTCATGGGAGGGAACGCTGTCTGAAGGAGATGGTCTGAAAAGACCTCTCTGAGCCTTGTCTAGTCTAGAGAAGAGAAGGCTCAGGGGGACCTTGTCTCTCTCTACAACTGCCTGAAAGGGGGCTGCAGTGAGGTGAGGGTCAGTCCCTTTTCCCAAAGAACAAGCTATAGGACAGGAGAAAACAGCCTCAAGCTGCACCAGGGGAGGTTTAGACTGGATATTAGGAACAATTTCTTCACTGAGAGGGTGGTCAGGCATTGGAACAGGCTGCCCAGGGAATGGTGGAATCACTGTCTCTGGAAGTGTTCACAAACCTTGTAGATGAGGCCCACAGTGACATGGTTTAGTGTTGGTCTTGGCAGTGCTGGGAGAATGATTGGACTTGATGATATCAAAGGTCTTTTCCAACCCAATTGATTCTGTGATTCTATTTTGATTGGGAATGAGAAATTATAAAACTCAGAGATTATGTAATCTCTGGTTAATTAAGATAATGTTTGTTAGGTTTTTTTTGTTTGTTTGTTTTTTTGTCTGTACACTCTATGAAGTACCAAAAAAATAAATCTTAGTAGTGAAGAAGACTCTTGCAATGAGGCACTGGCACAGGTTGCCCAGAGAAGCTGTGGCTGCCCTATCCCTGTCAGTGTTCCAGGCCAGGTTGGAAAGGGCTTGGAGCAGCCTGCTCTAGTGGAAGGTGTCCTTGCCCATGGCATGGAGTTGGAGCTGGATGAGCTTTAAGGTCCCTTCCAGCCCAAACCTGTGATAGTCTGTGATTGTACAATTTGCTTGGCCTAAGTAAGGAAAGTTGTGGGCTGTTTGTCAGTTGCTTTCAAGTTTTTTGTTTCCTAATTTTAGAAAGAGTCAGAAAGCAGTAATTCACTAGGTGTTGCCTGGCTCTAGTTTTCAGAGTTGGAAACATCCACCTGTGCCTCCTCTTCAGCCATGTCTCATGCAGAATTCTTTGAAGGTCTTTTGTCTCGTTAAACAACATGTGAGACCATTTCTCCAAGACAGTGTGACAAGTATGAAATGTTTTCCCATGGAAGGGGGATTTGTATTGTGAAGGAAAAGACTCAGAGTGATCAAGAGTGACAGTAAAGACCAGGTGTTCAGTACAAACAGCTGTGCTGCCTCACCCCCAGATACCCATGTTACACTCTTTGGTTACCCAAATTAAGTTAGCTTTGGTCAACAGCGCCTTTCAAATGTATCTATTAATCAATCATGCACTGAGATCTCTCAAAGTCAGTGTTCTGAAAGCTGTATTCCTCCTGCCCGTGCAGACCTGCTGGCAGCACGTTGTGCCTTCTCCCTCCTCCTCAGCTGTTGTGTGTGTTGCATATGGCTATCTCCTGCATGTACTGCAGTGCTCAGGAGAGTTACCCAGAGGAATTGTGCTCATAGTAGTAATTCAGCAAGGATTACCTTTAAGAAACTTCCTTATGTTCTCCCCTTTCTGGGTTGTAGTTGAAGCATGTCTCTGAACTGTTCATCCCTATTTTACTTCCTGTCTTCTTTTCTGAATGGTTTCTCTGTTTCTGTTTGGATTTTTTTTCCCTTCATGTGAGCTTGCATTAATTTAAAAAAGATACCTAGAGAAAATGCATTCCAAAAGAAGATCCTTATACACAGTTGTTCTGAGAGGAGGGGAGGGACCCCTGACTATATTTAGGATGAAGCACAGGATATCCCTTCTGCCTGCAGCAGGGAGTCCAGTGTGATAAATCGTCTCACAGAGCGCTGCAGGGCTGTGAAAAGCTAAGCTCAGGAGATGGCTCAGCAAGTCCCACATGTAACAGGGTCACAGGAGGATGAGAATTCAGATACAGGGGATTCCTGGAAATGCAGTCTTAGGAGGCCACAAAGATGTTGTCTGATAGGGAAATAATTTGACAGGCTTCTGATGTTTTTGTTCTGTGTCCTGGTGTATTTAGCAGCTAAAATTCCTGAACCAAACAACTGGGATCAAGCTAAGAGGAATAATATATGCATGGTGGCAATACATATTTCCTAACAAGCGTCCCACTGGCTTTTCTCTTTGCAGTGCTCACTGGGAGAATGAGGGAGGTAATCTGGGTTTATGAACACACATGCATTTACAGGAATAAGAATATAGCTGTCACATGAATTAAGGGGAGTGAATCCTGCCCATCCCGAGGAGCCTCTCACTGTGCTGAGTCTGAGCAGGGGCAGTCCCACTCCTGCCACCTCCCACTGACAAATGAAGAGCATCAGTGCTCACTCCAGTGGTGACTCACTTTCCTAGAGCCAAATACAGCATAGAAAGTTGCTACCAAGTTAAAACCTTAATGAGCCTTAATTGTCCATTGACTCATTAGCTCACTGAGAACATCATACCTGGAAAAAACACTTTGTTTCTAAGCCCTGTGCAATTTATATGAAATCCCAAGTGCTTCAAAGAGTTCAGTCAGAAGGAATCTGAGCTGACAGCACTTTTTTTAATAAGAGGAGCTTTAATTGGCTGTTAAGTTAAAGCTTTGAAGCTTTGAGAGGGGAAGTGTTATAGGTTAAATTAATAGGGGAAATTGAGAAACAATTAGGGCAGCTTTAAATTAATTACTTTCACTATTTATTTTTAGCTTATTGAACAATCGTGTCGAAGGTGTAAGTGATTGAAATTAGCCATCTGTGCAAGATAGCTTTGACCTAAATTGACCTTCCTGTGTAAGTAGCTTGCCCTAATTCCTGTACTGTATCCCTAATTTTACTGCCAGATAAGGTTAACTGGGAGTGAAGATGGGTGTGACTGGGAGGCTTCATACTCTGCTGTTCAACAAATGAAATCACCTGTGCAGAGGGAGGGAGGGAGGACTTTCTAAAGGAATGGTGGAGATCAGATGTGAGCTGAAGTGTTTCTTGTTAACCCAAACGGAGCCCTGTGGGGTTCCATTCTGTGCTCAGCAGCTTCCCTGGACATTGGGGCATGAAGTGTAACCCATAATTGCTACTTAACTGCTGTTTGAGGAGAATGTGGGGAAGGACAGCACCTCTAGTTGAACTAACTGTAATACTAACGTTTTTTATGGCCTGCTTCATCCTGCTGTGTTTGTTTCAGGGAGAAATGGGACAAGTGACTTGGAAGAACTATTGAAACAAAATACCTCAAATGTTCATGACAAAATGGGAGCAAAAGAAAAAAAAAGGGGGGGGGTGTTCAGTTTTGAAACTGAAAGTATGAAAATAATTATCGGTGCTGTTTTTTAAGGCATTGAAATATTTTTCTCCCCTCGCCATTCCTTATCAGCAGGCCCACCGCAGAAGTGCCCTGCCGGAGGAGAGGGGTTGGTCGCAGCGGGCAGCGGCGCAGAGGACCCCGGGCAGAACACCGTCTTTGGCCCCGCTCCTGCCCGGCTCCTCTTGCTCCTGCCCTGCTCTCCCTCCAGGTGTCAGCCTGGCACTGCGATGCTGGCCGCTGGGAGCTGCCTCTGCTCTTCAACCATCTCCCAGTTCACGGGCTTCCTATCCCGGCAGGGCCATGGCAGTTCGTGTCAGGTCAGTGCTGGTGTTCCTGAGGTGGCTCGGTGTTTGATCCTCCTCTTCTGAAGTGTCCGGCAAAACACCTCATTCTCATTTTTTGTCTGTGGGGATCTGGATTTTCGAATGTTTGTCAAAAGCAAACAAACGGGAGGTGCCTTGGGACTCCATTTCCCACTGCTGGAATCTGCTGCCATGAGAGAATTCAGCTTGCTCCAAGATTTCCAGAAAAGACAGTTTAGTGCCCAGGAGGGAAACCTGTTATTGGTCTGACCTTTATTAGGAAAATATGTTTGGGAATGTTGATTGAAGGTATCACTTGTGCTTACAGCTGTGTCAGTGTATAGCTCAGTTTTGTTTGCATGTGATTAAAACTAATTGTGTCTTCCCTGGGGACAGGAAGAAGGAGGTGTAGTTCAGAATACCCTAGTCAGGGTTATGTTTCCATACACAGCCTGTGAATAAAATACAGATACTGGTTTATGGTTGTAAAGACCATTTATGTGTATAAAGCACTTGTGGTTCTGTATCGGTGTGCAAAGAGGGTTTGCAAAGGGCCGTGTATAGAAATCTCTGCTTCCTGACAGTTAGGTTGGGAGACTGAGAGATTTAAAGCCCCTTGTCATGTAAAACAGATAGATCCTGTCTCATCCTTTCTTGGAAGTAGCCAAAGCATCTGTGAAATTAACTACCTCATGTTGATATGCAGCTGAGTTGTGTTTAAGGGAATAAGGTTCGTATTTTCATGGAAGTCAGAGTCTTCGGTAGAATGTGTGTGGAGAAGCACAGAAATCCAGGACACCCTCAGTCCACAAACCCGCTTCATGAGAGAGCATCAGGAACATGAGTACCTTGTGTTTGAGAATTAGTGACAGTAGTCCTAAACAAGCTTGATTTTGAGGCCCTCTCCCCTGCAGATGCAGCTTTCTTCTGGTCACTGTCTCCACTAGGATTTGTGTGGTGAAGTTCTCTGTGATTTCCTATAGCATGTTCCTCAGCACAGTGCCTAAGTAGCTTCCAGGAATGCCCAAAACAGACAGCTTGACATCTGCTATAGGGGTTCGGGCTGCCTCTGCTCTCCCTGTGGAGAGATGTATGTGTGATGTGTGCAGTGAAGTGACTTGTTTTGGTAGGGCTCTTCCTTCTTTTTTATTTTTATGGGTTTTTTTTGGCATTTTTGTTTCCTGATTCAATCCCTTTGGCTTCCAGCTCCAGCTTCTGAATCTCAGCATCTGTCAGTGGTGCGATAAATTGTCTTTGGTGATAAGAGAACAGCTGCCAATAGCAAAAGCAAGGATGACATTTGGGCTTTTTCCTGCCACGCAAGAGCTCACAGTCAGCAGAAATGCACTGTGCACACAATGGAAGAAGGCGCTTCACCTGCCCAGCCTATTGGGTTTTTTCTGATTTAGCAGCATCTTTTCCCTCTGTGTTAAGCAGATGCACATGAAAAATTGTGCAGCATAATAGAGTCCTGAACCTAAAGAACTGGAATTAATTGACAAATGGCTTTTTTTTCCTGGATAGGTTCTGAAGGTGACTGGTGAGGGAACATTAAAGGAATTATTTTTTTTAGAGAAATTAGGGGATTTTCAGGGAAAGAAGCTGCTTGGAAAGCTGCTTAATCATGTGGGATGGTGTTTCTGAGCACAACAACCTGCTCCCAGTGAAATTGGTAGGAAAAAAAATTAACTCTTTTCTGTGGATTCCTGAATTTTAGGAGCATAGTGCTTGATTGGTTTGTTTTTTTCTCTTATTTAAAGGTTTCTCTAATTTTGGCTTGCCTATAAAATTTTATCACAGCTGGAATTCATGCCATGACAGAAGGCATTTAGAGATTAAACTGTTTTGACCACAGAGATTTTGTTTCTCTAGTTGTGGTGCGTTTAGTTGATTTATTTATAATGATGGTGAAGCTTCAGGAACTGTGGACAGCTTTAGTCAATATGGCGATTTCACTCTTGGACAGCCGTATGGGTTTCTGACTTTATAAAGTCAGAACCAGACCGTTTCTGTGAAAGTCCCCTGGCTGGTAAAAGTCTGACAGTAAATTTTCCCCAAGGAGATCATGTTTCTGAGACACTGTTAAAAGTCAAAATAGCCTTTCTGTAAAATAGTCTTGCAGTTGTGGTTTACGCAATTGTAGTATCTTGAGTAGCTTCTCAATCCAGCATGAGGGAGAAGAGAGACTGGATTTTCAGTGATGTTGAAGCCTTTTTTGAGCTGTGTGGTCACTCAGAATGATTTCTGACTGTCAGGGGGATTAGGTGCTTTTCCAACGCTGCTGTTGTAAATCCATGCGGCTGCTGACTGACCTCTGTAGGTGTTTAAATCTTGTTGTAAATATGACAGGAGATACACAGATACACGTTCTCATTAGGTTATTTAGAGGATTTGTATGCCTAAATCAATGTGACCATTTTCAAAATCCTTTCCAAATGTTTGATGTGCTCTTAAATTTGATCTGTGAAGTGCTGCTTTAATGCTACACAATGCCTGGTGACTTGGCATTTGGTATCATATTGCTGCACTTACTTTTCACTTGCTTTTCCTTCATCTGCCAAGATGAGTACATACAAATCATGGTTGTTTTTTTTTTTCCTGACTCTGCTGCTAAATGCCAAAATCTCCACTAAGTAGCACTGGTATAGTTTGAAAGTCAGAGATGTCAAAATAAAGATTTGCCTTGCCTCCAAAAATGCTTTGGGACAGAAAGACCTGGGAAACAAGGAGGAAATGATTGTCTCATTTTGCTGATGGCACCGTGGATTTTGTTGCTTATCTGCCAGGACTGGATTTTCCCCCTTGCTAGTCAGTTTGTCTTTGGAGATTTTAGGTTTACCTCAGTTATCTGGATTGCTAATGCTGGAATACTGTGATCTTCCAAGTTAGTCGCAGTTCATCTCCCCTCTTTCATCCTTGTCTGTCTAGCTTCTTTTAAGTCATTGAGACCTTTAAGTGCAAAGATGTATGGAGGAGATATGTGTTAGGAAGCACTGGGAAGTCAGTGAAGACTGAAGTACAGTAAAATTGCACAAATCCTGACACTTCTTTTAATATATTATTTTGTAATATCATTTGTTTGTCTATTTTTGGTGCTAGTAGATGTTTCAGTCTCATCTCAGTGTGAGGCTGGGAGCTCTGGAATGCTTCTTTTCAGCTATTACTAAGACTAAATGTCCTCTGTGCAGGAGAAAGGAAATGGACCCAGTAGCCTGCTTTCCTGCTTCATTTTGCCCCTTTTTTTCCTCAACTAATTTGTCTGTTTCATCTGTTAATTCTACATATTTAAGTTAATGTGTTGATTTTAGTTTTTGAACACAAAGCAAGGCCCATACAAGATAGTTTTGCAGTCTTAGAAGCATTTGTTAGAATTTTTCTCAGTTGTTCTCCAGCTTTTTCTTTGCTGTTTTCTTTGGTTCACAGACCATGCTTTGTACTATATCATTAACGACTCATCAGCATAGCCCAAAAACAGTTGCAGAGCCCTTGAGTTTGACCAGCCTTATGAATTCTGTTATTCTTCTGCTCCTTTTTCTGTATCCTTGGAATAAAGATAATACCATCTCTTCTTGCGATGCCCTACTTGGGTGCAGTGAGGCAGTGATTTAACTCCTTATTCGTGCTGTACTCATTAAGCCATAAAGAGTTACAGTTCTGTTGCTCTTGCCCAAAGCTCATCTTTGTTCAGTGTCATGTTTTCCGACAGTCTACAAAAGTGATGGTTGTCTTCTGATGGTATTCCTGCCTCTGAGTGCCTGGTGGATTGAAAGCTTTTTACTCCACAGCAGACACAGCACTGGAGCTCCTGTTTTGTCAGCTTCTACTGTGTCACTGGGAAGTGATCTTACAAACATTGGAAGTATATTTCTTCCCCTTCTAACATCTTTTGATTCTTGTAGACGTGTTGAATATATGAGAGCTCACAGCAAACCCACTGATCCATGCTGCTGGGGAGGGATTTGGAGTGCTAATTGGAGTGCAGTGTGGATACTGTGGAGTGATAGGAAGTGAACAGAGCTCAACAGCTCTCTTGCTTGTCCTGCAGCCATGTGTTATGGAGAATGATTGGGCTTGGCTATTATGGGTGTTTCTGGCAAGCCAGGATTTTTTTTTCAGCAGCCTTGCAAGGAGTTGAACAGCCACAGATGCTTTCTCCTGACTGGAGGTGGAAGTTTGAAGGGCAGCTGAATTTGCTAATGTTCATGCTTTGATGCAGAGTGTGAGAAATGTTGATGAGGCATGAGGCAGAACAGCTTGCTCTATTGCTGCTGTATTGACTCTGCAGTGCTGACAGTAGTTAAAAAAATGGCTTTGCTACATAAGCTTAGTTAATATATAGAGCTTGGAAGACAGCTAGAACAGCTATGGGCCGTGGCCACAGTCTCTCTCTGTCTCTCTCTTTTTAATAGTCACTTCCCTGTCCAGAACTGCACTTTAGTTTTCAATCACTTTAGTATCATTAGGAAAGGTTGACATTTTGGAAACATTTGCACAGTATAAATACAAATAACAGTATCCATTCTTTGTCTTGCAAGGGGATGCACACTGAGGTCAGGATTATTTTCCTGGTGTTTTGCAATGGTGACAGTTTTGTTTCAAGTGTAAAACATTATGTTCTTTTTGCTGAGGAGGTAGTGCAAAGCAAAGGCTCAGCTGGGGACTTTTAAAGTCAAGATATACTGGATGGGCTATGCTTTCTTAGGTCCTCAAGGCATATTTGTGTTGAACATCCCAGGGGAAATCAAATCTCAGCTTAATGTTGGTGTAGTTCAGATCATTTTCTGAATAATGATTGCAGATGTGCTACCTGTTTCTAAGGTGGGGTCAGATGGTAAACTCGGTCACTCGCAGGAATGGTCAGTCATTCCATCGGTAATCCTGCTGACTTCAGTGGGAGTGCTTGTGTGAGAGAGAGACTTTCATCCATGAAAATTGGGGCTCTTCCTGCAGAGGACTAAGGGCTGTCCTTACACAATGCAGGTGGGTGGGTGGTACAAGAGACAGAGGTTTTGATGGTTTTGTTTAGCCTCATAGTATTTGTCTTTCTGCTCTTCAAGTGAAGACACGCATCAGCTCATGGAAGAGGGGGAAAAAAAAAGACCTGCAGGTTCATTATTATTTCAATATAACTTCTGACATGAGGAGATCAAGCAATTATCTCTTTTTTGAAATGTCAGTCTCTGGCTGTCAGCGTGAAGAGACCAACTGTGGCTCTGTGTGAGAGCAAGTTTCTGGGCACACTACCTGGGGGGCACTGGCAAGTTTCTTTCACGTTGTTTTGGGTTGGTTTTCCTTTTTTTTTTGTTTTGTTTTGGGGTTTTTTTTGTTTGTTTGTTTGGATTTTGTTTGGTTGTTTTTTTTGATGGACTAGTAAACTGTTAGGATGTGAACTTGTCAGGCAGGCTTGCCAGGTTTTCAGCAGTCATCCCAAGTGGACTGCCTAAAAAAGGGCTGGCACTGCATCACATGGAATGACCAATGATATGTCATATATTTTTAATAGGCAAATGTTTTAATAAGCATCCTCTCTCCTAAAACACTGGATTTTGAAATAGGTTTTAGCCTTGAGCCATGTAACTACCCAGCTGTGAATTTTATAAGGCAACAATCTCCACATCATTAGATGTTATGACGGATACGCCAGCAATGGCAACAGTAAGTATTGCCATGCATTACAAAAGTTTCTGATAACAGTTAAAGGAAGTGTGGCTCTGCTTGGAAGATTTTCTCAGCTCAAAATTGCAGCAATTTCCTAAAATGATGAAGACAGGCATGTACTTTCTTCTACTGAATGCAAGTATCTGTTTATTCAAGCCAGCCTGATTTTTGTGCCTGACAGCTTTAGTCACATTGCCTGACAGTTCTGAAAATCAAAATGATTTTTCTTTTCATGGGATTTCTACATCTTCAGTCTATGGAAATGCAGCTGAAATGTTGCACAACGAGGCAGATCAGAGCCCAGCTCGATCTACCATGGTTCTGTTGGTTCATAGGGAAAGCCTGCTTGTTTGGTTGATTTTTTGTTGTTTTTTTTTTTTTTTATCCTGAGTTTCAACAGTTATCCTGTTTTATTTAGAAGAATGTAGGACCAAATCTCAAGTTAAAAGGTGACCCAGTGGACCTCTCTTTGGGCAGACCAAGTCCCTCCCCTGCGGTGACTTTGGTGCAGTGGGCAGTAAATCACGTAGCCTGTTCTCCTCTGCTGAAACCTACTACCAAGTTACACACTGCCCCTCTCAAAAATGGCATGCTTTTATCATGTCTTACCTGTTGCTGAGCTGAAGAGTGGAATCCTGGTGCCTTTTTTTCTGAAAGAGAGCGTAGGAGGTTCTACTTTAACTTTCTTCCGTTCTCTGTGAATGGTAGTCATCCTTTACATGTGGCTAGGGGAGTTTAAAAAATTGAAAAGTGGTGGTCTTGTTTCTGAGCTTCTTGCTCTGTGTGGTGGCATAGAACAGATGTATTTTCTGTGATTATTTTGAATTACTGAAGTTCACTGTCTGGGGCATTCCTTTACAGAAAATAACCTTTTTTCTTCAAACAGAAGACATTTTGTTCCAAGTTCAGTAGTCATTCATAAATTCTGCACAAAGTGATTCTTCTCATAGTTTACAGTTATTTTCAGGCTGTAGAAGGAAGCAACAAGCTTTCTGCCCTGTTTGTGTAGGACACAGAGAGATGCACAAATGCTGCTTGGAAAATGGGAACAGAATTAATTTCAGAGCAGCGTTAATATTTTACAGCGAACATAGTTTCATTCAACATCAGTGCTGTCAGCTAGCTAATGAACTGGATATATAGCTGGAGTGAGCAGTGAAACTGTTGAGTTGCATCATGTCAGGTTTTTCTTGTGGTGTCAGTAGAAGGTACTTGTGTTTCCAGCAATGCAGGAAGAAACTTTTCATTACTGACCACATGGTGATTTTTTTCTACCAGCAATTAGGTATCTAGATAGATTTTTCTTTACAGGACTGATATGTCTCTATTTTTGGTGCATAGGCTGAATAATATGACCTGGGTTTTTTCACAAGTACAAATGCTTCCTCTGAGAGTCAGTTAGAGCAAGTTAGGTGTCATGTGGACTCATACTGTTCCACCTCTCCCACTATGAATAGGGCAACTTTGAGCAATACATCACTTTCCATCTGAGGAGTTCTCAGATATGATATGATAATACGACATGATAAAATACAAGCACTGAGTAATGGCTTTGGGGAATGGGGTCCTAGAGGAGCATTATGACAGGTCTCTGTTAAAGCAGTTATTTGGGATGATCATGCTCACGTGAAGAAAATGACCTTTAGATCAGTGTCTAAAAAAAAAAACCCAAAAACCTGAAAGAAGCAAAATCAGAAGAGCCTCGAAGAGAAGTCTGAAAATTTACTGTACATCTCACATCTTTCTTGCACTTAGATGGATGGTGGCCTCCCTTCCAGAAGCAAAGGTGTTGCTGTTACTCTGTACTATTGCCATTTTCTGTTGTGGTGGCCAGACAGAAGAGAAACCAGAGATCCTGGATGCTAGCTGCTGTAAGTGCAAATGACAGCCAGCAGCTTCTGTCCCACTGGGCTGTCAGTCCAAAAGACCTGTCACAAGAGCATTAACAGAAGGTCTTTAAAAGATGTGAGAGACAAAGTCACTTAATCACATCACCACTCAGGGAAGACTAATGGTCTTGTGCTGTCCTTAACAGAGGAGTGAAAATGACTTTGCCTTACACTGTGCTACAGGCGAAGACTTTGGAAAAGCATGTCCAGATGTGCTTGTTGGTTCCCATTTCATTTTCAGGTAATTCCTGTCTCTCCTATTTCAGAGCTGGTGCCAGCACATCTACAGACCTAAAAGCACTGTGGTCTCTAAACCTCTACCAGAGATTTGGGCAGCCTTATCACCTTAAATCATGAGAAGGCTTAGTGTTCTGTAGGCCTGGATTTGCACTGACAGGCATAAAGCCTTCTTACAGGTTATCTCTTTATGATGGGACCTTGTTTCTTGCCACTAGTCAGGTTTTACTTGGTGCTGTGTCTCTCCCTATTCCTCCTGTGGTGTCTGTAAGGAGTGGTTAAACAGCAAATAAATCTGATTCCTTTTAGAGGCAAAAAAGGAGTTGGGTAAGTTGCAGCTTGTCTTTGCTTTGATGCCTGTGTCTTAGGCAGTGATTTCCATTGCATTCTCCTTGCTGCTGTCACCCCTCATAAACTCCATTCCCAGGGACATGACAAAGTTGCATGGCACTTGACAGTAGTGTGGCCTCTGCACAGGAGAATATTCCTGCCCAGCTGACTGTCTTCACTGCGTTTGGGATGGGGAAGAGCTGGGGAGCAGGATGCTCTGCTCTGGCATTGCTTCGAGGGATTCCAGCAGAGGGGAGCAAGTGGGCAGGGGTGGAACAAGAGGCTGTGCTTTTACTTCTCCTGTGTTAATGCCAAACACGCTTTGGGGGTGGAGGTGGAGAGGGAAGGGGCAACATGCCAGATGAGACAGCAGTGACCTCCCCATGTGTTTCTTCGTGTGGTCAAATGTGGGCTGGGGAGAGCTGTTTGCTCCTGAAGACAAGGGCTGAGAGACCCTGAGATGGGTAAGTATTCCTAAGCAACTGTCTCTTTTTCCCTAGCACATGAAGTAGGGATGGGTGAATTCCCTTCCTCCCTGGAGGAAGAAGAGCTGCATCTTGGTTTTACAGTACATGAATACTTGATTTCCAGGGTAAGCCAGGGTGGCAAATGCTTCCCAGTGCACTGTTTGGATTCCAGGAGGGAAGCACTGCAAATTATAGCACAGTATTTGCCCAGCCTCCACATGGATTCGGTAAGTCTTGAAAGACTTTGTGGGTTATGACATTCCCCTAAATGTGCTGAGCTTTCTTTAACCTTTCATAAAACATTGTGATCTTTATGGACTGTATCATATTGTGCAGTAATGTGCTTTATTGTCCACAGAATAAGCTTTTCTTAAAGATAATTGGAAAGCTGGAAATGGCTGCTATCGGCTGATTTTTTTTTAAATACATTATTTCTGAAATGGGCCTGGTGTAATAATGACCCTATCTGTTCAAGATTTAAGATTTGTCTTGGCAGAGAAAATTGATCCATTTCACCTTTGTCTAATGGAAATTTTTATCTGGGATTATCTGTTTATGTAAATGAATGTTCTTCTGAAAAGAGAACTTGAGGGGGCTGTAAATCTCAGTGACACTTTAGTTTCATGGGGGAAAATTGGAAAGGATTCTAGTATTTATTTGGCTGAAATTGGTTATAAAAACAAAATTATCTTCATGTTCCTGCTGCATCTGATGTTTCCTGGAATTTCATTACCTTTTTGAATAATGCAGCATTACACCACATTCAAGATTCTCTGCCACTAGCCCCAAAATTGTTGAGGGGGGTGGGGGGTAACTTCTGAGCATTGTAATTACCAGGCAGAGGCAGCCTGTTTGGGCAGGGGGATTCTGATTCAGTGCCCTAATGGGCACCAATTAGCACAGCCACATTATTCATAGCTCTCTGTGTGGAGCACTGAGAATACACCACATGAGAGTTTTTTCTTTACCAGTTGTTTGGGTTTGGGTTTTGTTTTTTTAAATTGAGGAGTGAATCTAATTACACGGGAAACTGTCTTTGGCTAATCAGCTTTTGTTTACATTTTGCAGAGCAGGACTGTGAATGTAGCATTTAAAGTAATATTTTGTACATCATCTTTAAAAATAGTTTCATTCTTAAAGAAATATACTAGTGGATTTGCCAAGTTTCCTCTTGATATCTAGATGCCACAGAACCGACCGGGCTGGATCCTTGCTGGAATAGCCATGCTAAAACACAAAATCTGGCTTGTGGTGCTAGCCATGAATGTGGCAGTCTACCATAACTGCTGTAAAATATTCTCTCTTTGCTGGCACTCAGTGAGACTGACAAAGAACAGAGAGCTGAGCTGATTCTGTAACTATGATTGTGTTTAAAAAGGCACTATACAAGAAGATGCAACTTTTTGGATTATTTTACAGTTAAACCAGATGAAAGCTGCACATCATTTCACATAAAGTGAAGCTACTTTGTAGATATCTTTGCCACCTTTGCAGACCAAAAACGATTTTGATTTTGACATGATGCATGACCAAAGGAAGCAGAACATACACTAGACATGCATTTAACATCTGAAACTTTTGGTTGCTATCGCTTATGATCACATTGCTGCTTTCCTGGAGCAGAGAAGCAGTTTGTATCTTCAAGCTGACTTCAGGGTGACTTGGTCCAAAGGCTTTAATGAAGACAGGATTTCCTCTCTGCAGTTAGAAATCACAGTTGTACTTGATGCCGTACTGAGGTGCATCAGGACTTCTTCTACAGTCCAGACTAGCATAGCCATTAGTGCTGGAAATCATAATAAACCCAAGGTATCAAAAAGGGACAATCAGCATGGCTTTCACTCTGTGATATCCAGCAGATTTCTCCGTAATCTTCTATGTCTTAATGTTACTTAATTTTCTTCCTATCAAACTTGAGGCAGCAATGTTCCCTCCCCAAGTTCTTAGCTTCTCTGACTTTCTGCTCCATGTTTCAGGCAGTCATTTCAGTTGGAAATATACATTATTACCAGCTCATTAAATCCAAAAGAAATGAAGTGGAAAATTACAGAACTCTGTGGATTACAGTGCACCCAACTCAAAATAGAAGCGTGTGATTAAAACCAAAATGTGCTTCATTTAAAAAATGGATTGTTTGGGGCCCAGCTGGCAAAATATCATGTGAAATGTGTTTTCAGAGTTGGACTAATGGAAATGAAATCTCACTAAGGGTGCTTAAGGTGAGCCCTCTACAAGTGCAGGACTTGCCAGTACCCATGCTTCAGAAAAAAACAAAAAAAGAAGGAAAAGATGTATTTGTAGTATAAAGGAAAGTAAATGTAAAGTTGAGAGAGCAAGACTTTCCTTTGCCTATTGCAAAATGTCATGCACATGTAGTTCTTGGCAGAACTTTGAACCTTTATTTGTTTTCTTTGAAGTGAACAATAATAACAACAGTGAGAAATAACAACAAGTAAATTTCCAGGCAAAAGCCCTGGGTTGGCTGGCAGCACTAACAGGCAGCGTTAAATACTAACACACAAGTGGATGAACTACTCCTCTCAGAAGAAGCAGTGTGGGTGTGAATATATGTGTGTGCAGAAAGGTTTCTTTCTTTTTTTTTAATGTATTTCCCCCTTTTTTGTTCCAGTTTATGTATAGCCTAAGCAGAATGAAAGTGGGTGAGGGGTGAAACAGGTATTTTTCATCTTCTGTGTGTCACTCTTTAATACTGAAGAAGAAAACAGAGAGTTAAGAATGGGAAAATGTGAAAAGACAAGCAGGTATTTTGCAGCAAAAATAAAACAGGAGCTTGATTTCCTTGTGGCATTTCAGCACATCTTCCAGGCTTTGTAAACTGTTCCCAGGTTTGGCTAAATCTTACTGATCCTCATAAGATGCAGAAAAAAGCGTTTTACGAAGTCTGGAATGAAGTGTATTAAACACTGAAAAAAAAATAAAGATCATATAGTTAGCTCTACAGGATTGTTCTTCTGGTTTGACCTACAACAGTTGTATATTAATGTTTAAGTTCTGCTATTAGCTTGTGCTTTGTGTGCAAGCTTGAACCACAGAAACAGGGTTTTGACATGACTGGGTGGACAGTATTGCAGAACTTGGTCAGAATTTTGGTTTTCCTTAGATGTGATGGACCTTGTGTCTCCCTGGCCTCCCTAGCAGAACACAGTATGCCTTCAGCTCTGCCTCTCTTCTCTGCAGCCTCCAAGAGCAGTTAACACACAATGGAGAAAGGATGAAGGCAAAAAAAAGTGGACCATCTGTAGATACAGATGGGGATTTGTAGATGGTGTGTAAGTTGCAGTCACTGAGTAAGCAGAGATGCCCAAAATATGTCATCCACATTGACCAATCAGGCTGATAAGGGGAGCCTGCTTGGATGCTTGTGGGTCTTCCAGGCCCACCCCAGCAATTGTGCGCTCTCACCGACACTCAGGCTCTCCATCACTTTTCTTCCCTGCAAAGTCAAGCTGCTTTCACCTGTCAGCTTAGCACAAACCTCCTCAGACTAACAAGCTTCAGCCTGCTTTTTCAGAATGTGCAGCAAGAAATGTCTTCTTTTCCTCTATGTGTTTTGGTTTTGTTAAGGGATGATACAAGATCTCTTATAGTGTTTGTATTTGCTGAGATGCTGTTTGAGTACTGAGTGTTGTGGTGCTGCAGTTAGTTAATGGATCTTATTTTGTTTTGCCAAGTGACAGCTAGATTTGCTTCAATTACTTACATTTCTTTTGTATTCTAAAAGATAACACCCCCCAGCCCCCAACCTTGCATTTGTGGGGAGATTAATTTTGAGGGGAAAAGATACTCTGTTCTATTCTTTTCTTGGGGAAAGACTGTCTCAAGTTGGAAGAAGTAAGTGTTGCTGTAGACCAAATCGGTTGAATATTCTGATCTTACTGAATGCCAACTAAGTTGTTAGGTTTTATTTTTTTTACCTTTCACTTCAAAAAGAGCTCATCAAACACCGTCTGTTTTCCATAGAAAGTTTTTTTATTTCTGTTGAGTGTCCCAGGTACATGTTATCCTGTGTGAGGAAAAAGAAGAGTTCTGCAGTGCTGAGAGATGGTGGTTTGGCAGAGCTTTCTCTCAAAACATCTTTGACCAGTGCTGAAGAGGCAGGTGGCTTTCCTGCACACCCATGGGCTAGTGTGGGTAGATAGAAGGTGGGAAAAGGAAGAGTTAACTGCTGGAATGTGAATTGCCTGTATGAGCAGAACCTCAGTGAGGGTGATGAGCTCATGCAGAGGTCCCTCAGGTGGAAATTGTACTATTAGGATCTTTTTGAAACCTGGGCAGTGTTTCAGGCATCTTCACATGGGGATCAGACCCAGGCTGACAAGAAGATGGACACTGATCCTTTAGCACATTTTTCATGTTCATGTGCTTGCAACGTCTTCTGCTCATGTGAAAAAAGGCAACCTTCATTCACTAGTATATGGAAACCATTCAGTGTTAAATGTTCAGGACAGAAGGTGGGATAAGGCTTGTAACATGTCAAGAGTACTGTCCAGGGTTGTTAACTGAGTTGCTGAGTCAAAGTATGTGCCAGTTTGTCAGCTATAGCCAAACCTGATCCCAGACCTGTCAGCTCTGCAGTGGGGTATCAGAATTTACTTGAATGATTTACATCAGCATAAATGAGATCAAAGCAAGCCATCAAGCATAGTGAGTTGTAAAGCTAGTTCAATACACTGTTTGTTGCCAAGTCCCTGAGAGGTTTTTAAGGTGTCTGATTACATGGTATCTTTCTAGTGAAGTCTCAGTAAAAGAAATGATGTGGAGAGGAGAGTGGAAAGACAGGAGAGGGGAGGGCAGTGCAGCTGCTTTTGCTGGTGTTTCCGCGAAGCAGTGGGCAGACACTTGCCAAATGCAGCTGGAAAGAAGCACCAAGGGGAGGTTTGGCTACAGGCACGAGTTCCCTCAGAGCAAATTTTCTTCAGGTGGGGCTTGAGATTCAAACCCCCATGACTGCTGTTAAAGGTCCATTTGGGTCATTAGATCTTGACAAAAGAAAAATACCAGCTCGGGGTCCTACGTGGTATGCCCACACAGCATGCCAAGGCTCCAGTTAGGCACACTGCATTTGTTTGCCCAAGTATCTAAAGCCAGTTTTTATTTCAGAGAGGGCAGTTGTGACTGTGGCAGTTCAGCCTTGCAAGCAATTTCTCAGTTTGTGTTTCATGCCACTTCTTTTAAATGGGCCTGGTGTTTTGTGAGCTGTAAAAGAGTCTCTGAGCCTGCTTATGCAGGACTGCAGAGCAACAAACCTCCTTGTAATGCCTTTCAGGATGGCTCCATTTCTATTAATTGTGTCACTGAAAATACTCCCTTTTAGTTAGGGGAGCATAGTCTGCCTCACAAATCATCCAGATAAGGTGAACTGTATCCACAGCTGGTAGCATTTTCTCTAAGGTATGGATTTTTTCTCTGTCAGCTTTAAAGTAACACCCACTCTTCACTCTCTTGCCAGGAGCTGGTATAGAAAGCTGCTGCAGGTTACTGGGTGGCTCTGTTGTTAGACAGCAGAAGTGGTTGGAAACAAAACCGTGAGTGTAGCATAGAGCCATTCAGAACTTTCTCTTCATTGCTATTACATTACTTAAGGATAAACTCAGGTACCATTGTGTTTGGTGAAATATAGGATGATGACCATGCATTTGATTGTGTTACTCTCTGCTAGGAATACTGAAAGTGCAAGGGCCGTGGCTGAAATGTCCATCAGGGCTGTCAGGCAGCTTTTGCTTCAGTGAGTGTTTTGTGTGCCTGATAACCATGGGGAGGTGCTGTCTGCATCCATGTCAGTCCTCATCGCCAGGCTTCCTGAGAAGAGAAACAGAGGCAGCGAGGTGAGTTGGACTGATGGAGGGCAGACAGTGAGAGCTGGGGGCAGAGCTGTTCTTGGCCCCTGGGGCTGCCAGTTCACATCAGCAGCTTTTTGCTTTCATTAGAATTACGGAATCATAGAATGGTTAGGATTGGAAAGGACCTTTCTTGGAGATCCCTTTGTCTACATGGACCTGCACTTCCCAGAGCACTTGTGTACAGTCACCAAGCTGTCTGCCTGCCCCCTGGCTGGCACTTGGACCACAATGGTGGTTTGGCGCTGCTGTCCATTCTTCCCTGCTGACTTGGACTGAAGGTTCCTCGTCACAGCCTGCTCTGATTCAAGCTTCTACAGTCAGTATGAGTCTTCTCCACTCCCTCCAGTCTTTGGCTTTGGGCCCTGTTCTGTGTTGGGCGAAAGGCTGTAGAGCAGTACTGATGGAAGCAGCCTGTGTCAGCTTCTGGGTGTTGCTGTCCCCTCCCACTCTTTCCTTTTCCTTTGCTACTCACTCCACCTTCCCTGGCTCTGTCCTTTCCCCCTACCTCCTTCAAAGCTCCCCTCCTCTTCCTCCTACAGCCCCTTCCTCACCCAACCAAGTCTTAGGTTCTTCCTGCTTGTAATTTGTCGCTAATCAGCTGTCAGTGTTGGAGCAATGATGAGAGGTTCATCTCTTGCTGAGGGTAATGGCCTTAAAAGTCACAGAGTCAATGTCAATGGGATCGCTCCAACTCAATCAGAGACCTGAATGAGAAATGGCCCCCGCTGACATTAGCACTCATTTTGAGCCCAAGCATCTGGGCCCTAGTAAATAACCATCAGTGGGTGGGTCCGGGGGACAGGTCATTAGCCCCACAAAAAATAAATATCGTTTCCCTTGATGGCTGCGAGTAATTTAGCTCAGACGAGGAAATTTCACCCTAGATTAAGTATGATGAGCCAATATCAGTCAGAGGAGGCCAAACAGTGAGAGCTTGATGAGATAGAGGGAAATTTATATGCAGCTGGCTGAATGCAAGATGAGTTTAAAGAAATGATGTTCTCCTCCACTCTTTAGCCATGTGCAATGCCAGGCACTGTGTTCCCTGCAATCCCCTCTCCACACTCCCAGGGCTCCCCCAGCCTGTGGGCAGACATTTGTGCAATGCTCGGACTGTCCACTGCCATCCCCACCAGCACCAGCCTCTGCTTCCAAACAACTGGCTCTCACACTGACAGCTTTTGCGTGTGATGCCTCAGAGTCAGAGCAGCCACAGCTTCTGGAGAGGAGCTTGCCATGGCTGCAGGCTTGCACACACGTCACAGCCATGGCCAGCCCTGCAGATCCAAAACCAGCACAGGGCTTAATTGCTCTGGAGGCCCTCAAGGCCCATCCCTGTTCCCTTTCCTTTACACAAGGAGTGTAATAAGCTTGCCTCTGTATGTTTGTTCTATATGCGCTTTTTTTTTGTTGTTGTTACTGATGTAACACGTCAATCTAGGACATTGTATGCTTGATGGCTAATAATTCCACACACACACCCAGCCCCTCTTTAGTGGGAGTACACATTGAGAGTCATGTTTTATGTCTGCTGGAAGCAGTAAGCAGGCAGCTTCTCTGTCTCTCGTTGGCCCAGATGTATATACTAGAGCTGTGACTGGAGGCTGGGGCTTGTTCCCCATTTGTGCCCTGAATACAGACCAGAGACACTGCAGTAACCAGTTCAGCTCTCCCTCTTTGTCAGGTCTGGACCCTGTGGGTGACTGAGACAGGAGTGTGGGATGAACCCAATGAGCTGGGATGTCAGAGGAAAACTGAAGCAGGCCAAGAGGAGACAAAAATCAACAGAAACTACGTGAAGAAGTATTTTATTGTAGGTATGAAACAGGGAACTGTGAATGGAAGAAAACAAGAGGCTTTGCTACAACTGGTGCACCTGTTGGCTGCCTCTTAGGAGGCCAGTTTCTTGGTGTTAGAGCTCATTGTGCTAAGAACAGGAGTCTGTTTAGTTGTGTGGGAGAGCTGGGTTGCTTTGTCCTTCGTTTCTACCTACCTACTGCATTTCCATGTACCTGAATTTTTGTCTTACTTGGCTTATGTTTTCTGTTGCCCTAGTAAAATACTTCAGCAATGACAGGCTGACAGAAATAGGAACTGGACTGGGAATGCTGAAGGACATTTACATCTTGCAGGGTTTCCATGCTCAACCCCCATATACGACTGTCAATCGTTTATATAATTCAGGCAGAGGAGTATCAAAGCCAGCTTTATCATAGCTGGCTCTGTGTCCCATTCTTATCTCTTCTGCTTCCCCCAGGCACCTCTTGTGGAGGAATGTCCCAGCTCACACAGCAGAGCTTGTGTGGATTTTTAAGGTTGTTTAGATATGAACATGGTGGCCTTAAGGCTGGCAGAAAGTCATGTTCTTAACAGTGGAAGGAGTCTCTGATTCATGGCGGTTTCTGTGGGGAGCAACTGAAATATGCCTGGTGTATTAGTTTATTCCATGGTTTACCACATGTTACCTTTTGATAAAAATTGGAATTGAGTGTTTTGTTCTGGAAAATGTTCTCAGATCTTAGCTTTTTATCCCACATCAAGGTAAAAACTATTGATCTCTATCTATCAATCTGACTATTTTTTATTTTATATATATAAAAATTATAGGAAACTCCTAAGGCATATAGAATCTGCTATTATTATTCTGCTGTTATTCTATTTTATTGCGTGAATCAGAGGAAGAGGAAGAAGAATAGGTGACTTCTCAATCCTGAACCTCAACCGAGCTACAGAATATGCAAATAGATTTTACCCATCAACCAGGGGAGCACATCATCACCTGGTTGCTCTTGATTCTGGGACAATGGGGATGACAGTCATGAAATAGAGATGGACAGGTTATTAATGAGACTTCCCAGCATGATGATGACTTGGAATAAAGCTGAAGTGAAGATGGTTACTTATAAACGCAGGAGAAATTCCTACCAGCAGTGGGTGGTGGGACTTTCAAACATTGGGATACACATTTACCTGGTGACATGATACTGTCAGCTGAAGAGAAAGGCTGCTTATAGGGGAGGAAGTGGAACTGGTTTCACCAAGATGAAGCAGTATATCCAACAGAAATACGTGTGGTGACTGACCTGGGACCTCTTTGTAAAGGTGTGGGAATCTTTGTATCCTTCTAGCAGCAAATGGAGCTGAAAAGTCAGCCCTAGAAGGTAGAGGATGTGATTTTGACATTCAGATTCTTGGTGATGATGTGAACATGAGCCTCTCTTCTCTCTAATGCTTGTCTTCCACATTCTTTGCCCCTGTGTCTTGCATTTGTCTGGGTCTTAATGTAGCAGACCTGTGGGTTCTGTTGCTAAATATTTCTATGTGTAGTTTACACACAATAGCTTTTTCTCTCTCTCCTTTCTATTCTGAAGAAATCAGTTGGCAAGACTTCTTGGGCCTGAGCACAGATCCCTTTGGAGGGTGTTGGTCTGTGTTTGGAACTATGGACAACAACTGTATTTGTCTCTGAGGATCAGTGCTTCGGATGGGTCATAGTTATGTGGCCTGTCTGACACTCAGCAGCAGTGCACTGGTGGTACAAAGATGGCCCTGTGCCTGCCCTGCTCCCTTGCCAAAGCAGAAATTGCCATTACTTGGGGTTTTTTTCCTCCCTGGTGCCCCCTCCCTCCCTGTCTCTAATAATTCTCTGTGCTGCAGTATCTGTCTCCTGATCTCTTGTGTTGGTGCATGAGCAAATTGATGAGCATAGCATTGACAAAGTCCTGATGGTAGAGAGGTTGATGATGAATTGGGGGCCATTATAGCAGGTATTGTGTGTATTCTACCAGCTGACACTGAACTTCCCTTCTAATGCCAGTTGCCTTCTATCACCTGGTAAACGGATTGGATTCAGACTTCTCCCAGTTAAAGGCAGTGAGGTCATATACTTCCTAATTACAAGCTAGCCCATTGTGTCTAAATGTGACAGACGTGCTTGGGAAATTGCTTTTAATGCCTAAATAAACATAATGAACTAAATGGCAGATTTGAATCCTAATTGCAAGTGCTCAGCCTCTTGGATTCTGCACTGACTTTCTGATAGCCACTTGTCCTACTGACCACCCCCCTTTGGGGTGCTTTGTTCTTTGCATAGCAATACTGTTAGGTCTCATCTGGGCCCTCACCCTTACAAACATGCAGCAGGATCACACAGTGGAGAGCAGTGCAGCCCTCCTAGAAGAGGAGGAAAAGGCTACAAAAAGAGAGACAAGTTAAGTATACACAAGCAGCCAGAGCAAGTGAGTGAACAGGTCTAGGGCAATGCAGGTAGCATAGCACAACAAAGGATGCTTAAATAGAGAATTGTATTCCTGAGGAATCACATGCGACTGCCACCACCATCCAGATGGGGAGATGTCTCTGCAAGGGTGAATTCTGCTCCCTGGTATTTAGGGAGAAATCTGGACTGTTTCCAGACAAGCAAAACCAGTCACTCTTAATTCAGATCACAAGCATAATGTTGCCTTCCATGCTAAAACTTTGAGCAGAGAGGATAAGACCTATGTAGACATGGAACAATCTTTTGAAGATACATGTATGTTAAATAAGACACTTAATGCTGGGCCAATGGCAATGTAAGTGTTGTGTTTTATCTGACACCGAAGGCAAAAAGCTCAGTTTCCCAGGCTGCTTGCTATTTACTGCTTGTATATGTATTAGTTTCTATTGGTAGTATTCCCTGCAGGATTATCTAAACTGGCTAAAGCCTCACTTGCCATTTTCCTGTGTTTTATAATGGCTGACAATATTCAGTGCTCACTAACAGTCACAAATGCCTGCTGTGCCTGGCTCAGCTCTGCTTCTGCTCTGTTCATTCCCCAGGGCTAAGTCTGTATCTGACTCTGCATAAGGCAATTGGGTTTGTCTGTGAAAATCAGTAACCCTCCTAACACTGTCCAGAATAGGTGATGCTATTGGAGGATGAATGTGGACAAGTTGTGGCCATAGTCACAACTTGTTCTCCAGCGCTTGTGGTCTCAGCCAGCTGCTTAGATGTCTGCCAGGCTTGAGCAGGATGGCTAGTGGGCTGGAGGCCATGCCTCCAACCATGTACTCTGCTAATGTACAACCTGTTTTCTTTGAACCAGTTTGAACATGCCACAAAGTCCTGAAGCTTTCACTTGAAGGGTCCCTCCAAACCCAGAGATTCCGAGTCCTTCCTGGCTCCTAGACACCTCTGCCCAGGTATCTGCTGGGAGCAGAGCTGAATGTCTGTTTGTTCCAGCCCTGTTTTCCAGCAGGGTGTCACGCTCAGTGTGCAAATGCCAGCAGAATCATACACATACCTTGAGTTAAACCTGAGCAGGATTTTGTGACAGTATGACAAGGGAAAAGTTCTGCGGGTTTGAAGAATAGGTGAAATGCTAAAGTCAGAAAAGACTTAGATGAGGAGAGTGGTTATTGTCTATGTCTTGTGTCATTCATTTTCAGTGTCTGCTTGTCATGTGAGCCATCAGTAGTGTATCCTATTTGACGGGTGCACAGCTTTTGCTGGCTTTAAAATAATACATAATCTAATCAAACTTTTGGTTGTTCAAAAGTTGTCCAGCCACCTTCCCATGAGCAGTGGGGAGGTGATGATTTTAAATCAGTAGAATTGGTAACGGGAATGGTGGAATTTGTGGTGGAGACTGGGTCCCAGGCTGGTTCAGGCAAGGAATATCATCTGGTCCATTTGAAACGCTGCAGCAAGGCAGCATCTGGTGGATCCTGTTTTAGCATGCCCTGGAATATGAATAAAACAGAAGTATATGCATGACTTTAAGACTGCAATCACCTCTCTTGGAACCAGTGCTGGAGGTTATATGCCTGCATAAGCACCCAGCTGGACTGAGGCTTGACCTGACAGATATTTTCCTGTGGAACAGATCAGCATATTTGCCTTGTGCTTCATTGCCTGAGTCATTTAATGCTGCCTGAACAGAGAGTGCTGTCTTCCTGCCCTGCTGAAGGGACAAGCTCTCTGGTGTGGGGCCAAGATGATTCCTTTTGCAAGCTGTTTTTTATCTTGTGAACTGATGGGTGTCAGACTTACAGTAGTGTCAAGACAGAAGTGAAGTGCTTGGGACTTGCATTAATATACTGTGACCTGTTGTTTTATGTTGATAGCATGCTGGTACAATTTACATCAGCTATTCTGTTTTACCTTGAACTTTAAGATACAGCAGCTATTTACTTTGTATTTACAGCACTGTAACTATTTGGGCCATCTTTTTGACAAGCACTCACATATTTCATGGTGCTCTGCATCCTCTTGGACTCTGGTAGACCAATGGCAAGACTAGCGACAAGACAGTTGGCAAGAAATGGCCAGCTTGAACTAGTCAGAGATGGAGTCAGCTCTGAAAGTTTGGGATACATTGCTCTTGAAGTGAAATGTTTGTTCTCTCCAACCTATGTTCTCTCCAGCTACCTATTTTCACTTGCAGAACCTTAACTGCCTTAAAGAGTGTCAGTGTTCTTTCATATGTAGTTACAGGAGATTAGTATGCACAAAAGTTACTGGTCAAGTGGAAGTGGCACAGTCTGAGTCTTTTTTGTTTGCTTTTCCCCATGAGAAGCTGGATTAAAAGTTAAAAATGTGAATAAAATATGGGGGCATTCATAGCTAGGTGGGAGCTGCCGCCAAGTCCAAGCTGCTGTTGAATCCATTGCTGAATCTGAGCCCTAGATCAGGTGTGCTGAAGCATGAAATGAAGTCTTTATTACCCCAGGATGTGTACTATGTACTGGCATGGGAGAAGGGCTGTTTGCTGCAGCTCTGCAGAGGATT
Source organism: Melopsittacus undulatus (assembly GCF_012275295.1). NCBI lineage: Eukaryota > Metazoa > Chordata > Aves > Psittaciformes > Psittaculidae > Melopsittacus > Melopsittacus undulatus. The sequence goes on along the minus strand of NC_047531.1, from coordinate 63,117,927 downwards.
TCTGTCCTTTGCAAATGATATGATATCAACGCTGTTTATTTGGCATGAGGTAAGGGCATTAGAACAAAAACCAAGTCTTGCCAGTAAGGGCTTCATTCCTAGGGGGTAGATTTAATACCATAACCAATCCATTTTAAATGACCTAGCTGCAGCAGGCACAGAGTTTTCTGGGAGATGAGGAATGCTCAGGCAGCCAAAATAACAGCTCTGATCTCTAACTTTTTGTAAGGCTAGGTGAACTCTGTGCAAATACAGAATGCTCTTTTCCATGCTGTGTGTATTTTCTTAGCAGTAATGAAAGTAAGATTTCCCTGATAACTTTGGAGATGAGTCTTCTGCAGACACCTGGTGTGAGCTTGGGTTAGTCACTTAGGTCAAAACCCTCAGGTGTATTTATACACTGACAGTGATTTTCTGTGACATGCAGAGGCTGAAGTGCCTTTGACAGTCTGGGTCCTACTTTCTTTAGCTTCATTTCCCTGGCATACTTGAAATTTATCCAGGCAATCCTGTCTGAGATCTGTGTTTTCCTCCCTCATCAGAGTGTTATGACAATAAACACAGCAAAGATTGCAAAACGCTAACTTGATAGTTGGAGCTATATAACTATCTGACATGGATAAGCTGCTCTTTTGTGCATGTGGCTGGTAAGAAAAAGTGTTCTTTATCCTTGTAGTATCCTCTGAGAGTTGAAAACTCTCTCTGGGCTTCACCTTTGGGCTGATTACTGTAAGCCCTGAAGTCATCTTCTGCCTTATTCCCACACACTGTAACCCACACACTAACACTTTTTCTCACTTGAATTTATTTATAGTGGCCACTACCTCCTTTGCTGCATCATGTGTAGGACACTTGTTTTTATCTCTGCAGAACCCCATTGTACAGAAGGAAGTTTGCTGTTTGTTTTCAGTCCGTATGGTCACTCTGGGCCCCACTTGACCTCTCAAGTACAGGCTCTGGACTGAAAACCAGGAATTAGCAGGTTTCATCTTCTCCTTTACAACCAACTGTGAAGAGCTTCAGCAGGAGATTGGCTTCAGGGAGAGGCAATGTATCGGAATGCATTGCAAAAGACACTTTGTGCAAGAAAATACGGCTAAGTAAATGAATTATTGTTTTTATTCCTGTAGCTAGAACTTCCTTTCCAGCAGGGTTGAAAGGTCCAAAGACCCTTCTGAAGGAGAGACCTCTCTTGGGTATTGTCTCATGCAGATATTTTCATTCCCAGGGTCCCCTTCTCTGTGAGTGGCACTCATGAATCCATTTCCCTGTGCCCTGTCTGCCCTCTCTGAGTCTGTCCCGGAGAGCTGCTTACCTGGGACAGGGGAAACAGTGGGTACCACTGGTTGTGAGTCTTGCTCAAGCCAGCAATGAAAGTTGGTGGTAGCCATGGTGATGAAATGCTGGTGAAAGGAGTAGCATTTGCACCTCTGGAAACAGCTGAAGTTTTAGCAATAAAGGTAAAACTTGGCCTGTAAGTGACAGCAGGCTCCTGTGCAGGGAGTTGAGAGGATTTGTCTGTAAACTCTTCCAGCACTTTATGAGTTTGAGACTGGATGCAGTGGTTTAGAGCATGCCCACTCAGTGACAGATAGAAGTCATTACTGACACCACCATCAGTGTGTGGATGCTGGGAGAGGGTCTAACTGATATTAATTCTACCTTACTAGTGTAAGATTACATTATGATTGGGTGCTCATCTGTTTTGTTTCTGTATTTTCTCCTATAATGGATCTTTGTTTTCTAAATGTTTTCACATACTTCAGTAAATATATTTGTCTTGTATTTATTACCCTATGCATGTGTGCTGTTTTTTCTGTTACCTGTTTTGGGTGCCCTACAGAACACTGTAAGTTTACTCTCTCCTTCCAGAGAAATTATTTCCAGTTTTGGATTCTGCAATACCTGGTTTTCCTCCTTCTGCTTGACAATAGTGTAAAAGCAACTGTTCACCTCAGCAGATCTTGATCAGTTCAATTTTCAAAGTAATGCTTCATTGCCTGCTGTTAGGTTTAGGACATTCAGTCCCAGTGATATCTTTATGGCTTGCTTGTAAACAGAAAGGTTTCTGATTGAAAACCCCAAATTTGGCCAGTTTCCCTTTACACCTTCAGACTGGATTCTGCAATTAGATACAAACTTCTTACTAAAGCTATTGTCCCCAGGCTGAGGTTTTACCTAAGCAGGTGCTGCATGAAGTCTGAGGATTTCAATGCTTGGCCCTGCAGTAAGCAGCCTGCTCAAAATGCAGATTACCAACCACTGAAGCCAATAGCCAGCCCAGAGGAAAGCTTCCTGCAGAAGGCAAGAGGTCTCAGCTAAGACATTCATAAATTTCAAGTGTTGCTGTCGGCAGGGGAGCATGGTAGTGCTGTCTCTGTATGTCAGCTTTAGGAAGAGACTGCCTGTCTCCTGGATCGCTGTCCAACCTAACAGCAAGATCATCCTGTTTTTGAAATTATGGCATTTTAATCAATTGGAAAAAAGCAGCTTGAACTGGCAAAGTTCCTCTTCTTTCTCCCCCATTTTTTTCTCCCCTTTCCAGCACCCTTTCAGTGCAGTGAAACCATGGCCAAAAAGATTTTGCAGAGAGCAGTTCCAATAATATTCTCTCCAGAACCCAGACACCCTCCGCTTCTTATTTCTGCCAGCAGCAAATTTTCAGGAGTGATTTATAAAGTCTCAGGCCTGGGGGCTTTTTAATGGAAATGCTGACAGACTCTTAACTGTAGCATTGTGAAATGCAATGCTGTAATGCTATGACTAATATTCATGAATCTGCCATAATGCTGGATATTATCACTCATTACCATTGTAAGAAAGGGGTGATTAAACTAATAGTTATTGAGAGACATTGCTGGTGACAGGAGGCAATGATTAGAATGAACTGACTTCAATACACAATTTAGAACTGGGAATAATGGGATGTGGCAGGAAGCCAATAAGTGAACATGGCCCACAGCTCTGATCAATGAATTACTTTTTCTCCGCTTTACAGCAGTACATGGTGTTTAATGAAAAATCAATAGCCCCCTGTAACTCGAAACCTTAATCAATCCTTTGACCTGAAGCTTTCCTTTTTTTTCTTGTTTCCCTTCGCCGCCTCCCCTCCCAGAGAAGATGTCTTCAGATGACCACACAGTTCAATTGCAGGTACAGTACTTCACGAGGCTTGCAGGAGGAAGCTGACACAGATCTGCTGCAATTGATACCAGCTGCAACAAGTATATTTGTATGGAAATGAGGGTTGTATGGATGAGGTTGGACTTGGTCAGATGTGGCTGCAGCCTCACCATCCTCCTGCCTCTCCACAGCTAAGATTGGAATGTGAAATGAGAACTCTTTGCTTCTGCTTTACCCTCTCAACACTAGCTACAAGGAGTTTTATGGCTATTAGTCCCATGTATACCCAGGACGAGTTGAGAATTGTTGGCCCTTATCTTCAGGCTGCGGACACTTGTGCAACCCAGAGTCAAGACACTGCTGTTCTTCAAAAGGAAGGTCTTCCCATTAGTACACATGTGGGCAAAGCAGGTCCTTTGGGTTCAGCAGAGCTCTCTTGGTTGACACCACTGGATCTGACCTGCTAAACCTCCATTTCATGTTAAACCTCACTTCACTTTAATGTGAATTAATTCAGCTTTGTTTTGAGGACAGAGATGGAGGCACAAGTGAAGAGAAAAACACTGCAGTTGAGTTTCTTTCAGTCAGAGAAGTCAGAGCAGTGCTTTTGGCAGGTAGGTGGTTTGTGTCATCAGTGCCTTAGGCCTCCTGTGCCTGTCAAGGCTGTCAGAGGGGTTTTCTATTGGAGTTTTGCTGTGACATAGGTGTTGCTGGTAATGCCATTTATCCAGGGTCTTACTGGGCTAAACTGGTAGGAGGTGCAATGTTGGGCTTAGTTAGAAGCAACTTCAGTGCAGTTGCTTCTGAACAGGAAGGCAGTCTGGTGTGTTTCAGCAGTGCCTTGGCAAAAAGGATAGTGAAGCTGATGAGCAGCATGTGTATCCCAAGGATAACCCATTTCTATGAACCAATAATAAAACCCTACTCTCAGCAGGGTCTGGAAAGGACAGATTTTGGAAAGCTACGGTTTTATTTGAGAGCTACTTGAGAAGGGGTTTGTTCTTTTTGTGTGTATGTGTCTTTCTTCTCCCTTGCTGGCTTCTTGCTCTAGTCTTGTCATCAACTACCAGAATCAAACATCTTCTCCGAGGAAAGAAAATGAAGCATCAACAATGGCAAAGACCTGCGTACTGCAGGATTGTTCTTAACAGCCTGTTCCTGCTGGTTTACTCAGCCTACTTCTAAATGATTCAGTGACAAAATGTCACCCTTTTTCATTCCAAGAAAGCTCATAAATGGGAAGGTTTTTTCTTGTAACTTAAGCTCTAAGATACCGTCTCAGTATGTTGGTTTTGGTCCCTCCTCGAGCACTGACTAAGCAGTTTTCATCCTTGATGCATTAGAAAGATAAATGGCTTAAGCTAAAATTTACAGCTTTTCCCTGGTTCCTCACTCCCCACACCCACCCCTACCCCCCTGCTATTTGTTGTAGCACATGAAGGAAAGAGAGCTAGCATGTCTCTTGGGTTTGACGGCTCCCTTCTGCTTCTCCGTCTTCTGTGGCCGCTGCTTTGCCTGTTAGCTGAATGGCTGATTTCCTGGCACAGAGACAATGCTGGTCCCTTGGCGGGGAGCTATGCACACGCCGTATTGCCAAGCAACACTTTCCCATGGGTTGTGTGTGCCACAACTCTTGCTTGGTGTCATGTGCTGCAGTCTTTGAACTTTTCTTTCCATCCAGTGAAACAGAGTATGCCTCGAGATGGGTGAGTGAGTGGGTAGAAATGGGATCTTGGTGGGAAATACTAAGGAGGTGGAGGGACCAGGTTTGCTTTGGGGCACAGCCTTTGTCAGAAAGGCATGTGTGTTTTGGTCTGTTTCAGAGCTTTGGGTGAAAGATGGACTATAAAAGAACGTTCCATGACATAGCTGCACATAAGCATCGATTGCTTCCCTGTCCAGTGACCTGCTGAGCTGGCATCTGTCACTGCACTCTGCATGCCTGGGCTGAACATGGCAGGTATGGCCCTGTAGGCAAACTGACCTCAGGGGAAACCCAAGTGCTCTGAAAGGTCTTCTACACTACTGCTTAGGTTCCCACTCTTTCTTCTTTATTCTCTCAACAGTGCTTTCCCTAAAATCACTGATATTCCCTGTGTAACATCTTACTGGCCTCTTTGCATTGAAAATGCAAGTATTGGTTTGAGGAAAAGCTCCTTGTCTGTATAGACTGCTATAAATTCTGGTAGCCTGAGTAGTTGCACTGTTGTGCTGTGTCCACACAAGCTAAGCGGTTTTTGCTGTGGTTTCTTTTCTCTCCCTTAGTTCCGAGACCTTCGCTGCTGTTTATTCTGAAGGAGGACTGGACAAGGGCTTTGAGATTTGGCTTCAGGAGAGGCGATGCTTTTGACACGAGAAAAACACACAGAGTGAAGCCAACTTCCCTTAAGAGCTCACTCCCTGCTGCCACCAGAGCCACATGTCTACCTGGTCACTGGAAAGATGGGTACCAGGTACCACCTCAAATGAAGGAGGGAAGAAGTAATAATGCCACTAGTAATGGCTTTGTGTGTCAGAGAGGCAATGAAACTCTGTCTGGATGTGGCAAACCTCATCGTGCCGATGGAGTGAGTGAATTTGCAATAACACTGCAATTGCTGCAATGGCAGCTTGTCAGACGGCTGCTGGAGCAACGAGAGCTCTCAAGCTGTGGTAAATACACTCTGCATCGCAATTCTCTAACACACTATGTCCTATCCCCATCTCCTTTGCTAAACAAAGAGAGCCAGCTCCTTGCTGGTGTAACTGGGGTAGTGGTGCTGACTTGGATGCACGAAGGCTGAAGTCTGGCCTGCTTCTCTGAAGTCTTGCCATCAATCTCTTCATCTCATCTCATGCCATTTCGAGATGAACCTGTATTTGTACCTTCTGCTGCGTGACTTAATTGATTTCTATTTTTTTCCTAAATACTATTTGTTAATTCACATTGTGTATTTGGCCGACCAATTATATGCATGGCCATATTGTGTGACTGTAGCAGTCTGGTGCAGTGCAAGGAATGCCACATCATGTGAGACGTTTCATCTCCATGAGTAACCTAGTCACTGTAGTAAATGAATACATGAATACAGTACGTCCAAAAGAGATTAAATGTATTGACCGGTTCCTCTAGTCACCATGCAAATGTCATTCTTTTTTAATTCTCCCCCCCCCTCCTTCTTGTTTTCCCGACACCTTTTGGTCCCCTTTTCACTTCTCCCCTTTTCCCTTAAGTAGAGATGACACAGATCAATACCTTTGATGGAAAGTAATAATCAGGCCTATTAAGTGACAAAGGTTTACTCTGTAACAGCTGTGCTGGCGGGAGAGGAGAGCTTGTCTGACTAATGAATCATGAAACAATCAGGCAGTAGCCATTTGTGTTTAGATCTGTAAATATGGTGTGGTTCAAGTGCCAGACCATCTCCAGCACTCCAGCTGGGGGCACAGATGGTCCACATTCAGAACAGCACAAGTGTAAAGAAAAGCTTTCCCCCCCCTTCCCCCTCTCCTCCTCTGTCCCATACTGCCCCTCTCAAAAGAACAGATCAGCTCGCTTGAGGATAAGCTTCTGTTGGGGGCAGGAGTCCTAACATTGGCCTTTCTCACTGAGCAGCTCCCAGCGAAGTCCTTGCTCCATTACTTGTCCAAGGCTAAAAAAATGCTAGGAAAACCCTCCAATCCTATGTTTTGGACTATTTTTTTTTTCCCTTGCTTTCTAACATTTTGATTTCTGCACTGACAGATTTCCTTCTGAGAGGCATGATGATGTCAACATGTTAGGTCCTAGAGGGCAAGCAAGTGGCACATCAGGGATTCAAAGCTGAATTGCAGGAACATGGGCCCAGGGAGAGGGATAAAGTTGTCAGGGAGTTCAGGCTGTTGCCACTCTCTCGACTTGAGCTGAGACTGCTGCCTCCAGTGCTGGCTCTTGCTGCAGCTCTTTCCTTGGCCTCTTGCAGGAGGCTGGGGCTCTCACCTGACACTGAAGATGCTTCTGATTTCCCCACCATCAAGAGCTGGTAATGAATCTATGTTCAGAGTTTTCTCACTGCAAGGCAAACAGCAAATCAAGTGTCCCTCTTTATGCAGCATAAAAGAATTTCCATGTTGACAAGTTTCACTGTGTTAAAACATGGTGACCTAGACCTGCTTTGCTGCTGTCTTTTACACTGATGGCACTCCAGAGAATCCAAGCAAAAGGGACAGCATCATACAGAAATGGCAATTTCAGGCCACAAAGGTCTCCCTTTAATTTGTGTGTGCTGGTGAATGCTTAATTCCCATTGCAAGTAAGCTGACTACTCTGGAACATTCTTTTTCTTCCATAGCATGTATAGGTGTTTGTATGTGCACTTGTGTGTGTTTCTAACTATGTGCAATATATTTGCCCTCTGTCATCTCCTTATTCCCAGCCCTTTGGAGCCATACCTCAGTTAGGCTTAGTGAAAGAGGGTGATGCTGCAGCAGGGCTGTTGCTATTGCACATATGTATTCTTTGGACAGGCTTCTGATTTCTTTTGCTGCTAATGGGTAATTTAGCAGAAGATGAAACAAAGAAATAGCTTTATGTATGGCACACCAAGATTTACTGGCTGTCAGAAACAGGTGAGCATGCAGCTAACTGATTGCCTGGGACTAGCCCTTTTTGTGTGGCTGAGACAATGTTTGCATAAGTGTATGTCTGTCTCTATCCTGCAAAGATTATGGGGTGTAGTTGAAAGCATTTAAAAATGGTTTTGTTGTCTTTTTGTTGTCTTCTAACTGGGGAGATGGTGGTGGGCTACCATTGTCTGGATAGGTCAGTGAAAGAAAGGATGAATGATGAGCACTGTGATCTGTTCTTCAAACCTCTCTGAAGAAGGCAGTACTGGCAGAAGTGAGGGCATGTCTTGCTATTCTTATTTTAGTACTTATTTTAGGAGTATCAAGTCAGCTAACATCTCTGCTCTTTGCTGATTTCTTTTACAGATTGCCACTCCCCCAGAAGCTTTCTGGCTGCTGAGGGAAACAGCCTTCTAGAATATGCCTTTCCAGTGGGTCCCGCCTGAGGCTCCAGCTTTGCCTAAGCAATCCTGTATACTTTTGCTCTTGTTCTGTGCTACACCTCCTGTGATTATTCCTGCTCAGACAGCACTGCACTGCAAGTGTGAGTCAATGAATGCATTTCACTTGTTAGTAATTTCTGCTCATTTCACTCTTGCTATATAAATAACTCAACAGGGCACAAGGCAGTGAAGAGACACATCCCCCTTTTCATGTGAAAAAAGCAGATAAGTTTCTGTGCTTGTATTCTAACTGCATCTGACCCTCTTGGCAGCCTACATGGGCCAGAAACACATAAAGCCATGTAGTGTCCAAAACCTCCCGGGTAGGTCACCCCACCAGCTGCTTGATGGTTGAGACATGTGCAAAGAATGGAGCACACCACAGGCACTTGTCCTGTAAAGTCTGCTTTCTGCTGTGCAGTAGGAAAAATATCTCAGGGGCTCAGTGAATGGATTTCTGCTGGCAGGCCCACTAGTTGAAGTTGGTCTTCTCTTCGCCACAAAGGGTCAGAATCTAGATGACATCATGAGCATTCCCTGGTCACTACAAATGACCTTAAGTGTGGTGGAATTCAGTCACCTGTGTTTTGGACTGCCTGAGGTTCACTCTGTGAATTCAGTTATGCTAAAGGACTGTACAGACCTGTTCAAATTGCAGAAATGTCAGCAAGGGAGAGTGATAGCTAGCTTTGCTTGAGATGAGTTTTTGTTCCTCAGTGTCCTAGTGGGAGGCTAGTTTGGACTCTGATCCTCTTCTGTTGAGTGAAAAGAGCTTTGATGCTGATGTTACTGCAGACCAGCATGTCTAAGTGTAGTGCATTCACAGAAAGTTCATGAACCCAGAAACAAATATCTGTGTCTCAACTGAACTGGGGAGGAGTGTATTGCACTAGGAAAAATACTTGAATTCAGATGCCTTTATAAAAAAGACTATTCGAAGTGTAAAATGAGGCCAAAGTAAGCAAAAAGCACTAAAGAGAGGCAGGAAGACAGAGCATGGCCTCTGAGGTTCTGGGTAGCCATATGGCCAGAGGTACAGCTTCTTGTCCGAGAAGGGCTCGGCCCATGACGTTTGCCCTTGCAGGGCTTTTTCACGAGTGTTTAAAAGTCCCTCATCCGTGATAACTCAGAATGACATAGTCTGAAATAGGGATAAAGGGCAAAAGGGGAGAGGGAGTGTACCTTTTTCTTTTTCCTTTCTTTTTTTTAAGCTATTATTTGGAGTGGACAAAGAAGCAAGTTTGCCAAAACCCAAAGAAATACAGATTTTTTTTGGACTTCAACAATAGTACTATTCTTTCCAAAAATCACATTATGTCCCACCTCATTTGAGCTGGTGAATGGTTGTGTCATGCAGGAAGGTGGATGAGAGAGGAGAGCCCCCAAACTCTTTCAGCTAGATCACTGCAATCAATAAAGCTCACAAAAGTAATTATTCTGTGATTTAAGACCTGTTCTTCTGTTTTCAGTATTATTTGCTTGCACTGATCAAAATGCTTTGGAGAACAAAAGGAAGTTTATACTCATGTAAAAATAATTTCTCCAGGAAGTGGATTTCATCCCGCTCTTGCTCAGTAACCCTTCTTTCCTTTTTTCTTCATCTTCTTCTTATGGTGAGAAGGATAATTTCTTTTTCTTTTCCTCAGGAGCAAGGCTTAATTTTGCATTTTGAAGGCATCTTCATAGAAAATGTGACTGGGGCCATGCACAGCTGGCTTGGGAAAATTGAGCTTCAACTGAAACTTCCCTGCTATTATCTTGACAATCTTCTTATTATCAAAGCATGCAAATATTAGGTAGGACAATGAGTGCTCCCAGCAGGGAGGAACAGAGCTTGGCCGTCAGAGGAAGGGGGCCACTAACAATTGTGGTCCCTGTTGCAGGAGCCATAATAATTTAATATTCTCATACTGGGAGTCTCCATATTCTTGGGCCTGCAAAGAGCCACTGAGAATGTTGTTTCCTTTTGGCCAAACCACAAGGGCTGTTCCTTGAACATTTTGCAAGACTTCAAATAGAGGATCATGCTGATAATGACTTCAGGGCAGGTTTTTTGTTTTTTGTTTTTTTTTTTTTTTCATTTTATTTTATTTCTTTTTTAGCCTAGGAATAAATGATTTAACTATTAAACTGAGCCAGGCTTCTAGCTTTCAAATATGATTTATTTCAAGGTTGTGTTAAACTTGTTAGTAGATGAACCATTTTTCTTCTTTTGCCAACCTGCTTAGCAAAAAATAGGGAAGACAGATTAGCTAAATGTCATTGATTTGGTGTATTTGAAGTGTCACATATTGTAATCATTAACTCCCAGCGGCATTATCTGGGTATGAGGTTTAGTTTTTAGGCTGTGTTTATTCTGGGCTACTGAAATACATCAGCATATAGCAGGACATGTTAAATGTCTCATTTTAAAGACAAATAGCTTGGCAAATTGGTCAATTAGGTGATTTTAACGGATGTTCATGCTTCTTTGTACAAATGTGCTAGCTCCTACAGGAGTCAGACATCAGGACTTCCATCTTCCTGGAAGACAGGCCCTTTGAAACCAATTAGTTCTATATCCACTTGAAGTCCTGTTCTGATGTGAGGAGGAGGAAGTGTGCAGAGAGGGGGCTAAGCCTGGCAAAGCTGGCTACTTGAGGTGAATTCTCTGTAGCGCATGAAGCAACAGCTCAGTCATTTCCAGCTCTCAGAAACCTATTTTTTGCTTTTAAGAAGAATACCAAGGAAACAGAGCCCCAGGACAAAACTACTGTCTTCATTAGGGCATTGATTTACCTATTTAGAGTATCAGAAGGCTCAATAGCAATTTTTATTGATCAACTGAACTAAAGGAGCAGGGGTGATATGTGAAGAATTGCAGGCAGTAGCTGCCACTAGCTCACCATTTAAAAGCTGTTATGGGGAGTTACCTCTTTCTCTTCCTCACCTTATACTTTGTGTGCATGTCTGTGCATATACAGAGTGCACAACATTTTGCAAGTAGATATGCACTTGGAAAATGTTAAAGACAGTGTAGGCAAAGTTCACCAAGAAATACAGTGTTACAGTTTAAAACACATGCTGGAGATTCCCATGACCACAGGGGTCCTGCCTCTTGTTTAGCAGCATGGTGGTCTGAAACATCAAGGTCAGAGTGCATCTATTGGTCTGTGTATCTATTGTCTGCATTTCTAACTTGGGCTGGTGAAAAGGATTATCATGTCTGAGGCAACCTCCTCTTCCAAGCCTGCACCATTTGAAGCCTGTTCATGAATTATTATGGGGAGATACTTATGCTGGGTGGCCATTTAGAGACAAGGAAGAAAGGCCTCTTTCTCCCAGAGTGGGTACTGGGAGCAAGGTTTGGGTTTGGGTTAAGTTAGCTGGGGCATCAGGGTTAGCACCCTTGATCTTCTTTTGTTCAAAATTGTGGGATTTTTGGCATGCAGAAAGCCAGGGTAGGGAATTCCTGCATTTCCACAGGGTTTACCAGTGTCCCGGCAGCAGGGGACTTGCCTCTGTCTCTACAGCCTCTGTCTCTCCAAAATTGCCATTCTTTTTTACCACAAAGGTAGGACTTCTCCTACCTTTGTAAGAAGAGTAGGAGATCACACTGACAGTGGTGAACATGGGCTTGCAGGACATGGGGTGATGGAGACCATGTGGAGAAGCACTTGCAGAGATTTGTCTTTTTGATTTGCCTGTTGTCATGAAGATGAAGAAAACATTTTGCAGCTTGTTCTTGTGAGTTGCCATGTTTGCCTGTCCCTGTTTGCCTTTAGAAGTCAGGGAAGGCATAGCTAGGAACAGCTGGAAAAAGAGAAGGGGGTAAGTTGTTGCTGCCAAACAAAGGAATGCTTGAGGAAATTGAAAAGCAGCATATTGCTTATAGAAAGAAATAATAGGCCCTTTTGTGCCACTGACCTTGAGCCCTTTGTTACTGTCTGTAACTGAAAATGGCTTCAGGCAGGAAGTAGATTTTTAGCGATGGATATTGAATGTTGCTTCAAGAAGTCACTGTGGCTGTCTGCAGTGTCCCCAGACGGCCCAGTTCTGCAGTCCTATGGTCAGGAGAGTGTCCTTTTTATGTATTTATTTATTTTACTCTGTGTGAACTCTTCAGAACTTGATGGGGATAAGGAAGGCATTCCTCCTGCAGTCAGGTTTCTCCTGCAAACTATCACAACAGATACCTTCTGAGCCTGCTGTTTCTGGATGGCTGCTGTGGTTGTTAGGATAGCAGGCTGAAAGGACCTCTGCTCAGCACTAGCTTGTCAGGTCCCACAGCCTTACAGCATAGAACAGCAGGTTGAACTTGTACTAAACTCCCCCTGGAGACTGTCAGGGTTGCATTGCAAATGAGACTTAAGCAGGTATTTGGAGGTTAGTTGCATTTCCTGGCAAATGACTTCTGAGGGGAAAACTTGCTGTATACTGATGAGGGAGGCAAGACTATGTTAAATTGGTGCTTTATACTGCTCATAGCATGTAAATTGGGGTACAGTTTGGTCTCTTGGGTCAGGGAACCAGTGGTTTGATCCCGTAGCAGTGAAAATTATGATGGTTGATCTCATTGTAAAGTGAGAGAATGCAAGAGGAATTCAATAAGGCTTACTAAGGGATCTCTGTTTGATTTATTCCCCCCCCCCCCCCGAGTAATTCTAGACAACAGTGAGTTTGAAAAACATTCCATGTACTTAGACACCATAGTAATGAATTTGGTGTAAGCATCAAAGGAAGGCAATGTGCAAAGGATGAAGAAAGGCACCCTGGGCTTAGATGCAACCAAATCACATTAAGCTGAAAGAAAATCTGTCCTAGTGTTTGAAACAGACCAGGGTGGAGGGAGAGGAGAATTGCAGCAAATCTGACGTAGTTTTGTGAGTGTCTTCCAGTGGGGTTTGGAATACATGCTGCTGCTGTGAGGGTGGTGAGGCACAGATTGCCCAAAGAAGTGGTGAATGCTCCATCCCTGGCAGTGTTCAAGGCCAGGCTGGACAGAGCCCTGGGCAACATGGTCTAGTGTGAGGTGTCCCTGCTTGTGGCAGGGAGTTGGAACTGGATGATCTTAAGGTCCTTGCCAACCCAAACCAGTCTGTGATTCTATGATTCTATGAGCATGTAAGAATGACTGGAAAGGCTTTAAATGTTTCTCAATCTGCAGGTGGAGTCTGCTTTGTGAATCATGGAATTGTTTTCAAGTCCCCAGCAGATGACTAAGGCACTGCTGGCAGGGTAGGGGTTAACTGGGACATCACCTCCAGGTCCCACTATTTGGGCTCATTTGCCATGGTGTGGCTTCCAGCTCTGTTTCAGAAACTCGAGGATGTGAAAAAGATGGAGCGAAACCAATGCAAAGTGGGCTTAAAGTGACTGCTCTACTAAATTACAACTGCACAACTAAATATAACCCTGAAAGTAGAATTTATGCTTTGCACTCCTCTGCTTTTTTATTGTGGTGAGAGAAAAGCCAGGAACTCAGCGGGCTGTAACTTTAATAGGTCATTCTAACCAGTGCTTACCTTTACAAAATCTTGATAATACCAAAAAGACAATGCAGTGATCAAAAGCAGTGATGAGATTTTTTAGCAGCATTAACCGTCATGACCTAGCAAAATGAAAGAAAATGGTTTAACAGAACTGTCAGATTCAATATAGCTAATAAAGGCATGGATAAATGTTTATTACATACTGGAGACAGATCATTTCTGTACAGAAATTGAGGATGACCTTTACTGATAACTCATATCTGCCTGATATCCTGAATAAGAAAAAGAGGGGGAGAGAGGGCTGCGCTATGGCTGATATTTATGAAAGGTGGAAAAAAATTACAATTTGCAGATGATTGTTTTTAGGCAAGAGCTCTCAAGAAAATAAAGATATGGAACTGCTCATTCTGCAGAAGAGATTCCAGTCTCTGGCTTGGCTGTGTCAAACGTAATGAGTGTGTCCAACCACAGGGGACTGTTTAGGAGACTTGATTTTCATACATTTTGTATCTGTATATATTTGTGTACACATGTGTCTGTGTTCAGGGGAGTACAAGTTGAATTCATATTGATTTTTCTCTCTGTTTAGGATGTTCCACAGTTACTTGGGTAATGCTGCTGTAAGCTGTCTTCCTGCCAGCCAGGTTTCTAAGCTGAGTTGAAAGCACACTTCCAAGAGAAACTAGCTTCCAAAAACTCCCATTATGAGTCAGTGGTCAGACCTGTGGAGGAAAATTGGAAATTCAAGCCATTTATTTTGGACTATAAATGCAGTGTAAGCTTTTTGAGGCAACTTGCTCTCTTCCAGTTCCATACAAAGAAGCACTTGAGTATTTGAAATACAGATAATTGCAGTGCTGAACTTGTCAAATGAGGATGCAGCAGCCCCACCTTATCTGACAGCCGTGCAAATATGGGAGTCAACAGACAAGTCACTGGGCTGCCTAAAGCACCAAGGGGGCAGTGACCCAGTGGGTGGGCTAGCAGAGTTCTGCCCAGAGGGAAATCACTTTAAACACAGCCTTTTTTCCATTCTGCCTAGAGTTCAAGCATTGAAGATGTTCTCAGTGTGATGCAGAAATTCATATGCTGAAACCACAGCTGTAGCCATGAGGGCTGGCCTCTTCCAGAACACAGGAAGCATCAGCAGCTGCCTGTCAAAAAACTGCCTGGAATGAGATGTGAGTGAAATCAGAATCAGGACTACTATATGCAGTTGATCATAAATAATGCTGTCTTGGTAATGGTTGCAATTAGTTATGAACTTAAATCATTTCTAGCGTTTCCATGTTGGCCAATTATGCTACAGAAATTATCAAGTAACCCGTAGCACATTAGCTTTCTGTAATGCCACTGTTCAGAGGTGCTCAGGTCACCAGATCCTCACCAGGATGAATTATCATCGCCCTCTGAAGCACAATGGTGCTGTGCTGATTTACATTGGCTGGAAAACTGTCGCTTTGTCTGCTGGAGTTGTAGCAGGAGCTAGTTGAAATCACGGCTTTGCAGGGAGGCTCTTAGGACCCAGCTGTAGAGAAATAATAGTAGGTGTGTTTTTTGTCTCCCTGTGCAGATGACTTATTAGATGACAACATTAAATTCTAGGTCTGGTGGTAGTTCAACAATAAGCTGAAATTGTACTTTAGTAGTGCAATTTGAAGGTAGGAAAAGGAACACATAATTAATGGTTTCATCTGACTTCTGAAACAGAGAAACATATCAGATAAGGACATTGCTAAAACTAGTGCTGATGGGCAGCTTAAAACTTGCTTATGGGCTTGCCCTGCAGCTTATTCAAATGCCTTTAGGTTTGATCTTACAGGGCTGAAAAGGTGTGGTAGGACTGTTGTTTGCTGATGGCAGGTATGGTTATTGTGCTGTGGAGACACCTTCTTGTAAGCCTCAGCAAAATGAAGCAATACTATTTGTTGCAGTCCTTTGAATGCTCCTTGTCTGTTGGCTGATTTCGTCTGAGAACCACTGGCTTTTCTGTTTATGTGAACTTTCATTTGTCAAGTGATGTGGGAAATAATATCCTTGAATGCTAGGAGGTATTTTCATGCTGGTAACCTTAAAATCCATGGTACCTGAAGTATTTAGATATTTTGCAGCTTCCAGAATAGGCCCATACACCCACTGAGTTATTTTGAGTGAGAATACCACCCTTCACACTCTTTTTGATGAGATCTCAAGCTCTGTCTTTGTTAATTGTAGTAAAATGAGTCAGCAGTCTGAGTGCTTCAGCTTGATGTGTGGATCCCCAGCCTGCAGTCTGAAGATCTTGTAGCCGGGTCTAGGCTCTGTGGTTTCAGAAAGAATTGTCTTAAAGCAGAAAATCTTGGGGGGATTAGTTGTAGTTTTAAAGCAGGTTATTTTGTCAGAATCAAATTTATTTCAAGGAGGAACAATCACTTTAATGGCTGAGAAGAATGCAAAGATTCATGGAGGTATGAATAGCTGTAAGATGGCACAATTACCACATCAGAAACAATATATTTGTAAAGTTAATTCCTCTTGAACATGAACAATCTCCTTACACTTGACCCCTCTGTATTGCCTCTTCCATGCTTGAACTCTCCTTGAACTTTGAAGATCCATCTTAAGAGTATGATATGGCCATCTCTTTTGCATCTGGTTGTTTTAGCTCCAATTTGCAGCCCTAAAATGGCAATTACAGTGATATATTGCTCAAGTCACCCGACATGGATTAGTATCGGGATCAGCGCGTTTATGCACGGGAGTAGTGAATGGAGACTACAGCTATGATTTTAAATGACTTGATTAATTCTGAAACAACACTTCAGAGTCCATTACATCCAGCAGGTGTTGGGGTTCAGGCTGTACTTCTGTTGCATATTCAGGCTGCCTTCCATTCAACAGCACCAGCATGTTACATTTATGGCCTTTTCCTTTTTGTTTCATTTCTCTGTGTGTGTGTCCAGCATTCCTTTCTTCCCACACCCCTCTTCTTTCTGTAAAAGTTGAATGGCCTTTGGGGGCAACTTGGACAATAAATTACCCCGTGGGATCCAGATTGCCAAACTGTAGCATGTTTCTGGATTAAAATCTCTGGGGACACAGCCTGACTGCTGTTGGGGTGAAGGCTATGACTTGTTGGACAGCAAGACTGGTTTTTGGCTCAGGCTTAGTTGAGCCTGCACGGAATACCTGACCACATTAGTATAAATATCGCTGTTCTCTCAGAAGTAACTTTGCTTGGTTTTCTTCTCTTACTCCAGTGATGGATGTAAGGCTCTTCTCTTACCCTTCCTCTCTGTGTTACCTGCCATGGCTCCCTTGGAGAGCTCTTAGGAAACTGGGAACTGGTCTGGGGTACAGTTATGTGAAGGGGGTTATGTTTTCAGGTGCTGTACAGTTCTGTAGTTCCCAACCAAGATTAGACTTGTCCTAAAAGAAAGAGGATAAAATGATTTACCTAATCAAGGGATTCCATGTGCTTTTGACCTTGGAGCTGTTACCACACTATGCAGTTTTGTGTATGTTGATGTCTACCGTGATCTGCACTAGCCTGAAAGCAGGATGAGGAGAAGGAGGTTTAGCATAGAAGTGTTTCTGCTGAGGGTGCTGGGGGTCAGTATGCAGAGAGAAAGAAAATGACAGCAAACCACAGAAGTCAGCTGAACTTGAAGGATAACTGAATTTGGAGAAAAGCCATAATGAGAACTCTTCCAATACATCACTCTGATGGTAGGGACAGCCTTTTGTAATTATCAGTTGTCATGTGGCTTTATTATGTGCTTGTTACCTTCACTGAAGTCTTTGTGGCCTGATCCTGATGCTCTCTGTGTCTTGTTTCAGCTGGAATAATTCTTCCAGTTTGCTGGAGTTAAGGCAAATTGAGCGGTAGGCCAGGCAGCTACTGCACATCTAAATGAGGCACTGTTCAGTCAAGCACCACTGAAAGGACTGCTCCATGGCCAAGGTATGGCTTCCCATGAATAAGGGCACAAAAGCTCGGGGCTAATGAGAAGCACAGCATTAAGAGTGTTTGTTTTAAGGACAGTGGCTCATTCTGCAGTCTATGGTACCAGGCAAGAGAAATTCTGTCTGGGGTCAGGAGTCTCCCAAAGGAAGTTGCTTCTATTTGCAATGAATATGTAACTCTCTTGGCAGAGATGACAGAACATGGGCCTGAAGTCTGTTGAAATGAGTAGAAGCCTCTCTGTGTGCATGGAATATCCATAACGGGACAAGCACAACACTTGACTGAAGTACATAGAAGGAGCTACTTGGAGAAATTCACAGGGAGGAAAAAAAATGCAGAATGTGTCCTAAGGCACAGACTGGAAAGTGCTCAGGCCCGCCGAGTGAGCAGAGGGGTGATTTGTGCAGTGCTCTATAGGAAGTTATGAGGGTTTAAACCTCTGTGAAGTTTTCAGAGAAATACCTGGCATGGCTTGGAACATGCTAAGGATTGGTTTGGGGTTGTTGTGGATCTGGGGTTTCATTCCTGTGGGAAAAGATCTAGTGAAAGGCTGGATTTTTTTCTCTTGATGCTTCATGAGACTTCAATTTCCTTTTTAGGGTAGATGGGCAATAGCATAGGCTGTTCTTTTGTGGAAATAGCGCATTTACTATGAGAAGTTTAAACGCAAGAGAAAGAAAATGGCTTTTAGAAAATGGCTATAATTCTAGAGCAGTGGTGGGATTTCTTTTACCCTGAAAACGGGAGTTTGATTAAAAACTGAAATCCAAATGTGCCTAAACATTTGGATTGGTTGAAATCTGCCCCCTTGAAATCTGTGAAGAGCTAGGAGCAAGCTTGGCCAGAGTCTTAGGAGCACATATCTCTGTTAATATCATCTCTTCTGTGTAGTAATTTTACTGAGCTGAAGTGTTGGGTCAGACAGGGAGTTCCTGCAGCTGCCTGGGGCTGTGTATACTGTGATAACATAGGTCCTTGCCGAATCCTTCTGTTTCCAGCAAGTGAAACCTGTTCTCTGACGAAGAGAACACTGAATAGCAGTGGATTAGGGCAAGACAATCTTTCACCTCAGGGCTCCATGGTAAGTGCCCTAGTGTTTCTGGGGCTCATAGGCTGACAGCTTTGCCTTACTGCATAAAAATGGAAGAGGGAGAAATTCCTGTTCTTCATTATCAATGGCACAGGAGGGTGTAGAGGGACAAAAACCCCTCTGGTACGTTACTGTGGCAGCCAGCAGCAGAGGTAGTGATTGACAGGGTCTTGTCTAATGCTTGCTCTGTTTAGAAGCCCTTTCTTTTTGAAGCTGTTCCTGACCTCAGCCATGTTTCTGTGCAAACTGCCTGCCAGGTGATGCTCGGTGATCACTGCAGCCTCTCCCAGCCTCACTGAGTGCAGGGACTGCTGTGCAAAGGCACAGGCTGACTTCAGGCAGCCAGTGCAATACCCAAACCAGGGCTTTATTTGTATCCCAAATCCCATTTCTCAGCACTGTCAAATTTTTTCCCTTGCAGAGAAATGAAAAGACAGTTAAAGGGACTTTCGGTGACATCCCCCCTGTTTAATGAAGCTTGGAGTTATGGGCAAGTGACTCAAACTGCCGTTATTATCTGCATGAGTGACTGAAGGCCGAGGGTCTAGCAGCGTGCAAAGAGCTCCTCTGCAAATGTGCACATTGATCATTCCTAATCAGACCAACCAGGTCAGGGGTGCTGCAGAGATGGAGAACACTGAAAAAGCTGACAAATGAAGCAGCGGAGCTTGGGGGTTAATGCAATATTCAAACAGAATGAGGTATTCATTTTCTTATAAGCTTGTCACTTTTCCTTCCCTCTGACATTTTGCCAGAGACTACAATGAAGAGGCAGAGTGTGTGTGAGAATGTATGAGAGCAAATAGTCCTAACGGGTTGGGGGAGGAGGAGAAAATCCTACAAGTAGATCTAAAGAGAAGAAAAAAGGCCATTTTTTCCAGCTCTTTACACTCTTTTATAGTAGACCACTTTTTTCTCTCTTTTTGAAAGGTGATTCTGCTTTTGGACTGTTTATGTTTCTGCACCCAACACTGCAAAAAATACCCCAACAAACCCTGTTTGAGCTGTATTGTTTCTAAATTTTATGTTTAGGGTGCTGCTGAGGCCAGAATTGCATTCCTCTTGAGGCAAACAGACTGTGTTTGAGGTGAGGAGCTGAGCTATGGTGGTTGGGGTTTTTTCACAATCACTGTATTGAAGATCGTGGGCAAAACATACGCCATATGTGAGAAGCATCATTCTTGCCTTACTTGGGCTTCTCATAACTTTCTGGCTTCTTAATCATAAATGCCTCACCTGAGGAATTTTAAGTATCTGCTAAAACCTCACTGTACTCCCAGTGTGTTGCATGCTGGAAGCCAGGCGCAGTACCACAACTGTTCTTTAAGTGGCATAAATGGCATTTACCAGCTCCTGTTGTGTAACTGGACAAACCAGAGCACAACAGGTTGGTGGCTCATTACAGTCATCTCTGCAGGGCAGGAGAAGGACTTGAGAATTCCCTGTTTTCAGCTCTGGGCTCTAAGCCCTGGAGTGGTCAGGTTGGTGCAGAGGAGGGTTTTGTACTATCTGAGGAATAGACACCTTATGCTCCAGGGAACTCTTAGCAAAAGCCTGCCTGGAATTAACGATTTGTGAGATTGATTTGGTGCTCTATAGGTTAGAAGGACTTAATGCTCTGAAGAATGAGAAAGCCTTGAGAAATTAAGGGTCAGAGCTCCTGTAAGATCTTTGCTGACTCAATAATTACCCTGGCATTGTGACACTGTACATGATGCTGAGGTCAGCTGCTGTCAGTGATGAGACTCAGAATGCTCAAGAGATGGAGATCTGGTGCCAATCAAGGAGCAAGTGCTTGTCCTTAATAAATGTGGCCGTTCCTTCTCTATACAGCTGTTGATTAGGAAATCATTCCTGAAATCCCACTTTATTTTTTTCCTTTAGTGGAAATTCCTGCCAATCAGAAAACTTCTCATGTTCTAATTCATGCCTCCCCTCTTTTTCCTAAGCATTTTCTTACTCTTGTACTGGCAGGTATTTCTTTTTCAACTATCAGGTATTTCAGAGTTTACAACAAGGAGGCTGTGAATTGGGTTTGGCTATTTCATCCCAGATGCAAATAACTCTAAGCCTGCCTGGCAGGATGTGGCAGTTCTTGACTGGGAAAAGACACAGAGGAAACAAGAAAGTTTTCCATTTCAGGCTTCTCTCTATCATAGCTTCATGATGAAGTTGGAGGGAGAAATGGGAAGGAGAGGAGGAGGAAAGGAAGTGTATTGCTGTTTGTCTTGATCCTTTGGAGTGCGTTACAGCTCCAGTTCAGCAGTAATGAGATCAGCCTGTTATCTTCACCAGACTTTAGGCTGCAGTTTCTAAGGGTTTGGTAAGCACAGCTCAAATGATCACACTGGAGTTGTGTAACAGCAACACCAGCAATATGTAAGACACCAAACCCTCTGCATTGCTTTTTCTTTTCCCCACATACTGTGAAAACCACAAAAGTTGAAGGAAGGCCTTTTGGGGGAGCACTGGGCTGCATCTCAGGAGATGTGAATTCTGCTCTCTTCTTTCTCAATTGGGTGATACGAGGCCTGGGAGAAACAGCTAATTTATTCTTTTTTCCTTCTCCTTTGCACATCATTTCCAGATGTTCTTTTTTCTCCCATTTGTTTCGACTATCAGTTCTTTGAGGCTGGCAGGATTTCTTACTACATTCCTTTTACAGAGGGGCTTTCTTCCGGCTAGAGTTTGTCCTGAGGTACAGAAGAACACTACTATTTGTTAATGCCCACAAGCAGAATTGTTTGATCTTCCTGCTCCTTTAAGCAGGACTGGAGTCTGTTGCCTGCCTGTGATGTTGGGTGGTTGGCAACGTTTTTCTAAGACAAGCTCGCTCTTCTCATCAAGCTTCTGTCTCGGAGATTCATGTGAAGCATTTCAGTTTATTCAACCTTTAATCAGATGCCTGACCTATTCTGAGCAGTGCTCAGCTTATGACCTCTTCCCAATAAACAAGTTTTAAACAAGCTGCCACATCAGATTTTTTTCTCAGAAAACAAATGTGAGACAGCAAGGGTTGCTCATCATGCCAGATAGTGCTCTTTGCCAGGACTCTCTTCTTCCCCACATGAATTAATTGACGTTTTTGTCTCCCTGAAGAGAAATTATACCATTTCTTTAACATTGAGAGATCTGCTGTTCCACAGGGAACGGGGTGTATTTAAATAGGCAAAATGGGCTTTTAGTGACTTGTCCTGAAATTAACACTGTCCAAGGCACTTTCTTCTGCTTACTTTTCAGACTTAAGTGTGATTTAAATGATGATGGTAAACACTGTGGCAGTTGGGACCACTGATGCTTTGCACATCAAGTATTTAAGAACCCGTCATTTACCGTGAGAGACAAGAAGGGGATTTGGAGAACTCCCTGTCACGCTGCTAGAGCTAAAGGCCCTGATTCTCAGAGTAATGTAGTGTGCAAGTCATGTTGGGGATCTCAGTAGGTTGGAGCTGGATCTTGATATGATTTTGGGTTTGGATTTTTTTTCTGTTATTTCTTTTTTAGATCTTAATAAGCAGTGGAACTGGAAAGGGAAAGTGAAGAAGATAGTTATTTTTTCAGTAACTGCAGTCATCTTGAGTAAAATTGCTATTGTCTCAGTACCATCTTTGGAACACTTGCTGGCAGCTTCCACAACAGATGATGAAGCTCAAATGGGTAAGGAACTGAATTCCACACACCATAAGGGTAAGCACTGCAATGGCAGGTAGCACAGAGAGCATGCTATGCCTCATGTCCCCTTTCAGGCTCCAGGCTCTCTTTGTGAGTAAGCACTCCTTTCACTGCTCATTGCCTTTTTCCCTGTCAAACAAAGGGGAAGAATCTTGAGGCTTTGCAGTGCCATTCCCTGCAAGCATGGTATTCTAAAACAACTTGGGGCAAAGTCTTATAAATGTTGGTGATTAGCGTATGAATTCATCAGTGTTTGAACACAGGCACTTCCCTGGAATATTCTCTACTGTATGTTGGCCTACTCCTTTGTACCTGCACCAGCTTGGCCTGGGAAGAGCAGAAACACTGGAAACGAACAGAGCAAATACAGCAAATTCTATTAAAGCTGGTTGCTGGCATCATGATGCAACTGAGCAGTTACTGCAGGGAAAACAGAACCAATATTGACAAGACTTTGTCTCTGCACTAAACAGTACAATCACAGGAACATCACTGTTTGTTGATCGTGTTGATTTGTCAAACATGGTTTCTTATGGCTCTGTTCTCCAATGTTTCTGTAAGAGGTGTTTAAATTAGCTTAAAGCAGAGGCACAATCACAAATGCTGTCAAGCAAGTTAATGTGATTTGTCATGGGCTTGATGACACATGGACCTTGTCCATTGGTGAGGCTTAGTGCCAGTAAACAGGACTAGCAGTAACAGTTCCTACTTACTTTTTTTCCTAGTCTCTTCAGATTGTTAAACATTCCAAGATGCTTTGGTAGTAGCTGAACATGGCCCTTTCCTCTGCTTCCTTACGTGATGCTGAAGAAATCCCAACAATGGAAAACTGATTTAGTGAAAAGTTAGTCCGTTTGGTCCTGCTTCATGACACTTCTGGTAAGTAGCTCATAGGACAGGCTGAAAATGTGCAAGGGGAAGGTAGGAGCTGTGTGTTTTTCTCTTGGGAAAGGACATTGGTGAAGGGATCGACCTTAGGTAAATTATTCCTGCTCCAGCATGTCTTGCCTTCTCTGTTACGAGAGTTGTCTGTGCAGAAAGGAGCCTACAGTGTTCCTATAGTTCTCAGCACACCTGCGGCTCCCCAGATACTCCAGAGTCACCACAAAATTTTAAGCACAACTTGATTTTCTTTAAATTAATCACGATTATTTCTGGTTTATCTTGAACACTCTAGACTGAGTTTGGCTGTTGGTCAGATTAGAAAAGTATTGTTTTCAGACTTCATAGGGTTTAAGAAGCTTTTGCCTGTGTTTTCCCTAACAGGACTTCAGGCAAGAGTTTAAAAGGGGGAAATGCCTGGAACCCTCTGGTAGTTTTTGCTCTTTCCCACTTGATGGCCAATTGTGTTGAGTTCAAGAACCATTTTGTGTCTTGACATCTAGAGGTCCTTGGTGAGAAGCAGGTCTCTCCACCTGCCAAAGCACAGGTGCAGAAGTGAGGCACAAAACATGCTGCTTAGGGCAGGGCCCTTTCAGGCAATACCCTGCTGGGTCATAAATAATTTTTTCTATCACTCAAGTTTCATAATTTCTCATTCCCAATTGAAATAGAATCATAGAATCAACCAGGTTGGAAAAGACCTTTAAGATCATCAAGTCCAACCATTACCCCAGCACTGCCAAGACCACCACTAAACCATGTCACTGAGGGCCTCATCTGTAGATGAGGTTTGTGAATGCTTTCAGGGACAGTGATTCCACCATTCCCTGGACAGCCTGTTCCAATGTCTGACCACCCTCTCTGCAAAGAAATTGTTCCTCATAGCCAGCCTAAACCTCCCCTGATGTAGCTTGAGGCTGTTATGTCTTGTCTTATCGCTCATTACCTAGAGAAGAGACCGACACCACCTCACTACAACCTCCTTTCAGGTAGTTGTAGAGAGCAGTAAGGTCACCCTGAGCCTTCTCTTCTCCAGACTAAACCCCTCCCATTTCCCTCAGCTGCTTCTCATCAGACTTCTGCTCCAGGCCCTTCACCAGCTTCATGGCCCTTCTCTGGTCCTGCTCCAGCACCTAAATACCTTTCTGTAGTGAGGGGCCCAGAATGGAACACAGGATTTGAGGTGTGCCCTCACCAGTGCCCCAGTACAGGGGGAAAAGGGATGATACACCCATTAGGAGAGTAGGAGCTATAATGAGCAGCATCCCTTGAAACTGTGTCTAAGACAGGAGAGCAATATATAGCAATGTTTTCTCTTTGCTCAGTTTCCATACCTATTTTTGTTTCCTTAAAATGGCTTGGCACCAGCTTATTCACATTAATTTTGGATGCTTGATAGAAATTTGATCTCTTTCTAGTTTATATGTTCACTACCCAATAAAGCAATTAAACCACAGCTGCTATGCAGGAGAGAGTATGAGTCAAATCCTCTTCCCAAGGATTGTTCTTTTATAGATTGCTCTTGTGTCCTATTTGCCTGGCAAGAATTGAATTACACTGAGGAAAAAGACAAGTATTTACTATTTCACTTGGGGATGGAAAAAGCTAGGAATCCTTAAGGTTTCCCAGAAACAGTTCTGGAATTGCTGATAGGGAAAGCAACAGCTATGCTTATTATCCCCCTGCTATTTTCAGCATGTACAGAACCGATCCACAGTCATCTTGCGTGACCTGATGTTGCTCACAGTCTGACTTCAGGACAAGTGCCGCTGGTGTTTTTGCAGAGGTTCAGTCAAGTTGTTCCAGAACTGCATTTTCATGGTTTTTAAATCAAGGAAGATGGCAGTTTGGGCAAAAGCAATGATTTCTGCCATCCTTCTCTGCAGATTCGCACTCTTTGGTTACCCCGTAGCCATCAGACAGCATTCCTCTCAGTGGACTATCTTCCTCATAGACTCCAGCCAGCTTTGGTTGTCTCAGGGGATATGTTGTGCCTGCACTTGCTCTTACCTGCCCTTACCCTTGTCAGCAAAGTGCAAACATGGTCTCTGTGGAAAATGCACTTAGCGTTCCCTGTACAGTGCAAGCTGAAGAGAAAAAGGGCTGAATAGTTCATGAGAGTGAGTTTCTTGCTTCAGTATGCACCAGGCCAAGCAAGGGAGAAACTGGTGTGAGAAAGCAATGGGCTGGGACTACTGAAAGGTGTGTTCATAACAAAATGGTATCAAGGAGCCAGCTTACTACAAGCTCCAGGCTGCTGCAGAATGTGCCCTGTTTTTTGTAATCACACGGAAAACAGGACTGGGGCTCTGGGTAAGTGCCATTTGTAAACAAATTAATACATTCAGGCTGAACAGAAAGAAAAAGTTATCATTTTCCATGGGAGAAGACCCCTCCAAAACCAAGAAAAAAGCAACTCCTGTGAAATGCTGAGGGGTCTGCAAAAAGGCTGGCACCTTATGAAACAGATCTTGCTGATTTTTGTGGGGGTTACAGTAACAAATTCCTTGAGTGCTTTCGAAAAATTTTCTGTAAATAATCTCTTGTCTAATTCCATACAACAAGTGTCTGCCTTCACAAAGACCTGCTCTGGGAGTGGTCTCTTGACAGGATTCATTTTAAGTCAGGAGAATCACAGGACTTGAAGATTTTCAAGATTTTCCAAAACCTGCTTTGAGTACCTATTTAATTGCACTGTTAAAGAACAAACTCATTGTTCATGTTATATATTAATTCATGTAAAATTGATATATTGAATATTTTTTCTCACATTTTCGGAAAGGATTAGGCAGTGGGCATTTGAGTGTCTTGACTGCACAGATGAAACTACATCATACAGGCTTAGTACTTGAGTCTTGATCCTAATTCTACTGATTTTAATAAATAGAATTCATCATTTTGCTTCTGTTATTTCAGAAAAGTCCTGGATAATTCTAAAGGTGAAAACCCCCACAGACTCCTACTGAAATTTGACTTAACCGAAACCTCTTCCTTTGGAAAATACCATAAAGAATGAAGAGCATACAGAAACTAAGCACCAACAAAAGAGCACTCCAAAACTTAACATAGTAGTTTAGAGTAAAAATGTGCCTTTTATGTTTAAAGCATACTCTTAAGTGTTTTGAATTAATTTATCTATGATCTGTTAAATTCTGACTTCCAGTTCTACAGGTTATTTTTTTCACTTACTATTTTTTTACTTTTTTTTCACTAAGTTATTTTTTCACTGAAATTTTTACCATGTCCTTGAACAGGCCAGAGTGTTGTAATTGCCATATAACCAACCTGTTCCCTTCCCCAGTGTCCCAGTATTGTGGCTGTGACAGCGTACAGTGATCAGCTGTAAAAGCAAATGAAAGATTTCACAAGCAGGAAGGGAAAAACAAATCATCTATTTGAACATCTTTTTATTTTAAGTTTCTTCATTGCATTTCCTACTTGACACAAAGGAAACAACCTGCATTTCCCGCTGAAGTAGTCCCAAGCCTGCCCTGAACTGCTTGGGTTACTCTTCTTAGTGGCGGATGAGCTGTCCCTGTCCTGCTGGAGTCGAGCCTGCCCAAGGCGGATCTGGGCAGTTTAAATGCTCCTGAGGGATGAAGCTGCCCCTGTAGGCCCTAAGGTGCAGAAGAGTATGGGGGCACCGAGTAGAGATGAGGTGGCCCTAAGGTATCATGGAGGTGCTGTGTGGGGGTGAGGTGTTGTGGGCTGAGGCCTTTGGTGTGTGAGGAATGACATCCCATGAGCGAGGGCTGCAGGACAAACCAGTAAGTTCAAAGCAAATGTGTTGTCCACAACATGTCTGTAAGAAATGGCTTGAAGCTTTTGCTTGTGCCATTTTTAGAATAAAAGCATTTTAACATTTGTTTCAATGAAAATCCTGAAGAGCTGTTTTTCCTCTGAAGTCTGTTTTTCCAATGCCATGTTTATTTTTGCTTTTAAAGGTGGATAGTATTCATCAAAATGCTGTTTTTCTCTGAAATGTATTCAGCAGATCCAAAACTTTAGGGTAAATGTTGGACTTGATGATCTTAAAAGCCTTTTTCAACCTAGCTGATTCTATGATTCCTGTAATCAAGATGTAAGCCATATAATTTCATTTTGTCAGTCTGCAAGACCAGGGTAAGTCTAAAGACAACTACCATGGTGTGGTTGAAAATGTGCTTTTATGCTTCCCGCTAAATATGGTGTTTCTTGGTTCAGAGGAAAGAAAAAGATCTCCCAGTGCTTTTATTCGTAGAAGGCCGTTTTTATTAAAGTGTTGTCACTGCTTAGCATCCTTGATGGGAAGAGCACATCATGCCTGAGCAGATTTCAGGAATCAGAATCATAGAATGGTTTGGGGTGAAAAAGACCTTAAAATCATAGAATTATAAGAATAGTTAGGGTTGGAAAGGACCTTAAGATCCTCTAGTTCCAACCTCCTGCCGTGGGCAGGGACACCTCACACTAAACCATATCACCCACGGCTTTGTCCAATCTGGCCTTGAACACCACCAGGGATGGAGCATTCACAACCTCCCTGGGCAACCCATTCCAGTACCTCACCACCCTAACAATAAAGAATTTCTTCCTTAGATCCAATCTAAACCTCTGCTGTTTAAGTTTCAACCCGGTACCCCTTGTCCTGTCACTATAGTCCCCAATGAATAGTTCATCACCAGCATCCCTGTAGGCCCCCTTCAGATACTGGAAGGCTGCTATGAGGTCTCCAAGCAGCCTTCTCTTCTCCAGGCTGAACAGCCCCAACTTTCTCAGCCTGTCTTCATGTGGGAGGTGCTCCAGGCCCTTTATCATTATGAAGGGCTTGCAGTACTGTTCCTGTACTGGCAGGGAAGCAGAGACATGAGGAAAAAGATGGCAGCACATTTTTGTACTGAGTTTTGAAGAAAGGAAATAATTGTGGATGTATCAGTTATGTGTCAGTCATACTGTCTGTTTCTGTTTTGAGGCATTCAATTCTAGTGACTGGTGGTAAAGAAGATGAGTGTGTTAGGGAGGCTTGAAGGAAAAAAAAACTTAATGGGGAAAGCAAGGGGAGAAAAAAAAAGCCCTGTCCAAGACAATTTCTGGCAGGCAGTCGGGTTCTTGGTGCAGACAGATTGGCTGATGTTGATTGTTGACAGCTTCTGCAGCTTGCTAATTACAACTGTAAAAAATTCAGGTGAATGACAGTATCTTGAAATTTTAATTTTGCTTTTTTTAATTTTGCAGCTGCAACTGTTAGTTGGCTATAGCCATAATTGATGGACACTGCCAGTTGCTTAGACAGATGGAAATTAATACTTGTGTTACCATTAGAGCTCACTATCACAGTCACGTTTTCATTAGTCTCCTGCACTGAATTGATGTGTACAAGACAGTGTATTCAGAAGAAGCAAACACAACTCCTACCTCCAAACCAGCCATTGGTACCGCATTCTGTGTGTACTCGCTGTCTGTCTGTGCAAGGCTGTGCACCTCTAGATGGTGGGCAAAGACAGTGAGAGTGGATTAAGAAAGAGTCATTGCTCTGGGTTCCTGTGTGTGCTTGAGGCACCTGAGAGCTGGCTTTGTGGTGCCTTCCAGTCACTAGGCTGGCTTTAGGAAGGGACAGCAGGGGTGACAAAGAGGTATCTGTGCTCAATGGTCCCCTGCACAAACTGTATTCAAATAGGGGTAGTTTTCTAGTACTGTTTTCTTAAATCTGATGGATGTGGGAAGCTTTAAAATGTATAGCAGTAGCTCGGATTTTCCCACTGTTGCAAAATGTCCCTCTGCCTTACATGAAAGGGGAAGGGCTGGAACAAGGCAGAATTGTCATGCCTGTTTGCACTGAAGGCATGTGTACCTGGGGAAGATATTTACACGTCTTCCAGCACCAAATGTACCAAGTGTATTACCTCCCAGTAAGGCTGGGAGGGATGAACTGTGGCTCAAGGAGGCTTCCCTGCAATGGCAGCGCTAGAGATGGCTTTCACATACAAGCAGGTTCTGCAAAGTGTTATTCAGTAAGGGTGTTGGTTTCTCTGTATTTCCCCTGGCCTTCACTTGCCACAAAATTTAAAGGCTATGTATTTTTTTGGATCTTGTAAGCAGAGATTCTCTCGGGTCCTAAAGCCTCCATCAGGAAGTAGCAATAGAGTTTTTGGCATTTTTATTTTTCCTTTCTTTCTTTTTCTGTATGTGCACTAAATATTTGAAATGAGCAAGTACTTGTTTTTCTGTGCTTAAATTAATTGAGACTGGGACTGTCAGCTTCTGTCCTGAAAAGTCCCGAGTGTGCAGGTGCAGATGTTACCAAAGCTCAGAAGAGAGAAATACTTGCTTTCCAAGATACTGGAGCTGTCTGTTGAACATAGAGTAGGTCACCTGTTTCCTAGGATGGTGCATTCAAGAACAAGCCCTCTGTTTTTCCTGAGCTTCTGGAAAAGTTTAGATGTTGTTTAACATTACCATAATAATGTGGGAATCTGTGTGTCAGGCTTGTGTCAGAGTTGATGGAAGTTTGTGGCTTAACTTCTTCATTGTCAGAAATGCAGGTACTATCGTCTCTGAGTTTTAGTTACCTGCACATCATGTGAACTTGAATCATGTGGTTGCAAGGGAAATGCCTAGAGGTAGGGTAGGTAAAAGCAGTTAATCTCAAGTAGTACATGGAGAAAGCAGCAGTGGGGTGAGGTTTTCCTGGGTAGAGGTGTGATCTTCTAGGTGGAAGAGGGCTCCTCACCTACAGTGAGGGAGAACTGCAGAAATATTAGTCAAAGAAGTCACTGGCTACTTTTTGACACAGAAACTAAATTAATAAATTCTGAGCCCTCTGAAGCTTGCTTTCAACATTTTGCAGAGCAGTTTGCTTCAAGCTAGTGAGGAAAATCCATCTTCCCTTGGTGCCGAGTGAGAGCAGTGAAGTGGGACTCCCTTCTTCCCTGGAGGCATTTGTGAGCTGTATTTAGAGGTAAACTGACAGAACTGATCACAGCTCAGCTGGAGGTGCAAACATATCTACTTGCTGTTTCGTTGACCTCTTTGGAGGGGAGGCCATGTGCACACAGTCCTCTCTTCCCATCTCTCCCTCTCCTAACCCTGCTCCATGACCAGACTGATGCCTCATCTTAAGATGCACCAGGTCTCACTGGTAGTTCTGACCTGAGAGCTAAAGTGCAGGCAACAGCGTGGGAGCTCTGTGCTGGCCTGGTTAGCAGCGCTGTGTTCGAGGTGTAGTTGTGCACTTTCATGTTGCACAGGAGATGTTCATATGCAAAGGTAAGGTTGTGTTGCCTACTGGTATGCCAATTACTGGATATTAATGGCAGAATAGCATGCATATGCCTAAACTGGGAAGCAGAAGGTTAATAGACGAACAGCACCAGAAGATCCCATTTATCAGTTTCTATTTATCTCTCCTTGGGAGGTGGCAGGTTTACAGTAAATACCTTCTGTCCTCCTAATTTCCAAATGATGGGGATAATGATGGAGAATGGTGAAGTCATTAACTGGGACAGCTTCTGTGCATCACTCTGTCAACCACATCTCTCCAAGACCTGCAATGAGAAGTGATGGGCCCCAGCTGTTCACCAGATTCTCTTCCCTTCCCCCTCCCTGTTCTCAACCCCAATTACAGGCTTAGCAATAAAAAGAGGGGAAAAAAGAACCCCCCAAACCCAAAAGACAAAAGCCAGTCCCTTCCTCCTCCACTGCAGTGATAGGCCAGCCTGCCGTGCACTTTGCATGTGTGTGTGTTTGGGGAGACGGGGGTGGGGGGGGGGGGTGTGTGTGTGGATGTACCAGTCTGGTCCCAGTCAAGTGCAATGGTATCAGTGTCAGGCAAGGGTTCCGGGTGAGGGGAATGGATAACTGAAATTAACACAACATGGAAGCAGATTGTGCTTCTGGGACAGAGGCATTGCTGAGAGTACAGTGGCCAGACTTTGCTTCTAGATGCCACTGCTTTCAGGTGTAAGTTCTGCAAGGCAAAAAGGTGTCCCTGAAACACAAGCCAAGTTACAAATGAAAGTTCACTTAAGTAGATTGTTGCTTTGAAAGGCTTATTTTTCCCTATGATGTTTCTTTGTAGCTGACTTGAGAGTTAAGGGGTTTTCTATTGCTATTTGTTTTGAGTTTGGACAGTGGCTGTGACTTGATGTCTGTTTCCAGAGAGAGGTTTAGCATTTGTAACACTCATGTATTCATTCAGTGAGTACCTGTGATTTATTGCTGGGCTGTTGAAAACACTGCATTTCTGTCTGTGAGAGGTGGGAAAAATCCACCCTACCCCAGGGGCAATGGAGTTTTTCATTACAATGAGAGGGGAAAAACATGTGTGCTTTGTCATATGCTCACAGTATCCTGGTAGATCCTGAGCCTGTGTATAGCTCTTCAGCGAGCTGTCTTTTTTTCTTGCTACAATTCATAAATTAAAGGAGTAGCTTTATATGTATAAAAGCTACTGGCACTTGCTGTGGCGTTGAGTATTGTATAATATGGTGGAGCCACGCAGACCTTTTGCTCCCGATTGTCATCCCGGCCTCCTGCCTTGGTGTGTTTTGAAAAGAGAGGCCTGCCTGAAATACGGATTTCCTCTGCATCCACCATGTGTCAGGCTCATAAAAGAACTCTTGAGCTGTGGGAGCTTCATATCAGAAGGGTTCATTAACTTTCAAATGTTTCAACTGAGAAATTTCAGAGCTCTCAGCAATAGACCAAGGTGGCTAGCTCAGCCAAGAGTGTCTCCTGGCAGTCAGGTACAGATGTGATTGCTAGTCAGAGCACTGTAAGAAACCTAATAGTGTCCCAGGAAGTGTCATACTTGAGCTGGAGAGGCTTAAACGAGATAGCCCAGAGAGACTGTAAATAATTTTTATTAGGTTTTAAGAGATAGGAACACAGAGGAGCCTTTAACTTGTAGAATACTAGGAATTCCGTCTACAAGGTTGCAGAGCCACATATTTATGTGGTTCATTGTGTTAATTTAGCTGTCCTGGAAAATGTGACAGGAGGAAGGAAAACACAGTTGTGGTGAGAGAAAGGACTCTGGTACTGGCCTAATTCTGAGCAGATGATTACTATGTTCTTAAGTGCTTTGAGCCAGGATACATCATGATGCTACAGAGGGATGTTAGTTTCTGGCTAATGTTTCTGGAAATGTGGTATCTGAGCAGAGAGGTAGATTAACAGTGAAAGGTAGGGGAACTTTTGAAAATGTGATGTTAGACAAGGTGGAGAGTGAATGTTCCCTAAACATTTCCTTCTGTATTTTCAAATCCTAGGTGCTACTCTTTGCCATATGGACACACAGAGATGTTTACATTGCTCCAAACTGGTCTGGTGGCTGTGTGTCAGGGAATCTTCTTCCAAGGGCTTAGATTTGGGTTAAACGCCTCTGGTATGTCTGGGCTAATAACTTTATTGTGTATCTTCAGTCATAAATGTTTAGGCCAGGAAAAGTGGAGTTTGATTTCATGTGTAATAAAGTAGGTTACTCTCATCAGCTTTACACTGACTGTGCTCAAGGACTGGCATTTGACCAATCTGTTCTGCAGCTTTGGATTAGATGTGTGAGGAGGTGCCAGTTCACTGGGATTCCAGAACATACTGGAGGGTGGGGGCGTAGAGTGTATTTTATGATGGTTTTGCAGTGTTATTGCTCTTGTTGGGGTGCTCTTCAGTTAGCTGGCCTTGCCTAGGTTCTTGTGCAGACAAGCTAGGTAGAACTTAACAAGCAAAACAAAGTTTTGGATTTCAGCCCTCCTGTGTTGTCTTGGTTTCCACAAGAGCTCCTAGCTGGAAATTAGAATATGCCTCATTGTTAATGTCTCAACTTGCTGTAATGTGTGGCTGTTGCGTGTCCTGTGGTACCAATACAGGAGCATTAGCTATTCCTGTGGCTAGCCTCTTGGATTTGACACCTTGAGTATGACACAAATCAGGCTAAACAGAACATGCAATATTAAACATCTGTTGACTTCTAAATAGGGAAAATGGTATTAGTCACTCTAAGCAATCTGTATGATAATTTCAGGAAAACATGAGGTGACTGTTCTCTCAGTGGAAGAAATAGCTGATGGATTTTTTAATGTACATAAACTAGTGGTAGGAAAGACGTAAGAGCCTAGTACAGAAGGAAGTTCTACTTCCCTGAGAAATGTTTGATAGAATCATAGAGTGGTTTGAGTTGGAAAGGACCTTAAGATCATCTACTCCCAAGTGTCCTGCCATGGGTAGGGATGCCTCACTCTAGATCATGTCGCCCAAACCTGGCCTTGAACACTACCAAGGATAGAACATCTACTACATTTCCTACTTCTTTGGGCAACCTTGATGGGGAAAATAAAGGCAAGGCTAACTGTCTACTGCTGAGCATTTGTTTAGGTAGGACAATATCTTCAGCTCCAAATCATGGGGAAGATGGATGTTGTTACAGATAATGCTGGTCAAGTGAAAGAAATGTCACTGGAGCATTGTAATGTCTATCCAAAATAATTTTTTCAATTATGTGTAACATACAGCAGTGGATGACTTAAAAAATTATCCTAGCTGACAGCACAAAGGCAGCAAAATCTTATATTAGAGTCCATTTTTTTAGGTGCAGAGTGTACACATTAACCATCTAACTATAGATTATTTGGAGAAGACAGAAGTGACTTCACAGTGAGTATTTAGCACTTGTTTCAACTTGTCTAACTACTTGTGTTCCAGTACTGGCTATTGAACACAGTCACAGCTTTCAGAGTGAGGTGAAGCAGTGCGTATCTGCAAAACATTATGGATGAATCTAATGCCTCACATTGATTTAAGTGAACTCTGGCTTCCAGAAGCTTTGTCAAAAAGGAAGCTATTTCCTTGAATAATTTTCCTTGAATAATTAAATTTTGAATATCTCTGCCAGGTGAGGTATTTGAGTTTGGGTTCAGTAGGATGTATGTGCTGTAACTGGTAATGCTTACTGGATGTGCTCTGCTCAAGTATGGGAGAATTCAACCTGCTCCAGTGTCTCACCACACTCAGTGAAGAATTTTTTTCCTAATATCTAATCTAAATCTTCCCTCTGTCAGTTTAAAGTCATTCCCACTTTTCCTGTCACTACAATCTTTGGTAAAAGTCCCTCTCCAGATTTCTGATAGGTCCCCTTTAGGTACTGGAAGCTGCTATGGGGTCTCCCCAGAGAAAATAACAATGTGACTTGGCTGTGTTTTAGCAGGTCCACACAAGTTGGTGACAGACTTGGGAGCAGAGCCTTCCTGTGTCCGAAGATCACATTTTGTTTGAACTGTGTTGTTACTTTGCAGTGTTCTTAGTGAGTTACAGAATCTGTCAAAATTCTGTAGATTATTTGAACCCATGGACTGCTACAAAGGATTCAGTTCCTTTAGGTAAAGCTGACAGTACTGAGAAGTAATGCCTTTTATGCTTGAAGTCAATAGAGTCTGTTTAAAGAAGAGGTGGCTAGGTATCCAGTATATACCACTGACTGTTGTAGCTCAGAAGGGGTGTCAGATGCTGCGTTTACCATGGCAGTAGTGTGTGTAAAGGAAATTCGTAGAGCTTCTTTGAGATTCTAAGGATCCTGGGCTTCTACCACATGTCTCTTCCAGAAGAGTGCTGTTGTGATCAAAGAAGTTCTTTACTGTGAGGGTGCTGAGGCACTGGCACAGGTTCCCCCAAGAAGTGGTGAATGCTCCATCCCTGGCAGTGTTCAAGGCCAGGGTGAACAGAACCTTGGGAGACATGGTCTAGTGTCAGGTGTCCCTGCCCATGGCAGGGGGTCAGAACTGAATGATCTTAAGGTTCTTTCCAATCTAAACCATTCTGTGATTTTATGATTTGTTTTGGTATAAAGGAATGTCCCACTTGCTGATCTCAGAAACCACACAGTGTGAACCCTTCTCCTGCTGCCTGTTATGCTGACTGCTAAAAATCCTTAACATTAAGTACGCAGTAATGACCTCAGCTTTCACCCAGAATGGTATTTTATTTGCACTTGCTTCTATTGCTATATTTTCATTACTGTGTACATATTTTCCTTTCCTTCTTTGCTCCTGTTAACAAAGGAAACATGCGCGGTTCTATCGTGCTACCATTTTATTTCAGATAAACCATCTGTGATACAGACCTCAAAGCCAGAAGCTCTGGCCACAATGTTCTGTAGACTGTACATACAGCATTTCGGGGGTAACTGCTGTAAAAAATGAGCAGCACTGTGGTGCAGAGTTCTGCCTTCCCATTCCAAGGCTTCTGTCTTACTCGCATCATGTAGCAAGCATGTAACATGCAGTTCAATGGCAGTTGCTTTGCCTGGCTACACAGGCTAAATGTAAGAGCATTTCTGTCACTTTTGCTGTTCTGGCCACTGCTCTTAATCAAAGAGCTGGAAGGAAAGCTCTCATTAGAGAGGCTTTCTCTCAGTTGTTCAAAAGCCTCCACTTGGCTAATAGAGGTTTTAGAGAGCTCTTGCTTCTGGTTAGGGTTGCTCTACTTGACCTGATCTAGGCCTGAGGCAGAATGGAGAAAGGGCAGGCTTAAAATAAATTATGTCTGAGTAAACACAATTGCTAGAGATGTGCAGGATTTTGTTCTGTAAGGCGGCTTAGTAAGAGAGTAAAGAGTTGTCCTGCTATAGCAAAAAACTGCTGGTACACATGTGACGGAGGAGATTGTTGCCAACTTACACGTGAAAGAGGGAGTCTATGGAATGAATTAGTGTTTTCCTGTCTGTTGCTTGCATGTCCAGCAGTCAGAGCCCAGGCGTTGTGCTATTGGGGGTGGAACAAATGGGAGTTCAAGGCAAGCTATGTGGCAGAGCCTGTATGGGGTCTGAATGGAGGAATCAGGTAGTTGAAATGCCAGGTAGCTGATCCTGGTGCTTAGGCAGCAAGGCTCACTGCAGGCTGAGCAGTCTTTACAACTGGAAGCAGTGTGTTTGTGGTCCTCATTTTCTGTAGAAAAGGAAAGGTACCAGCCTCTGAGTGCCTAGAATAATGTAAGAAGCTGCCTAGAGAAGGGATGCGATGAATTCAGGTCACCTACTGAATAGTGTAAAGATGGAATCCAGATCCAAATGGAGATGGAGCAAAGGAGGTAGGGGGAGAGTCAGTGGGGTGTTGATCAGGTGTTTGCTGAATTCCCATATAGCATTCCAGTTGGGCAGGCTTTCTCAGACCTATCACAGTAGGTCTGTCCTGTCAGGAGTCAGCATAGAGATGAAGGGACGGATCAAGAAAGGAGACAGAGTATAAGCAGTGTACATGATCTCCCCCAGGGGACATGTTAAATTTAAGTTTCTTTGTTAATAGTTTCATAGCATATTAGTGGCTGACCTTGCAGTGAGGATATATAAGTACTTTCCACCTCTCCCTTTTCCTTGCTTTTTGCTTTTTATCTTATTGCAGAGCAATAAAGATGCCTGGCTCCAGAGAGCTTCTATAGGAATTAAATTCTTAAGACACAGCATTGCTCTGTGGAGAGAGATGGAGGAAGTTATGAGGACAGGAATGGGAAGGAGGTTTGTCAGAAATAATTTTAGGATTAATCAGAGCAGGATGGGAGGAAGGGGTACTCCTGAACAGAGTATGCTTTTTTCAGGAGACGATGTACACCATCAAAATCAGAGTGCTTGGAACCCATAGTGCTGGGAGCTCGATGCTGTATTGGCCCCTGCTCGGGGATGCTACTTTTGCACAGAAAGAAATGAAGAACTAATGTACACAGTCCTATGTACACAGTCAAGGAGGGCTGCAGGCTCCATCTGTTTAGGGGAGGGGCTCTCCCCACTGGGTAGCAGGAATGGGACTGAAACTTGAGTTTCTCTATGCTCTAAATGGAGCTATAAATGCAGCAATGAAGGGAATAGCTCTCTTGGGGATTCTCTTGATCATGTTGTGTCTGCTTTGGTTTAGACTTGTGTCTATTACCAGTGGTTCCATGTGGGATGCTCCCAGTTGAGGAATCTGAGGCTTTGCAAAAGAGGGTAACAGAAGGGTTATAGAAAAATAATAATTTATGACCTGTAGGCCACCACCAAAGGGAAAACTTATTTTCAGCTCCTCCAAGGCACAAGCTGAATCTTCACCAGGCTAATTGCAATTTGGTGTCCTTTCTGAACATAGGCCAAGGACAAGAGTCCCAGTGGTGCCTTTAGTCACACCATGTGCCTTAAACACTGTGCTGATGGCAGATGCCTGGGTGAGGAACTCAGGATTACTGTGAGAAGATGCAGGTGGGAACCATCTAGGGTAGCTGCCTTACCAATGTTTGGCCAGCATCTTCCAATGCCACAGTGGCTTCCAAGTGTAGAACTGTGTCTAAGGATGAGGGTTTTTCTGTCCTGTGTCTGCTGTCCGTCTTTTTTGTGTTGAGGGGACAGGGACCTTTGTTTGAATGGCAGAGAATCTTTAGCCAAGCTGTCTGCATTGATATACACAGATGACTTTATGTGCTGGAGATGGAAGGTGTGGTTGAGCAGGGAGGGGCAGCTATCAAGGTCTCTAGGGAGCAAAACACAGGTTTGCTGATAGGTTTGATTGAGTGAGTGATGGCTTGTCACACATGAGAGACGTCTGTATGAGCGCTTGGAAGAGAAACCCACTGGGAGTTGTTAAACTCAAAAAAGCCATCCTGAGCTCAAGAAGTCCCTGAGCTACAAGTTCTTAAGGACTGGGAGCGTGTTCTGAGTAAGTGTCCCCATGTGCCTGCTTTATTCCTGTACCTTTGCAAGGTGTCTGCCTCTGGCCTCTGTGACAGCATGCTGGGCTAGGTGGTTCTTTGGTGTGAGCCACAGCAGATGTTCTGCTGGAAAAAACTACTGTGGAGATGATTTAAGACTAAAAGAGCCCTGAATGCTTACAAAATGCATCTGTAGCTTCTTAATGACTTAGCTAAATTTTACTGGTTGTTGAAAGAAATCAGAGAAAGCTATGGGTCTGGGGGGAGGTTTGGGGGTGTGTGGGGGGGGGAGATCACGAAATGGATGTATCATAAGGTTTTTTCTGAATTGATGAAATGCTAATGTGTTGTTAAATGACAGCCTGTGGCTTTGTGGTACTGATTGCAGGGTGCTAAGGTCAGGAACCTAGGTGGCAAAATAAGCTCTGTGCTCAGCTGAGGAAGGAGAGCTGCCTCAGGTGTAAGACAAGAATGTTGCTGTTGTGCTGTCAATTGCTATGTTATTTCTTACTGTCCTGGGTTCAGCTGTAAAGTTATTTTTTTCCCTTCTTAGCTAGTGCAGTGCTGTGTTTTTTACTTTAGTCTGAGAACAATGCTGGTAACACACCCATGTTTTCAGTTGTTGCTAAGTAATGCTTACCCTGATTAAGGACTTTTCAGTCTCATGCTCTGGTATTCAGGACAAGGGTTAAGAGCAATCAGCTAATGCTAAAATTTACCTTTTGGCATTTAAGTGAGTGTATGCTGCTGTAAATAACTATGTATACTCAAAGAGACTATGTCTATTAAATTATGGAAAGGTTAAAGAGGAAACAGAACAGGGTTGTGCAGAGGTAACAGAATGTGGAAAATAACTAATAAAGTGGCAAAAAAACGGGTTGTCTAAATGTCATCTGTGCTTAATTAGTGTTGTAGTCTACTGGACTGTGGTTAAGTATAGTGTGTCAGGAAGGAGACAAACTCTTAGTCCAAGATGGAAAAGAGAGCTTTTACTTCAAGACATTCTCAATACAGAACAGCACTTCAGAAGCTCTAGCTTGTAGATACTCTAGAGGCTCCTAGAGACCCCAGTTGTGAGATTCAGGGTAATAATGAAGATCCTGATCCATGTCAAGGTCTGCAGTTATTTTTCTGTAGGGCAGGATTCAGTCCTCTTGTATCTAAAGTTACTTAGATGGGGGAAGGAAAGGTAGGGATCAAAACCATGAGCTGTATGTGAATAATGCCCCATCCTGCTGGCACGTTGGTTTCTGTTCAGCTCACAGGGTTGGCACAGGTTGCTTTGGCTTGAGTGGTTTTACCTGGCCTGGGCTCTTTGAGGTAAAGCAACCAGACTGGAGCAGAGTCTGCTGTTGGTCATGAGTTTCCAACTCACTGCTTTTGCCTTTATTGCTCTATGCAGCTAATTTTGCAGTCACCCCATTACACATCTTCATAAATGAAGCTACTGCTGAGGTCAGAGGGCAGAAGCTCATGTGCAAATGAACATTCCACACATCCTCGTTATGTTACACATCCTCGGACCTTTGAGATCAACTCTAACAAGCATAATGCAAACAGTGCTTTAGTTTGTCACATGCCACTGGGAAATTAAATGTCTTCCAAGCACTTGTCACTTAAAATTTGCAGTGACATTTACCGCATTTGACAAAACGTAAGAAAAAGAGGTTCCAATTAACCAGAACATCAAACACTGTAGATGGTGCAGTTTATTTTGGAGGCATGATATTCAGAAAGGTCAGTCTCAGGCAGCTAACCTTGGCCCTGTGTACTGTTTGCTGTGGCTAATGAGCACTTAGCTCAGTTACATGATGAGTAAATCCTTGTTGTGCAGTTAATGTATGTATGTGGTGAAACTGGCTTTGCCCTGTAGAGGTGCTGTGTGAAAACTCTGTAATGTGCTAGAGCCAGGTGGCTTTTATAGAGACTGTTGAATAGAAGGGTCAGAGTTCAGCACTGTAAAAAGCTGTGTAAGTTAAACTGGGAATACTGCTTTTTCAATGCAAGCTACGAAGAGTTACGTAGGCCCTAATAATCATTGGAATATCAGTGCTTGTCCTCCCCAGTGCAGCAATGTAAGAGGTAGTACTGTAAAAGATAGATTAGGAATTATCTAGCTGGTAGGTGATGCTTAAAATAGCTTACTATTTTTTGTATATGCTTAATAAAGTAAAAATAAAGTGTTTATTGCAATAGTATAATACTGTGTAAAGCTCCTTTAGCAGCTATATGCAGGATACATGTGTGATTTAAAAATCAAAACTGCACTGAGGTTTGGGTGTAGTAGAAGGAATTTCACTTTTGCAAATGCGAGCAACAAAAAAATGGGATGAAGGCAATGGTAAGAGCCAGGAGGATCTTCACAAAAGAAGTTCACGTGTTTTTACACATCTTTTAAAACATTTCTTTTTTTCTATGTCCTAACAAACCCATGTTTTTACCTTGTGCTATAAAGATTTTTAGATGTGCTGTAGCCCAGTTCTGTTCTTCTGGTTTAAGTAACAGATGACAGGGCAGTGATGCTGCAAATGACAGCTCTTTGAGCTGTTAACTCTTAATACTATTTGGGTATCTGAATGCTTCTGTTCTTAGCAACTTCTTGGGAGTGCTCATTTGAGCACAAATGACAGAAAATTCAATGTGCTGCTGGGATAGTTCTAAACTTTACTTCTTTAAGAATTAAAGATAAACCCATATTTTGCTTTTAATACTGTAATTTTTTTCCTTCTTTGAACTTGTCTCCCTGTAGGAATGGTTTCAGAGGGATGATCAGTGCTTTAAAGTTGGGTGCTTGTGATCTACTGTGCTGCAGGCTAGGCAGGATTCTACCCAGTCTGCTTTCCATTGGGCTGTGCTTGATTCCATGGATTGGTGGGAGAGAAGGAGCAGTGACAGTAAGAGAGAAAGCTTGTGCTGATTTAAGTTTGGTGAGAGTTTGATCACTGGCCAGAGCAAGAGTAAGATAGTTGTCTTCAGTCTATGGGACAAAAAAAGATCAAGAACTTGGAATGGGGGAGCCTAATATTGTCAGGCTTTTAGCTAAAACAGACTTCCTGGGTCACAGTGTAAAAGAAATAATTTCTTGAAATAAACAGAGGTCTCTTCATACTGAAGTCATAGCAACAAAATGACCTCACACTGCAACTTTACTCTCCCTTCCTTGTACTTGTTGCTTCAGTTTCCTACAATATGTTATTCTTGTTGTTTGGAATCATGGGGAGGAGGGAGAGAGGGGAAACCAACCTGTGTAAAAATTAGCTTTGAGTTATTCCATCTGTGGACTCTTAATTTTGTCATGAAAACAGAGAAGCCTGGCAGGAAGCTAGCTTTTGACTGG
Source organism: Melopsittacus undulatus (assembly GCF_012275295.1). NCBI lineage: Eukaryota > Metazoa > Chordata > Aves > Psittaciformes > Psittaculidae > Melopsittacus > Melopsittacus undulatus. The sequence continues at coordinate 63,076,739 of NC_047531.1, read as the reverse complement.
CTTCATGTATCCTCTTGTCTGGAGCTGGGTAAGAAAGTGTGGCATTTAGAATGAAAGCAAAAGCTTCATTTCTGGAACTCTGAGTGTTTGCCCAGTTCTTTGACCATCTGTTTTTGTTGACAACCACCTCTTTGTGTTGTGCCAAAGTTATTTTGGCTTTTAGAATCTGTATATGCATGTGTGTATGTGTGTACATGGTGGTGTGGTTGTGTGTGGCTGCATGTAGATCATCAGGGCACTACTTAATGGGTGAGATTGTGGGAAGTTGAATGCACAAAAGCAGTTATTTTGGGAGGATTATATCACCATGAGGAATACAATGACTAATGCTGGGTTCTCTAAGAGGCATTCAAGTCCTATCCACATTGTTGTCCTGCTTAAAAGCTGCCAGCTTCTGGTAGCATTCCTTAAGTGGCTTTGGTTGTGTTGCCACTGTTTTGAATATGCAACTATGTGCCTCAAAACTCAGTGCTGGGTTTAATAGCACTGATGGAATGTCCAGCATCTGACTGAATAGCAGGCAGTTCACTGTGCTGCATGGTGCTAGAGTGTGGGCCTGTTTGGTGGTGGTGATGACACGGAGGTGCTCAGTCACATTAGCCTCTCATTGGCTTCATTCATCTTCCATTCTTGATATCAGTTAGAAGGGCAAGTACTCATTCCTGTATCCTTCATCTGCTAATTATATCCACTATTGGTATATATTGGAGATGCACCAGAACAGATGATGTTCAGAACTCCATCATCGAATTGCAGAAGCATTTTGACATTCAACTTCAAAATCTCGTGTGAGACACTTGTGCTTCTTGAGCATGTTTGATTTTTGGATCTGCATTTTCTCTACACTGTAATGCAAATTCTCTTGTTTTCTTTTGAAAGCCATATCTAGAAACTGAGAATTCATTTTCTACTGCTTTCCACACTTAGCTTTTCCAGCAGTGAGTTGTGAACTCTTGCTTGGCATGAGAGTAGGGCAGAGTAACATACATAGCCTGTGACAGCAGCAAAATGAGGCTAACAAATATCCTACCGAGGATGCAGTGTGACAGCTTCATCCATCCAGCTGAATTTGCATTGTGAGTATGAAATAGCTGTGTGTCATGGGCCACTGCCACTGCACACAATCATTTATTTAATAACTCAGTGCACAGACATTAAAGGGGAGCCATGCAACAGCACATCATTTCATTGAAGACAAATAAGGAATTAAGATATGGCAACATTTAGGAAAATCTGGTTTGTACTATTCCATCAGCATAACTTTAATGTTCAGCCAGGCAATGCCTCAGGTGTAAAACGGACAGAGTTTTTATAAAAAGTGGCCAAGGCATGGAGTGCAGCATCCCAGGCTGCTGCCCGGTGGTGGTTTCCTTTGTGCTGAATATGAAGGTTGCCATTTTAAAAAGATCAGCTTATTGCATTGCAGTGTAATGTATTGGAGTTAGTTCTGCAACTTGCACTAGGTGTTTTCTGGCATGTGAACCAGGTGTAGGGTAAGCCTCCTTAAGATCTTGACTTTATTTTTCTGTAGAGAAAGACAGGCTTGTTCAGCCTGAAGAAGAGAAGGCTCTGGGGACACGTTAGACCAGCCTTACAGTATCTTAAGGGGAAAGACAGGAACACCGAGGAGGGACTTTTGACATGGGCATGTAGGGAACGAGCAAGAGGGAATGGCATTAAACTGAATGAGGATAAATTTAGCTTAGACATGAGGAAGAAACTCTTTACTATGAGGGTGGTGAGTGTTTCTAGCACTGGCACAGATTGCCCAGAGAAGGTGTGTCTGCCCCATCCCTAGCAGTGTTCAAGGCAAGGCTGGACGGAGCTTGGAGCAACCTGATCTAGTGAAATGTGTCCCTGTCCATGGCAGCAGGTTTGGAACTGGGTGACTTTTAAAGGTCTCTTCCAACCCAATCCATTCTATGATTCTCTGATAATTCACACAGAATTGATTGTATTTGATGAAATGCCAAGTGCTGCAATTCCATCACAAGGAGAGCTAATTTTAAGTCATGTGGAGTGCTTTGAAATCAAGGTTCTTAAATTCATCCAGAGAGGAAAAATGAAGAAACTAAAATGCCTAAAACAGGGGTCATTCTGAAAATGTGTTAATAAGCGTGAAAGAAAATGCTCTGTCACTTTAGATGTGTTCCCAGGAATTGCCTTCAACCCATGTGTTTCCATGTGTAAATAAGGTGTCAAAGGTCAAGGAAGTTTGTTGGCACGTACAAACACCTCTAGTGAGTGATAGTGCAGTTGTGAATGGACAGTGACAATATCTCAAAACCAAAGTTAGAGTTTAGGAAGGCCAGGCCTGAATTTAGGTATGGCAGTATGTCACACTGAGAAAAGGGAACAGTGGCAGTTTTGTGTAAACAGAGGGTTTTATTGTTGTGAAAAATGTAAGGGAAGTTAATAGAGTCCAAATGTGAAACTCTGAAATCTTTTGCTTGCACTTTAAAATAGTGTTTTTTCACTGCTGTGGGAATAAAGGATTCTTCATTTTTCTCATCAGTGGGAGTCTAATTTTAACAGTGTAAAAAAGGTTCCATGTTGTCTGCTGTAATGGTAAGTCATCAGACTAACTAGAAAGGAACACTAAAGGTTGTCGCTCCCCCTTAGCATCAGCAGTGCTAAAGCTTTCCTCACAGCCAGGCCAGCTCTAAACCTTCAGTTCTTATTTGCAGCACTCAGCTGTGTGCATGAAATGTCTCCTGGGTTGCTTTGCTTAATAGCAGTTTAGAATAGAAGGGCCTCACAAGTGAGGTGTTCAAAGAATTGCTGTTCTTGAATGCCTGTAGAAAGGCGTACTGGAAAAGCAGAAAAATACCAAGGGCAGAAGCTGCACAGAACAGCTCAAGAAAAGAGGCATGACTGTTTTGTTGTGTTTATCTTCATTGGCATAACACAGAAAACACAGGTTGCTGTTGTTATTTCTGCTATTACTACCATAGCTGCGTGTACAGGCTGTCTGCAGTGTTTACTACTTCCTTGCCTTCTCTCAAATTAGAACAGCCTAGTTGTAGGCTCAGTAGGTAAGTGACTGTCTTAGTCTTGGTTGGAATTGGATTGGCCACTGGCACCCTATTTATACCTGAAATACACAGGAATGATCAAGAGCATGTTGTGCAGCTTCTGAAACCAATACTGAGTAGTTATTCAAACTGTCTGTTGGTATAAATGGATGCCACCTCATGGATTTCAGTGGCATATCATCCACTAAATCAGAGGAGGTGTCTTGGAAGGAATGTAACAGAAAAGAAATGTTCATATTCAGTTGTGTGTAGTTCTCTGTTGCTGTTATCTTGTGATATTTAAGGCAGATTTTGACTTGAGGCCAATGTGTGTTTGGCAAGATGGCTAAATAGCTCAAAAAAAAAAATCTCTCTAAAAGCACAAGAAAGTTACAAGATACTCTACTGGCAGGAAACAAGTCTCTAATTTAGCTTAAAACAAAGCAATGTGGAAACTCTTAAGAGTTTTGCTCCTTAGCATAATAGTTTATTTATCCTGCACAACTTGTCTGCAATTACACATTCTTTCAGGAGCTGATTTCTAAAGCAGAGCAGCACAGAGGAAGAGTGTGAGAGCTCTGTCTGCCAGTTAAGTGGAAGGGCAGTCAGTATCCCTATGTGCATTCTTTTGGTAGAAACATTTTTCCATTGGTTTTTACCTTGAGCTTGCTGTCAGTGGATTTAGGTCCTCCACTCATTACTGTAAATGAATCCAGAGGCATTTTTTCTAATCCAGTTTCAGATGTGGCTTTAGCTGACGCTGCAGATCAGGTCTCAATGTTAAGATTTTGTGCTGTTTGGATCATATGAGGGGAGGTACTTTATTGCACATCTCATCCCACAGACCTCTGTTTTATCCCTGTGAGCACCGAACCATGCATAGCTAACATTTTAACTCCTTTAGATGCAAAAGATGGGGAAGAAGCTGATCTCAACTGCCAACTTATAGGAAACAAAAGATAATGTGAATCATACTGAATGTCATTATCATAATAAGGTTCTCCTCTGTAGTGCCCAGTGGCTATAACTTCCCTCTCACAATGTATATATGTCACAGCGGCACAAGCTATGTTGGCCTTCCTATCTTGGCTTGTTGCTAGTAGCAATGCCATTACACTGTGGTTTGCTTCAGTGCTGTAGGAGTAGCTTGATGTATATGAACAAAAGTGGAGAAACAATGGGAAGCCCCACTGGGAATTATTTTGGAATTGCCCAAAGAAAACAAAACTGTTTTGCTCACAAGACTCAGGATTTGCAGTTTTAAAAGCCTTTTTGGTTTCTTCACAGCTGTAATTCCTGAGATTTGTCAGTCTATTTGGAGCATTTTTGTCCTGAAGGGCGTGTCAGAGATGACTGCTAATTCTGGCTAGAAAGCTTGATTTAGTTAGCAGAAATCCCGCTTTGCATTTGCTAGATGCTTTGTGGTATATCAGAGAGGTTGCTTGTTGACTGAGGAAGTCTTCAGGACTTGAAAACCAAAGCTCTATTTCTTCCAGAGGGGTAGAATTATAACAATGCGTGAGGACCTTGATAATTTAGAAAGGAGTTTTACATTCTTTGTCTGCACCACACTGTTTTTTGTCATCAGCTGTCTGATCTTGTTAATGATCTTTTTCGTAAGTTTTAGGTATGATTTGGACTAGATTGAATAGATAAGTTATGGCAGATCTTAACTACAGCTCAGTTCTGGAACTTGTGGAGCACTTGAATAACGTGATGTCCTTAAACATGTGAGAATGTAGGCACAAATGGTTGTATGAAGAATAAGAGCATCAAAATATAAATGTCTACTATCTCCTTTGACTACATAAATGAAATCAATGGAGAAATCTGCATGCTGTGTCAGCTAAAATGAGTACTAACGTAAGAGAAAGCACATGAGCAAATGAGTTTAGGGGAAGCCACATAAATCCTGTTTCTCAAACTTGTTCATGGAACATCCCGGGTTTCTGTGTTGGTCTATAGCCTGATCTCTGGAATAGTCTGCTTTGGTGGTGTTCTACTGCTGCTTCAATAGAAGTGTGACTGAAGGAGGTGATCCTGCCCCTTTACTCTGCTTTTGTGAGATCCCGCTTGGAGCACTGTGTGCAGTTCTGGTGTCCTCAATAAGAAGGACATGGAGCTGCTTGAGCAAGTCAAGAGGAGGCCACAAGGATAATTGGGGCTGGAGCACCTCCTGTATGAAGACAGGCTGAGAAAGTTGGGGCTGTTCAGGCTGGAGAAGAGAAGGCTGCGTGGAGACCTCATAGCAGCCTTCCAGTATCTGAAGGGGGCCTACAGGGATGCTGGAGAGGGACTGTTCAATCAGGGATTGTAGCGGGTAGGACAAGGGATGATGGGTGTAAACTGAAACAGGGGAAGTTCAGGTTAGATCTAAGGAAGAAGTTCTTTACTGTAAGTGTGGTGAGGCACTGGCACAGGTTGTCCAAAGAAGTGATGAATGCTCCATCCCTAGCAGTGTTCAAGTACAGGGTGGACAGAGCCTTGGGTGACATGATCTAGTGTGAGGTGTCCCTGCCTATGGCAGGGAACTGGAACTACATGGTGTTAAGGTCCTTTCCAGCCCAAACCATTCTGCAATTCTATGATTCTGAGTGGATACATAAACACTCTTCTATTTCCTCTTTCTCACGTTTTCTTGTATGGTGGTTAAGTATAGGAAAATTATACACTGATGTTATGTGCTCATGCTCCACATCACTGGAATCCATCTGTAAATATAGAGCTGTTGCCACACAGCAGGTCTGTATGCTGCGTATTTTGCAAACAGCTACACCTACTCACCAACAGGATGAGGCATCAGGGCTTTGATTCTCAGGATGCTGTGCGTACTTGGAGCCTGCAAGTGCGAAACTGCAGTCATTCCAAGGCTGACTTGACTGATTTGGCTGAGCGTTACTGTTAGCAAGTACTTCCAAGGCGTGGGGGGAAAGGGGTTTCTGGTTCTGAATGGGGAAGGCTTGATGAAGTTGTAAGGCAAGCTACAGCAAAAGCTGCAGGGCCCTTGCCTTGCTTGTGTGGGTGCCTGCCTGTAGATGAGGGCAGGTGTAAACTGTCTGGAAAAGCTCTGGCTCTCCGTATCTGCTGTGTCCTGTTGGGATATTGATGTAGATTCATTGTGGTTCTCCCCCATGTGATGTGTCGTAAAGGAGAAGTGTGTGTTCCCCATCCTCCCTCCCTCTTCCTTTTCCCTTCCCCACCCCCCCACAAGCTGGAGGGCCAGAAGGTGGGGTGGTACCTCAGGATAATGGTAGCAGAAGGCGAAGGAGGCAGACAGCTGGCAAGTTCTGCCCCAATATGCTTATCTGAAAGAGGCAAGGAAAAATGCAGAAGATGTGATGCCTGAATGGCCCACTTTGCAGCAAAAAGGAAGATTAAAAGTAAAATTAGTTAACATCTTGCTCATTTCAAACCGCCACACGCCAGCTTTTTGCTCCAGCCCCCCCCCCCCCCCCCCCCCCCCTTGCCTTTTCTCTGTGGCTTTTCAGAAGGGAAGTAAGGGAAAGGCAGGGAATCTGGGACTGCAGAAATCATTGTCATGAGCAGCACTTCTGAAAGACTAAGCTCTCCAGGGAGTCTTCCTGAAGGCTCTCTAAGTGATCTTTTTGAGACAAGGCAACTGGCCCAGAGAGGCACTCAGCCACACTGTGCTACCAGAAGCTTTGGTTCACTCTACTAATACAGTATCACATGAGTGTTTGGGAGTGTAGGGTAGGAAAAGAGGCACAGGCAACAGAACTGCTCAGTCTGACGTTGAAGGGAAGCTCTTAACCATGACCTCTTGGGAATGGGTACCCTTAGGGTAACAAAAGACGTTATTGAGATGTTGAGTAGGGGAGATCTTGCTGCTGTCTACAGCTGCCAAATGTGAGAGTGCAGAGAAGGCAGAGCCAGACTCTCCTGGGGGGTGAGCAGGGTGAAATGGAACACAGAAAATTCCAACTAGATATCAGGGAAAAATGAATTCCCTGGGAGTGTGTTCAGGCATTCAAACAGGGACCTGGAGTGCTGCTGTGATCTCCATTCCTGGCTGTGGTCAAAACTTAAATGAATAATTCCCCAAAACAGATGTGTGTGTTTACTTGACCAGCCGCTGCTTCTTTGGACAGTCTGATCAACACATCCGTAATTTTCAGGATGCTGCAAGCGTGTGGTGGTTTGGTTACAGTTACTACTGGGAGCAATGCTTGAGTTCCCTGAAGAATGTGGTAGAGATGGCACAGGAGATGGCTTGGGTTACTCAGCTACATGTGTGTATGCTTTGAAATGTGAACTAGTTCCATCCTCTTGTTTTTTTCTTGCTTCCCCATTACCATTCACCTGACCCAGGCATATGAATACATGAGGTTTAGATGGAGTATGCCTTATTTCATATATTTGCCTGTGTACCTCTGATGGTGTGGGGAAAGCAATACATTAACAATGGAAAGTTATTTAGTGCTGCATGGAGCTAATTGCATCTAATCACTGTTTACATCAGGCTGGTTTTATGGTAGACAACAAGCCTCATCAATGGATTTGCTCATTAGACATGCTGTAAATCACAGAGCTGCTCTGGCACCTTGCATATTGTGCTCCCATTAGCTATACTGCCTTTTTATATAGCCTCGAACAAAGAATAGTAGTCACTTGGACATGGAGAGATGCATTGGACTTTCCTCTTGGGAGTGCACCAGGGAATGATCCATTTGAAGTTCCCTTGTAAAAATGTGTCAACAGGCTGTTGTGTTTAGGTGGGAAAGCATGTGGGAAAGCTGTCAGAAGCTTGGTGAAGCAGCAGCACAGTGCACAGCCATGGTTAGGAGTTCAGACAGATGTTTCCATAGCTGTTTTCCATGGCTCAGAGTGGAGGGATAATGCATCCTGGCTGAGGCAGCAGTGTAGGTAAAAGGTGCAAGTTGATAATTCTTAACAAGAAAGAATGCCATTTGAAACTCACACTCAACCTAACATTGTTTGCTTTTCATTCACTGTTCAAGAAGCTATCCTATAGCCCTGTTTCTTGTGGTGAGGGTCAACACCAGATAGCTCCCAAGGAGTGTGAGAGAATGGCTGTTCTGGTGTTGAATAGCCTGCTGAAGTGGAAGTCATTGCTGTGTTGGCTGCTGTCACCTTGGTGAAGGAGGCCTGTTCCATGGAGGAGAATAATTTCCTATCTGAGCAAATTCCCTTTGTCAGTTAAAAGAAGGGATCAGAGCTACAGTTTGTGTTGTGCTTGCATGAAAATTCTGCATGTTTTTGGGAAGCTGGTTTTGCCACATAGAGCAGTTATAGAAAAATTCCTTGCAGGAGGGTAAAGGGGAAAAAAAGTGGTGAGTTTTGCAGGTTAAATAGCAATGTGGTGGGAAGTCTGTTTTAATTAGCTGAAGTAGTGTTTTTTTCCTCTTTGGTTGTTCCAGTACATGTCATACAACTAAGAGTAACTTGTTCATCTTCAAGTTGTATACTGGGTCACTTGATTTCCTCCTTCCTGATTAAAGCATGAATAAACGTTTTGTCTTTCTTAACAAATAATCTTTTCTGTCACTTCAGTTTGTTTCAGCCATCCCCAGTAATCTGAGGGTTTGTGCTGGTTTTTTTTTTTTTTACTATTAGTTTAAATGGAGTGCAAAATGAGAGTATATGGGTCCTTTATGTTACTTTGATATAACTTTCTTAGGAATTAAAATGACCAGTCTATAAAAGCGGAATTTAGGTGGACAAGAGAGTTAAGAAAGGCCTTTGCTGGAAAAGATGACAGGTGCTTTGTTTTGTCTTGGGATATGTGTTCCACTTTGCTCACTGGAAATCTCTCATGGAGGATGGCATTTGGCTTTTCCCTTAGTAGTGCCTTATTTCCTCTCCTGCATACCTATATTGATACATGTGTCTCTTATCAGGATCTCTTATTCTGCTGGCTATATTCAGTGCTATGAGAACAAATCGAAATTGAGAGCAGCTGCTTTACCATCAGATGTAGGAACACTGCTTGGGGTGGCATAACAGTTGCTATTTATATACAGTTTGAATGTACAGTCACACTCATCTGCATGGCATCTCTTTGGGGCACCCCATCCTCAAAAAGAAGAAATTGAAATGCTTACTGCAAATGAGCTTCTCATTTTGTCAGGCAAGTTGTGTCAAGAAGATTTGTTTTTCTTTTGATGTCTTCCTGTCGTGGTTTAAACCAAATTCTGCACAGTTCGCTCACTCAACTCCCCACCTTGCTCCCCCAAGTCCCAGAAAGTTAGGAAGGAGAATCCAAAGAATGTAGCCCCCACGGATTGAGATAAGAATGGTTTAATAGCTAAGGTATAACACAAATCACTACTGCCATTACTACTACAAATAATAATGATACAGCCAATAACAAGTGAAGAGAATACAACACCCCACCAGCCACCGACCCATAACTCACTCCACCCTGCCCAGCCGAGCACTGTGTGCTCCCTCCTCCATTTTCCTCCAGAGCTCCACCCTTCCAGCTCTCTCTCCCAGTTGCATCCTGGGCATCACGTGCTATGGTATGGAATACCTCATTGGCTAGCCTGGGTCAGGTGTCCTGTCTCTCCTTCCTCCCGGCCTCCCCTCCTCCCCGGCAGAGCACGTGCTCAGAAAAGGCCCTGAACAAAAACACCCTCAAACATGCTCACTATCAAGCAACTGTTCCCAGCCCAGAAGTCAAAACACAGCATTGCACCAGCTACAAGAAGGAGAAAAAATGACTGCTACTGCTGAACCCATGACACTTCCTAAGATATAAGTAGTGTTTTGTAAGAGGTTTTGGCTCCTCTTTCTCAGGACAAATAGAAGTAATTATGTAAAGAAACTATGTTATGCTGATTCAGAGGTGTACTGTCACGCAGCAGCACTGCCAAACTCAGTATCTGGTGCAGCATGATGGATAGATGTGGTTTGATGAATGGTGTGTGCCTGGGCATCCTATTAGAGCACATCCACTCTGGGAAGATTAATTGGTTCGGATTGTACTGGCAGCTTTCAGGACTCAACATTCTAGGTTTATCTCTCTGTCTTCCACATCAACTATAGTGTTGTATGCTCAAGTCCAAAAACATACAGGTGAATTATACTGTTCCTTATGGATAGATGGAGGCTTTGACTGCCTTCTGCAGCTCCTGTTACCAGGACACAGTGGTTTCCAGGACAGCTTAGGAACCCCCAGGAGCATTAGTTGTGGGTAGGAACTCTTCTGCTGCATTTCTGGCTACTGTTACTGGGTTTTTCTTCAGTCTCTACAGTCCCAGCTTTCTGCTTTCCTAACACTCGCAGCAGGTGGCAGCCTCAAGCATGCAGAGCTAGGAGACTAGTGCTGCAGAAATCCTGAGGCTTTCAAAGATTGATAGTAAGGAGTGGGGAGAAAAGACCTAAACCAGAATGTGCTTCTTGAGTTTCTAACAGTGCAGGCTTTTTGAAGGTTTTTAAGAAACTGCCACCAGGAGAATGAGCACCTTGATGTTTGTTTGGCTTTTGTTGTTGTTTGTGTTTTAATGATGTTGGTCAGTGTAGAAACTGATTCATACAGCACAGTTGTAGATGGCATGAAACTCACGAGTCTGCTGAGGAGTAGAGATGGACATTGAAGGCACTGAATATTCTGCTAGTTCCTTTCAGCAAGAAATCTGTAGATGGAGCACTTCAGCATGGGTTGGAGTAGGGTGGTGAGGTACACTGCAAACAGTGGAATGTGGAGAGCAAAAGGGACTGGTGCCTAAGAGGAATGTATTTTATACAGAAAGATATGACAAAGGAGAGAGAAGTCTGAGGGGAAGGTACACAGATTGCATGGATAATAGCCAGTGAAGAAGCTAATCTGGTCACCAGCCAGTGGCAATTCCCAGAGGACTGGAGATTAAGGAAGGGACAGTGCACTGTATTCCATATTCCTTGTGCTCCTAGGGCTATCTGAATAATTGATCAGTTATCAGAAGGTCTGTTTGAACAGGCTTGCTTGTTATGTTTGCCTATATAAACACATACTGTGAGGCATCCCTACCTATGGCAAGGGGTTGGAACTGGATGATCTTAAGGTCCTTTCCCAAACCATCCTACGACTCCATGTATATACATCCCCCTTCTCGGGGCACTTGGACTGTGTAATGAGAAGCTGCCTGTGAGCTCTGAACGTTACACACCACCCTGCAGAAGCACAGATACTTGGAAACACAGCTTCCTGTCATGTTGGTTGCCGTGCACTGAAGCAGAGAAGCCTTGCTGCAGTGTGTGCATGTGCGGATGTCCTCTGCCTCCTATACCCTGACTGTACAGTTCTGTAAAGGCAGGGAATTGGGAGAACAAGTGACAAGTGGTAGTAAGGGCCAGCAGCTGGCAGAGGCAGAATAAAGAGTAAGAAAAAGCAAAGGAGGAAGGTAAAAGCATTGTGGAAAATAAGAGGGACTTGAAATAGGAAATACGTGATCAGATGACTTGGGCTTCAACCCCTGGCCTGTGGTTTGCACTGTGGCAGCTCTCATTCAATGGTTCACCTGAGATTGCTCAGCACCTCAGCAAAAAAAAAATAAGCTAAGAAGCCAGGCATCCAAAATCCAGATCTTATCTCCCCTATTATGTATAGGAGAATCCATGAGGTCCATAAGGCTCTTGGAAGCTACACAGGGGCCAGAATGGTGTGTGTGGGGGCTGAAGCTGCTTATAGCAGTACCTCTTGCTCCTAGTTCAACATTTTAAGAATCCAACTGTGTGTCAGGAACTAAATAACAGCAGTGGGAGAACCTATGGGTACTTGAGGGTGAGAGAGGGAAGACAGCACAAGACCCTAGGTGGAGTTAGTGATATACTGCATGTGCTCATGCCTCTGCATCTGTCTCTGTTAGCTGGCTAGTTGGGTTTTTAAGACAGGGAAATTTGATATAGATCTAAAGAAAATGAAAATACCTAGGTTATTTTGTGAGTGAGGCAGTCTGAGAAAGATGTGCTTGAGGGAGAAATGACAATCATAAGAGATGGTGGTAACCATTTTGGAAGAACTGAGGCTTCCAGCCAAGCTGTGAAAGCCTATGGCTTCTGGGCACATGAGATGGCATTGTTCAGTGAGTTCTCTAGTTGTACTCTGCCATTCCATTTTGTATATCCAACTGTCTTTCTGCATTCACAACTATGAGGTTTTCTTTAACCATCCTGGCCTAGAAGGATGACAAGGCCACACACAGGGAAAACCTTGTTCTCTGAGTACTGTGAGAGTTTTGAGCTGCTGAAAGCTTTGGAAAATCAGCCAGTTAATTAGTTGCCTGATTAAGGAATGACTATTGGGGAAGGTCCCTATGTGCTTAATAGAGTTCATGTAATGATACATAATCCAGCAGAGGGTAGGGAAGGATGAAAAGTCTGGGCATCAAAGGTTTGCAAATAATGCTGCAGCTTCTGCAGCTTGAGTTTTCTGGCAAAGCACATTCTCCCAGCCAAAACCATTTGATATTAGCATCCCTCCCTCCCAGGCTGCTGGATTTAGCAAACCTCTGGAGTTCCGTTTTTTTTTTTTTTTTCTTTTCTTGTGTCTTTCTGTTTTTTTCCTGGCCTTGTGTCAGGCAGTCTGGACTTTTGGAGTGAATTCCTCTGCTTCTGCATGCAGAGGTTTTGAGAGATTGCTGCCTGCACTGATGTGATGTCCCTGTCCCCTGCTCTTATTACATGCGTTTTCAGTTTAATAATTGTGTGTGGATGGCAGATTTGGTGCCAAAGCCCTGTGCACCCAAAGTCATTTGGTGAAGGAGTCCATTATGCTTGTGGCTTGCAGTGATAAATTCCCTGTGATGGTGGCAGCTCACAGCAGCCTTCTCTCGTAATGGCATTCTGCTCTTGTTGGCAGGAATCCCTGGGCAGGAGACACTGCCCTGAAACAGCAGAAATGATGAGAACAACAATAGCTAGACAGCTCTGGGAGACCAAAAAATCATAGAGGGATTTGAGTAATTCCTTTTTTGGGATTGCTGTACTGAAAGAAACTTGTAAAGGAAATGCAAATTGAGTGTCTTGATGTTCCCAAGGAAAAAAAGAGTAGTGGATTAACCAAAGAGATACATTCCTAAATTAAGTTTTCCAAAGTAGATCAAAGGGATATACCTGTAGTACCTTTGTAATTGCAGAAAAAAGCCTTTTGTAACTTAGGCATAAAGGAGGTGGCAGGGGGTGAGGGGGCCACAGATGACACATCTGAATCAGGAGCAGCTTCCAAATGAGGTACTTTGTCAAAATCATCTTTCTTTTTGGTGTATGGAACTCATAGGAACTGCACACTAACACTTGGAAGAGTTGGTGCCACATCTGTGCTAATCTAATTAAAGCAGTACAAGCTGCTTGTCGTGGCCCCAAATGAAGTAGGGTCATGTCTTTTGTCAGTATTTTACGAATATAGTAATTAGGGTATAAAACAATAATCAAGAAAGATATCATGAGTGGAAACAGTTTAGTAGAGTACTGTTAAGAGAAAATCCTGAAATATCCCTACTGTTTCCAGAGCCAGTTAATCTGGATTTATAGATGAGGAAAAGGTTTCCCAGAGGATGGCTGGAGAAAGAGCTTATATGTGGACCAAAACATTTGATGGAGACCTTACTGTTGTTCCTTCCTCTCTCCTTTGTTTCTAATCAGGTTGGCCCAGTTGGCTCAGTCTGTGGCAGTAATGCGCTTTGATTTGTGTGATCGGGTTTCTTGCTCACAGACACATGAATCTACAGAGCTCCGTAAGGCAAATGAAAATGAAACTTTGATGATTAGGAAATGGTTAATAGTGAAGAACTTGGCAGTTGGAACAGGCACTTGGAGGGTGTTATGCTACCTGTTTCCTAATAATTAATTTTAATTGGCTGCTTATCTATTTGTGTTGCAGAAGTGGTGGGGAGTCTTTGCCACAGACCTGGGCCCCAAGCTGAGAAGTGCTGAGAAGAGGACAGTGCTGACAGCCTGGTCTGGTGATGGACCACAGTGAGATTGGTGGTGGTCTGAGAAAAGAGAACTTGATCACTGAAGTGAGCAGCAGAGTTCCCTTGTGACCATTTTCTGCAGGCTCCTTTCCTGATCCCTAGGCAGTGCACAAGAGAGCTGAAGAAACAATAATTTCATCAGCTACTCCATGTATTATAAAGACTATTCTGTGCACAGCTGCAGAGAGCAGCACAGGCACACTTTTTTTGCTAACTAATTTATTAAAAGTATGGGTATTTCTTTCAGTGTGTTATTTGCAAGTCTCTTGCTCCTCTGTCATTTGCCCTTGGCTGCAGTATAACCATAAAACATTTACTGCAAAGCCATGAAGAGTCCATATGTCCATTTGATCTGTCAGGCCACCAAGAAACTGGGCTTGTGGGGTAGCATAAGGATATCTGAAGGTGACACATGCAGTCATTTGATGAACAGAGATGCAGAAGGGGGTTTCTGGCAGCCACTACCTTGGCATTGACAACTTGTGATGGTGACCAGGTGGGGTGTGTTATCTTAATAGTCTGGAGCTCTTGTGAATTATTTGCTGATAGATGTAAACAGCTGTTATTCTTGGTAATGGAAAGCAATTAGAAACATCTGTACTCTTGGCGATGAGTAATGCCTCCCATCTTCACTGCTCCCAAGTGCCAATTGGAAATAACTACATCATCAGGATGGGGCTAGCAATTCGGCACTGCATTATGGGCTGATGATTAGTACTGATCTGTGAAGAGCAAGAGGTGAAGCACAGTAAAATGAGCCTGTACCTGTGCTTGCCACACAGGAAAAGCCAAAGGAAATCGTTGATTGGTTATGCAGAGAGAAGCAAGGTGCTTAACGCCTCCCTATTCATTCTTCAGGTAATGGGGTAGCCAGGAGCCTTGAGCTTTGAGGGCTTATGGGGCTGTGACTCAAGATCAAGCCATGACAAAGTGCTGTACTAAGGTACCAGTCTGCCATGGTTTGAGGGAACGGCACATATCGCTAAAGCCTCAGGCAAGCCTGTATGTCCAGATCTTGGAGCTTGCCCACAGCTATGATGAGGTTTGCAGGCACTTGAGAAGGGAGAAGACAGAAGAGAGACAGAACAGCTCAGGATCTGTCGGTAAAGCTTCTCCAAGAAATGCCTGAAGTTCAGAAGACCCTAAGAACAAACAGTGACTAATAGCACCTTGAATCCTGTGTTCAGTTCTGGGCCCTTCATTACAAGAGAGATATTGAGGTACTGGAGCGGGTCCAGAGAAGGGCAATGGAGCTGTTGAAGGGCCTGGAGCACAAGTGTGATGGGGAATGGCTGAGGGACCTGGGGGTGGGGGGGGGGGTAGTCTGGAGTAGAGAAGGCTCAGGGTGACCTTATCACTTTTTACAGCTACCTGAAAGGAGATTGTGGTGAGCTGGGGTTGGTCTCTTCTTGAAAGTAACAAGTGACAGGGCAAGAGGAAGTGGCCTCAGGCTGTGCCAGGGGAGGTTTAGACTTGATATTAGGAATAATTTTTTCCCCGAAAGGGTGGTCAGACATTGGAACAGGCTGCCCAGGGCAGTGGTGGTGTCAACATTCCTGAAAAACAGTGTTCACAAACAGTGTAGATGAGGCCCTCAGTGACATGATTTAATGGTGGCCTTGGCAGTTGGACTTGATGATCTTAAAAGTCTTTTCCAATCTAGTTGATTCTAATGACAATTAAGTGTCTTGTGCAGGGAAGCTTTTTTGGCTCGTTGGTGACCTCTGAGGTGTATTGTTGAAGCAACTAGGGCAGTAATCTTTTAGGTGATCTTTATTCTTCTTTGTAAACTACAGGAAACTCATTGTGGCTTCTTGTGGCTTCTGAATCACAAAATGTTGTGCTTGATTTTCACAGTTGGGGCTAAATGAGGGCCACTGAACAAAACCAATTTTTATTCACAATTTTTCCTGGGCTCTGGAAAAATAATAAGCCAGAAAAACCCCAGAATCTTTGGGGGAAAAGATCTGTTTTAACCCTCCAGTAGGAAAGACCATTACAGGCTTGTCTTGGAATGGTGTGAATTTGATTATTTCTTAAGTTGTAGTTTGGGAGTTGAGAAGAATTGTTAGTATGGATGAAAGTATTGGAAATGGGCAGCAGAGGAGCGTGCTAAGCTATTTGTCCTTTTCTTGGCATATGAGTTAGTTCTCCCAGGCTTTGTGGGTTAATTCTCCACCAGAAAAAGGTGTGATGTGGGGAAATAATTTGGCTGTTAACTTTATGGGGTCAAGGAAAACCAGGAGAAGATAACTTCTGCATGCTGTATCTTCACACATAGCTGGGGAAGGCTTCCTTGGCTGCTATGTGGTATTTTGGAGTGGTGAGCTGACCATCTGAGGATTCTTCACATCCTGATGAAGCAAGTGAAGGGTGGTCTCTTGGCTTTGGGCGATATTGGATCATCTGTAAGGAAGAGGGAAACTTTCAGGGTTTGTCCTTTGGTGCCTCAGAACTAGGTGGATGCATAGCTCCTATCCATGCCATGTTCCCAAGCTTTCCTTGAGGTTCCAGTGTTGTGTCTTCATTTTGTAAGTAAGTGTTCATGAAAAAGGGGGAGTGGATGAGGTGGAGCTGGCCCTTGGGTGAGGATCCTCCAGCAGCAGCCTGTGCATGTTCTCCTGTTAGCCTAGGAAGCGTCACAGGCTAGAATAGAACTGCACAGTGCTGTGGGTGGGTGTCAGGGAGAGCATGAGGAGGAAGCCTTCTCTTAATGCACAGCTGGTTCTCAGCTGGATTAGAGAGGTTGGAAAACTCATGGACAGAGCTGGGGGAAGAGCACAACCTGTCTGAGTCATTCTGGCTGTCCCAAGTAGTGGGTTTTGATCAGTGCTCTTGCAGTACCTGCTGCTGGATGGAGTATTAGGATGGGCTCCAATTGCTGGCTTTTACTTTACAGATGTCATAAAACTGCATTTATCAAACCTGTTCAATCCTCCAGTGCTGCTTTTCCAGATGGGAATTACAGAGCAAGATTCAGTGAAATCTGCTACTGTGTTACTTAATAGAAAAGAATTACAGTAACCTTTTCTAATCCTTTCATTTCAGGTTTGATTTACCTGCTATACTTTGATCAGAAATTTGTGTAGTTTTACAGGATTAGGTATTTTCATGTCCAGTTCTGGAATGAGTGTAGTATATAAAATGTTCTATGATTATTTTGCTTGGAAAGCTGGGATTAAGCTGGGATTCTTGATTAAACAGATATTATACAGAGATGGGGGGAGGGGTATGTTTAAATTCTTGCCTAGTTGTGTTTCTCCTCTTGCTTGGAAGAAGGCAAAAATGCAAGCTATTTCCCTGGCAGTATGTTAACAGAGCAGAGGAATTTGGAAATATGGAAAGCAGAAATTCGTTTTACTTTTGAATTTCCTTGTGGGAATTCCATTAGCTTCCCTGCTTAGTGCAGCAGTAAGACCAGTTGCTTTACGTGGTGATCAGCTTTTTGAGAAAAGGGGCGTGAAGGGTAGTTTTCCTATGAAAAAAACACCTTTTATCTTGGGTAAAAAATATTGGTGGCATTAAATACGTGAGGAGAGAATGGGAATTAGAGGCATGTGCAGTTGTGTTGTATCAAATGATATAGTCGTGGTTGGCTTGGAGCTTAATGTGCAAAAGAAGACAAGAAGCTCCAAATGGCAATTATCAAGCAGTTTGTTTAACACTCTCTTGCTTAGGAAATCACTCTGAGGATATATCCACTCAGGAAAGATTAGCAAAGCTGAGGAATCTCCAGGTTTATAAATAGGAAGATTAGACAGGAACAGTGGGAAAGCTACTAAATACTCAAGTCTTTGCCCTGAGAGCCAAAATAGAAGCTTTAAACTAAGCGCATTTGGAATGAGCAAGCCTGAAATTGCAAGAAAAGATGGCACAAGGAGGGAAGATGACAGCTGGAACCCAAATGAGCTTTTCTGGTTGTTTCTACTTGCCACTGATGGGAACTTAACAGGAAATAAGACTAGAAAGAGGCAGTGCACCATAATTCTAACTGCTTTTGTAATTGAGACTATGTGGTGTACTAAGCTTTGGTGGCAGAAGGCTCTACTGATTAGAGGAAGAAAAAGACAAAACCAAACCTATGCTGTGCTGGAAACCTGGGTACCAAATCCTGATATACTGTGGCATGGGTTGTAAGATAAATAGTTGTTAATAGTCCTTAGTCATGAAATCACAGAATCACAGACTGCCAACCCCCTGCCATGTGCAGGGATGCCTCACACCAGGCCATGTCGTCCCAGGCTCTGTCCAGCCTGGCCTTGAACACTGCCAGGGATGGAGTGTTCACCTCTTCTTTCGGCAACCTGTCCTTGTGGCTATGATAGAAGCTCTGCCTAGATGTAACCAAGTGTGGGGAAGCTCTGCACAGTGAGCAGGACTCTCTGCAATCACAAAAGAAAAGGAAGTGTAAGCATGAGTGTGCGTGGAAAGAAATATAAGAAGGATGTTATCCTCATTTTAGAGCAGAGCCTCCAGAAGCCAGCTCATGCTGCACTGGGAGTGCTTTAAAGAAGTGCAATTAAGCTC
Organism: Melopsittacus undulatus; assembly: GCF_012275295.1. NCBI lineage: Eukaryota > Metazoa > Chordata > Aves > Psittaciformes > Psittaculidae > Melopsittacus > Melopsittacus undulatus. The sequence continues at coordinate 63,058,261 of NC_047531.1, read as the reverse complement.
TTGTGTATCTCCTTCGAGTTAGAAATTGTCAGAAACCCCAGCCGTTATGTAGGGGTGTATGTGCACATGTCATTACAAGCTGCTCTGTGTGACACACTAAGGTAGCATGGGATGTGTTCAACTCTGTTTATCTGCAGGCAAGTGCAATCAGAAGGTCTGTTATTTCTCCCTGAACTTCTGTTCTTTCTGAAGAGTTTTGTGAAGTCAGGATAAACTTCCACCTAGGTTGCAAGGGGGCTCAGGTGACCTGGAGATGTCTGCGTACCTGCTGCCTGTTCCCAGGGTATACTGGTATACTGTGCCAGCATTCGCGTGGTTGCCTTGCTGAAGCATGTGCTGGGTCTCTTGGGCTTTAGGATGTCACTAAAGATGGATATCAGGTCCTGGTCACAGCTGACAAACGGTGTGATGGGCTTGGAAGAAGTGCAGATGGAGTAGCCAGGATGTATTTTTCTGTTGTATAATTTCTTAACTTGGTGGGAAGTTCAGAAACTATTGTAAACAACAGGAGTACCAGGAGGCTGTAAAATACTGCATAAAAGTGGACCTTTTCCCACTGCTAAGTAATTTTCAATTGTATCCTCCAGATTATAGAGACTAATAGACATTTTGGAAGGAATTTGATTTCTCCACCTGAATTTCACTGCCTGCTTTTTAGTTAAGACATACTTTTTAAACTTGTTAATTCAATGTCACTAGTGATCTGTGGACACCTGGATATAGCATGTTGATAAAATTCACGTCACGTAAAAGTCACCTGCATTTTACATATTCATGCTGTCATAAAGTAATGCAGCAGGAACATCAGAACATTACACGGAATTACATGGTTATCCTGTATCATCTTGCTGCTGATGAGCAGACCCACTGTTCTGGGGGAAACTTAAAAAGGTAAAAAGCAATTCCAGAATGGGCAGTTGCAAGATGACAGAGACTGAGTAGTAAAAGCAAGTGAGAGCATATTTAGCACATGGTAGTATATATGGTTGGGTTTAAACTTAAACAGGATATTTTGCTTATGACAACCATCTGATAGAAACATGTATAATTTTCTTGGTTTTACCTGAAAAAAGAAAAAAAAAGTTGAGTACAGGGATAAACAGCAAAAAAAAAAAAAAAAAGGCAAGTTTGCCGATGACACCAAGCTGTGTGGTTCAGTTGATACACTGGAGGGAAGGAATGCCATTCAGAGGGACCTTGACACGCTTGTGAGGTGGGCTGATGCCAACCTCATGATGTTTAACCATGACAAGTGCAAGGTCCTACACCTGGGTCAGAGCAATCCCAGGCATAGCTACAGGTTGGGCAGAGAAGAGATTCAGAGCAACCCTGCAGAGAAGGACTTGGGGGTGTTGAACGTGAGCCAGCAGTGTGCACTCACAGCCCAAAAAGCCAACCGTATCCTGGGCTGCATCAAAAGAAGTGTGACCAGCAGGTCAAAGGAGGTGATCCTGCCCCTCTGCTCTGCTCTCGTGAGACCTCACTTGGAGTATTGTGTGCAGTTCTGGTGTCCTCAACATAAAAAAAAACATGGAACTGTTGGAACAAGTCCAGAGGAGGCCACGAGGATGATCATAGGACTGGAGCACCTCCCATATGAAGACAGGCTGAGAAAGTTGGGGCTGTTCAGCCTGGAGAAGAGAAGGCTGCGTGGAGACCTCATAGCAGCCTTCCAGTATCTGAAGGGGGCCTACAGGGATGCTGGGGAGGGACTCTTCATTAGGGACTACAGTGATAGGACAAGGGTTAACGGGCTGAGATTTAAACAGCAGAGGTTTAGATTGGATCTAAGGAAGAAATTCTTTACTGTTAGGGTGGTGAGGTACTGGAATGGGTTGCCCAGGGAAGTTGTGAATGCTCCATCCCTGGCAGTGTTCAAGACCAGGTTGGACAGGGCCTTGGGTGACATGGTTTAGTGTGAGGTGTCCCTGCCTCATGGCAGGGGGTTGGAACTGGATGATCTTAAGGTCCTTTCCAACCCTAACTATTCTATGATTCTATGTTCATCTTGAATTTTAGTGTGGCTGCCATTCAGTCTTCACTGAGTGTAATCTTCCCTTCAGATTATATAGTGATACATATATAGTTGGTTTGTTCAGATTTCCCTGGGTTAGGTTTTTGTCTGTCACTTTCTGAAATCATTATTTGTAATGACTGGACAAAAAACGAATCCAGGCCCTTTACAGGGAACCTGTGACCATTTGCAGTGCTCATTCTGGAGCTGCTTCCATACTTAGATTCTTACAGCACAGTTTTCTGTTTTCCTTTATCCAACCTGGATACAGGATTGATGTTTCTTGTCCAGTTGTCAAAAAAACTGGCTGGCTTTTCAGATTTGCAATAGTCTCTGCTTAGAATTTGGCACCAGAGTGTTCCTGTTATTTGTTCCAATGCTCATTACCTTTCTTCTTCACTGCTGTTATGGTTCTGTCTTTCATCTCCTCTGTGGTCCCTGAAGGCTTCTCTAGATCTGACTAATCCAAATGATTTGGTATTATCTGCATAGGTCATCACCTCATTTCTCAGCCTCTTTCCTAAATCATGACTAATGACTGTAAATAACTATGGTTTTAGTGTCTTGGGGCACCTCCTTGTTAATCTTGAGCCATTTTATTAATTGACCATTTGCTCCTAATCTCTTCCTGCCTCTCCATTCATCCCTCTGACTAACTTGCAGCCAAAATGCCTGTCTGTGCAAAACTTCTTAATTCTCCTGGAAGGTCTTATGAGGCACTTGGAGGCTTTTTGGAAGTCCAGAATAAGATGCCATCACATACATCTTCATCTTCTATTTTGATGAAATCCCATTATCTGTCATGATTTTCCATTCTCTAACCAGGCTCATAGGTGATTATTGCGCTGCTGTGACTGCTGCTGATGGTTATGCTCGCTCTTTGTAGTGACTTGTTGGCTTTCCTAGAGTGGAGGATTAAGGTAAGCAAAGAACTTGTGGAGAGATGTGAGAGGGGAAGAGCTGCAGTCCTATATGCAGCTTGCTTATACAGTATTTCTGTCAGCACGTCAGAGTGTCATCTCGGAAACAAAAGCAAAAGTGGGAATTGATTTAAGGCCTTCCCGACAGTAATAAAATGAAGAAATTTACACTTGAAGATTATGTCCGACTAGATCAGATTCTCTTCTGTTATTCACTCTCCCTATTTTGGTATCAGGTAGCTTTTAAAAAATAGCTTTGCCCATTCTCTATATTTTACAGTGGCTGTATATTTGGGAAATGGAATGATAAGTTTGGTTCCTTTTTCTTCTCTCCCTCAGCACCAATATAATAAGCCACGTTTTAAAGCCTAGTATTGCAGGATATCTGCATAAGTAAATATAAATCTTTTTGGCATTTCAATTTTCTCCCTGGAAATCTTGTTTTGATGCTCAAATGCTAGGAAATTATGGGAGCTTCTTTCGTTATTGCTGCCCTTATGAAAGCAGCTGTTCTATCAATGCTGTGGACTTTGTTACTTATCAGGAAGGTAGAGGGATAGGGGTGATCGAAATGATAGCATGGTTACTTCAATCCGTTGCTTGTTCCACAGAGTATTGCTGAGGAAATAATTCACCTCTGGGGTCATAACTCATTACTGATGGTTGTGCAGCTTGGGACTGTTAGTTACTTTTTGAAGGTAGTAGATGTGAAGTCCGTGTCTTGGAGGACAGGAATTTGATGTGAGTGTTTAGTATACCAGCCCAAGCAGTGTAACTGGCAAGTACCCTGTTGCATGACCTGAAACAAGACCCATCCTCTGTGGTGCTTTACTGGAGGTCTTTTATGTGTTCTGCTTCATTAAGACCATCAGTTGTGCAGGCAGGAATAGTCTTAATACCATACTTGGTATTCTTGTTGAAGCAAGTCCAGAGGGGGCCATGAGAATGATCAGGGGCTGGAGCACCTCCTGTACAAAGACAATGAGAAAGTTGGG